>NC_090654.1:157526047-157860199 GCF_040937935.1 Hyperolius riggenbachi
ACTTCCATATGTACAGCCCTCTCTTTACCCGAAGCATCATTATCTTCAAATAAATCATTTTCTGATCCACTATCTGCAAAAATGTCTTCAGACATGTCAGATTGATGTGGTAATACTTCATACTTATTCTGCATGGAAATATCTTTCCCTTTTTTAATTTTTTCCAACTCCTCCACCGCCTTTTTCTCTAACAATACCCTCCTCCTCTCTTTCCTTCTCTCTTTTGCTGATTTCACCTCTTTTTTTTTCCTCATCCACTTTTTTCCCCTTCTCTTCCATACTTTTCTTGTTCTTCTCAGAGCTTTTAACATCCACCACTTCCTTCCCAACAGGGACATTTACCTCAACCTCTCGTCCCTTCATACCTTCAGGAGATGTCTCAGCTTCCTGAGAAGGAACTCTCTCTTTGTAGGCTGAAAATATATTTTTCCCTTTCCCAGGATCATCAATCCTAAAAATGGAAGCACCACCCAAAGAATACTTCAAAAACTTGCCCCCCCCCCCTGGAAGCAAAGATAACAGAGGAGGAGGTGGAGGAGCCGACTTCAGGACTGACAAAAAGGGAGGGATAACTGGCTGGGGTTCCAAGACGGTGGACTTTGACTGTGACGGTCCATTACCAGAAGCCTCCTCTCTTTTACTCTCCTCCAAAATTTTCTCCATCTCCTCCAGTACCTCCTCATCCACATTGGCCTATGCTTCGGGACACTGCAAGTATGGATGTCCCAATTTTAGACATATGCTACATCTTATATCCTTACAATATTTTGCTAAGTGTCCCAAAGCATGGCACCGTGAACACTTTTGCTCTTTACAGGAGATACTGTAGTGACTCCTCGAACCACATTTATAACATGCTTGAGGTTGCCCCTGATAGTAGACCGTCACTCTGTCTTTCCCGATGAAAACAGAAGTAGGGATATGTTTCACCACATTCCCTACTCTGTCCAATCTTACCATTAGGTCCCAACAACCCCCCCAGATCCCAAACTCGTCCATCACCTTTCTGGGTTCACCCAAAGGTATCCCATAATTTTTAATCCAGACCATTAGATCATGCACAGGGATGGACTCATTTGGGACCATGATCATCACCTTTTTGTCCAACGACTGTCTAGACATCACCTGGGGAGACAAACGACACCACTCCTCATTCTTCTTCCAAGTTTCCTCATATTTCTCCCAGAAAGTGTCCAGACCAGTCGGGGACAAAAAGCTGACATCGAAAAACAAGGGGGTTTTCGGGAGCCAAATTGGCATAAAAATCCACCGCCTTGAAACCCATTTTTAATAGCAATTGGATAAAAGTTTTGCGTGTATGTGATACAGTATTTTCTCTACCACAACACACCCTAACTAAATTCCTTCTACTCCTTGCGGATTGACCCACCTCATCATGTACAGATTGTCTTGACACATTATTATTCACATTTTTCCTTAAAGCGGAATATAACCCTGCATTTCAACTTTGCTCTAAAACATTATTTACAGCATATTATATGCAATCAGCATTTTTTTTTACTAGACCAGCATTGGAAGGGTTACACACAGAGGTTTAAAGTTCCGTGGAGAGATATGCAGACGCATCCGAAGTTCAGATAGATAGATTTAACTAAATAGAATGTAACAAGTGAGAAATGTTACACACTCTTTGGCTCTCCTCCAGCTCCTGCACAGTTAGAGAGAGTGAGTCACATTCCACACTTAGATACATTTAAGTAAACAAAATGTATCTATGTAAGTTTTGGATGAGTCTGCATTTCTCTCCAGGAACTTTAAAGGGAACCTTAACTGAACGGGAGGGTAAAGACTCGAGTTTTACTTAGCAAGGAAATGAACAGCGCTACTTAAAAACAGATGAGTGCCTACCTGCAAAAGTATGCAAGCCCCACTTATGGGATAAAATACACACTGAGCATACACATGACCTGTCTACCACTGGAGGATGTTGGTTTCCTGTAACAGCTTCCATGCAACTTGTTAAGTACTTGTCCCTCCCACTGCGAAGAAGTCAATCCTCCATGGGAGTGGACCTAACACTAACTAAATCCTAACTATGCATATGCATAGCCTGAGCGCGCTACCAAGTAAAATTGAAAATTGCGCAAAAAGTGGGATCAGCGCATCACCATGCCGCCTCCGAATGGCCTCCGATCAGAGATGCGCTGAGCCTCCCCCCCCCCCCCCCCAGAGACTGCAAACGCACCTTGAACCCAAACAGAGGCTCTGCATATACACCAAAAGCAAAGCTGTTAAGTGGGAGCGGCTGACCAAAAATGAATTAAATTAGTACATAGCAAGGAAATGAACAGCGCTACTTAAAAACAGATGAGTGCCTACCTGCAAAAGTGTGCAAGCCCCACTTATGGGATAAAATACACACTGAGCATACACATGACCTGTCTACCACTGGAGGATGTTGGTTTCCTGTAACAGCTTGCATGCAACTTGTTAAGTACTTGTCCCTCCCACTGCGAAGAAGTCAATCCTCCATGGGAGGGGACCTAACACTAACTACATCCTACCTATGCATATGCATAGCCTGGGCACGCTACCAAGTAAAATTGAAAATTGCGCAAAAAGTGGGATCAGCACATCACCAGGCCTCCTCCGAATGGCCTCAGATCAGAGATGTAGCGCTGTTGCGGTCCGCAACAGCGCTAATTGCAGTAGGAAATGCGTCCAATAATACGCATGGCGGCCGGCCGACTGGTGAGTCATCAAAAACGAAACTAAGTGACAGCAGGGGACTGGAGGATTCCAGAGCGGCTCTGAGGACACAGGACTGCTGCAGGGGGCTGGTAATAGCCCCAGGTAAGTGAAACTCTTTACCCCCCGTTCAGTTAAGGTTCCCTTTAAAGCTCTGTGTGTAACCCTTCCAATGCCGGTCTAGTAAAAAAAAAAATGCTGGTTGCATATAATATACTGTAAATAATGTTTTAGAGCTAAGTTGAAATGCAGGGTTATATTCCACTTTAACATATTAGCATATGTCACATTTTTTTCCTTACTCTTACTGACTTCAGACACCTGCTGCCCTCTAAATACGGCAGTTTCTCCATTTTCCTCCACCACTTTCTCTTTCTGCACCTTTCACTATTTCCTACCAACCTACTTTTTCCCACCCTGCCATGCCACTCTCACCTCTCCTCTTTGCAGCCTGAAGTCCCCCTTTAGTCTGGTCAAGCTTGCCAGCCTTTCCTGCTGCTTGCTTCTGAGCAACACCGGATGCCGTTGCTCCCCCTCCAGGCAATCCACCATTATTTTTCCCAAATGTTTGATTCATGGCACAGGGAGGATCACCACCTGCATACCCCTCCTGTGGCACAGAAACCATTGCTCCTCCGCCACATACCGCCGCGAGACCCTTCTCTTTGTTGCAGGCATCTATGCCTGTCTCGGGAACTACCAGAAGCGATGTCAGAGGCCTTACCAGCGTCACTTCCGGTTTTCGTAAGACACTTCGCCGCATCTCCTGCCGCACTCTGACTGAAAGGGGAGCCCTGAAAACACAAAACCGCCCTAGCAGAGGCTTCCCTTCCATCAGGACAAAAATCAGCACCTTTCCCACCCTCCACATTACCGCCGCCAGGCATACTTTTTAGCCCTGCCCCCACGCCACAGACAGGACCCATCGCCATGTTTACTGAGGGCAAATTTTGCCCATATGCAAACGACTGGGCTACACCAGCGCCCCCCTGACTCTGCACCAAACTGCTACCTAACATCTGCACATTCCTTGCACCGCTGGCAATCTGGCTGTCAGAAAAAGGACTCACAAGGGAATGACTGACAGGGGAAAAACAGACCGGGTGAGGAATTGAAACATTAGGAAAGTTAACATTTGGATTTCGGTCTTGCACAACATTGGATAAGGAGGAAGGGGATTGTGGAAACACGCATTCTGCTGCAAAAAAGGGTTATTCATATATCCTGAATATTGCATCCCTAATTGCATATTGGGAAAAAACCATTACTGATTTCCAGGTAGACTTTGCAACTGTCCTGTAAATTGTTGCATACCGATTCCCATTTGTGTTGAAAAGTTATTATTCCAAAGTTGTTGCATCTGCACAGGGTTCATTCCTGCAGATGCATTTATCATTCTTGGCTGACTTTGTGAAACAGCACATATTCCAGGTTTTTCCAATTTCTCCTTCAACGTTTTTTTCAGCTCTAGGACATGGCAGACAGGTGAGCGGTTAGGGAGGGACCCCTGTGGGAGGAATGCCTGCGAACCAATCGTGTGTTTTTGAAACAGCACATATTCCAGGTTTTTCCACTTTCTCCTTCATACCTTCCCCTTGAGAAAGTGATTTTATGGATTCCAACCTTTCATCCTTATTTGACACCACAATATCCAACTTATCCGTATTTGCAACACCACTGGAAACATCTTTTGCCATCTGCATAAATCTCTGCTTATGCTGCAAAGCCTCTGCAAACATTCCACCACTCTGCTTCAATTCCTCCAAAAGTCTCTCCTGCTCGTTTATCTGCTCCTGCAGCTTAATTAGGTCAGGATTCGTTTTCAAGAAACCTGGCTTCCATGACCGACCATATTTGTTAATTCTCTTTTTAAGTTCAAAACACAAAGCATTATACTTTTCTTAAGTTTTCTTTACCTTCTGGTGCCATTCCACCGTACTGTTCACAGTCTCACTCACAATAGAACGAGAAGAACCATTGCCACTAGCATTATGAACCTCCATTTTTGGAGGACAGGGAAATCCTGCTTCAAAAGACCCAGGCCCCCCAGAGCTTTAGCCCTGGGGAGCCTAGACACACACTGAAGTCCTTCTCCCTTTACTCACATACGAGTCCTGCCTTGACAAGGTCCAAAGTCCAGATGAGAATTGGATCAGGGCTCCCAGAAAAAAGGAGCCTGCTGGAGCTTCAACTGGAGCTCAGCTGGAGAGGTCCTCTCTCCTCCACCTCCACACACACACTGAACGCCAATGGTCGGAGCCAATGTATTGTGTGGACCCTGGCAGTGGGACCACTGACAGCAGGAGGATAAATACAGCAGCAGTAGGAGGAGTGACATGTGGCACTGGCAGCAGGCAATGCATTGTGTGGACCCTGGTGGTGGGACCACTGACAGCAGGAGGATAAATACAGAAGCAGGAGTAGGAGGAGTGATGTGTGGCACTGGCAGCAGGCAATGTATTGTGTGGACCCTGGCAGTGGGACCACTGACAGCAGGAGGATAAATACAGCAGCAGTAGGAGGAGTAACGTGTGGCACTGGCAGAAGGCAATGTATTGTGTGGACCCTGGTGGTGGGACCCCTGAAAGCAGGAGGATATATACAGCAGCAGGAGGATAAATACAGCAGCAGTAGGAGGAGTGACGTGTGGCACTGGCAGCAGGCAATGCATTGTGTGGACCCTGGCAGTGGGACCACTGACAGCAGGAGGATAAATACAGCAGCAGTAGGAGGAGTAACGTGTGGCACTGGCAGAAGGCAATGTATTGTGTGGACCCTGGTGGTGGGACCCCTGAAAGCAGGAGGATATATACAGCAGCAGGAGGATAAATACAGCAGCAGTAGAAGGAGTGATGTGTGGCACTGGCAGCAGGCAATGCATTGTGTGGACCCTGCCTGTGGGACCACTGACAGCAGGAGGATAAATACAGCAGCAGTAGGAGGAGGAGTGACGGGTGGCACTGGCAGCAGGCAATGTATTGTGTGGACCCTGGTGGTGGGACCACTGACAGCAGGAGGATAAATACAGCAGCAGGAGGTTAAATACAGCAGCAGTAGGAGGAGTGACGTGTGGCACTGGCAGCAGGCAATGCATTGTGTGGACCCTGGCGGTGGGACCACTGACAGCAGGAGGATAAATACAGCAGCAGCAGTAGGAGGAGTGACGTGTGGCACTGGCAGCAGGCAATGTTTTGTGTGGACCCTGGCGGTGGGACCACTGACAGCAGGAGGATAAATACAGCACCAGGAGGATAAATACAGCAGCAGTAGGAGGATTGATGTGTGGCACTGGCAGCAGGCAATGTATTGTGTGGACCCTGCCGGTGGGACTACTGACAGCAGGAGGATAAATACAGCAGCAGCAGTAGGAGGAGTGACGTGTGGCACTGGCAGCAGGCAATGCTTTGTGTGGACCCTGGCGGTGGGAACACAGACAGCAGGAGAATAAATACAGCAGCAGTAGGAGGAGTGACGTGTGGCACTGGCAGCAGGCAATGTATTGTGTGGACCCTGGTGGTGGGACCATTGACAGCAGGAGGATAAATACAGCAGCAGCAGTAGGAGGAGGGACGTGTGGCACTGGCAGCAGGCAATGCATTGTGTGGACCCTGGTGGTGGGACCACAGACAGCAGGAGGATAAATACAGCAGCAGTAGGAGGAGTGACGTGTGGCACTGGCAGCAGGCAATGTATTGTGTGGACCCTGGCGGTGGGAACACTGACAGCAGGAGGATAAATACAGCAGCAGTAGGAGGAGTGACGTGTGGCACTGGCAGCAGGCAATGCATTGTGTGGACCCTGGCGGTGGGACCACAGACAGCAGGAGGATAAATACAGCAGCAGTAGGAGGAGTGATGTGTGGCACTGGCAGCAGGCAATGTATTGTGTGGACCATGGTGGTGGGACCTCTGACAGCAGGAGGATAAATACAGCAGCAGCAGTAGGAGGAGTGACGTGTGGCACTGGCAGCAGGCAATGCATTGTGTGGACCCTGGCGGTGGGAACACAGACAGCAGGAGGATAAATACAGCAGCAGCAGTAGGAGGAGTGACGTGTGGCACTGGCAGCAGGCAATGTATTGTGTAGACCCTGGCGGTGGGAACACAGACAGCAGGAGGATAAATACAGCAGCAGTAGAAGGAGGAGTGACGTGTGGCACTGGCAGCAGGCAATGCATTGTGTGGACCCTGGCAGTGGGACCACTGACAGCAGGAGGATAAATACAGCAGCAGCAGTAGGAGGAGTGACGTGTGGCACTGGCAGCAGGCAATGTATAGTAACTCTTTTATTAAAAATACTGCAACATGTATACAAAAATTATAAAATACCCTAGTAAATAAATAAAACATTAGGCTAACCGCCTTAAGTACCTTAGTACTTTAGTCCATAATAAGTCCATACCTAGAAAAGAACTGAAAATTCAAAACAACTTAAATCATGCCACTCTGGCTTCATTATTTAGTCCATATCAAGTCCAACTGAAAGACTGAAAACATAAATCATGCCACTCTGGCTTACTATATACACTATATACAACAACACTGCAACCTATTTACATATTACAGCAAGCAAGACTAGGCAATCTTACTCCTCCTTATGCTTGCAAACCAGTCCTTATTTTTAGGTCATCTAACTAAGTGAAAAGAGAAAGAAAAGCTCACCAAAGAGAAGGTTTGGCCAAGTCATGGAGGCTTGATGCTCCGCCAAAGCAGACACCATTCCCCCCGACTCAACCTTCCCTCCTCAAGACCCCGAATTTTCCCAACCTCACCAATAATGCCATGCACCACCACCTGGACAGGGAGGATTTTCTGATGGATCGCAATTTGACACCGTGCATTCCAAGTGTAATACCAAATCACTAAACTGACTAAAAATAAAGTGTCTAAATTAAATGACCCCCAGTTATTGAATGCTCCATAAGACCACTCCGTGTAACTATGCCGCTCAAGGAAAGGAATACCTGAAGCCCTACCCACCTGTTTGTATACTTCTTTCTTAAAGGAACAGTCCACCAGGAAATGGCCCATGGTCTCCTCCACACCACCACACTCCTCATGAGGACAGCCATGATCCCTATCCCCAATGAAATTTCCTCTAACAAAGAGTCTGCCATGAAAGGAAAGCCAAGCCAAGTCCCTGAATTTGTTAGGAATCCTAGGAGAACATAGCAAGCGCAAACCCTCCTCCATAATTGGGCTTGGGCAATCTTTCAGGGCCTATGGGTCCTGAAAAACAGTTTCAATCACTCTCTCCTCTAGGGCTTTCCTAGGGATTGAGATAATCTCCTCCTTAGTCAGTTCCCATTGCCTCATCACTTTCAGACAAGGTGCAACATAGGCCGGGAGATAATCAGGACCATCTCTCAGTATTTTCACCAAACCACCACTTTCCCATTGCCTGAGAAAAGGTTTAAACCAGGACTGGAAGATGCCCATCCATCCAGGCAGTTCCTCCGCATACATTTTACCAAGATTGTGCTTAATAAATAACAGAGAAAAGAAAACCACCGGGTTGACCGTCCCTAAGCCACCCTTCTGCCTTGATCGATAGGTGACATTCCTCTTAACGTGGTTCTTCTTATTTCCCCAGAGCATCTGAAAAAACAAGCTGTAGATCCTTGTGTGAAGAGACACTGGCAAAATACAGACAAAACTGACATACAACATAATTGGAATCAGATAGGTTTTGATTATGTCAATCCTTTCTCTGAAAGTCAATCGCCAACCTTTCCAGCGGACCACCTTAGCCTCAGCACAAGTTGGTCTGCTTTCCTAATTTTGGTGACCATAGTCACCCGGGCCAAATTCTATGCCGAGTAATTTGATCTTTTCCTTTGGTGCTGGAAAAGAGACCGGAAGCAAGAAGTTCTCATTTTCCTTACCCATCCAGAAAACCTCACATTTATCCTGATTGATCTTGGAACCTGATGCTAATGAGTAACGTGCAATCTCTGCACAAACGCCCTCTGCCTCCTCTTGCCCAGAGATCACCACAGTCACATCATCAGCATAAGCCACAACCTTGAGAGGAAGCACACCAGCAATGCCCGGCGGCACCCCACACAAGGCTCCACCCTCAATCCTTCTTATGAAAGGATCAATGGCAAAAGCATATAGCAGGGGACTCAAAGGACACCCCTGGTGCACCCCAGATCTAACCTCAAATGTCTGTCCAAATCAACCATTGACAAGTGGGAAACTTTAAACATCTTTGTACAAAACTTTAAGCCAATTGATAAACCTCCCCGGCAGACCATACTTACTAAGGAGCATCCACAGATACTCATGATTGACACAATCAAATGCCTTTGCCTGATCCAACGCCAGTAAGTACTTTCCCCAACCAGCAGCCCTGCATCTCTCCAGAATCTCTCGAACCGTTAATACAGCTGAAAA
The DNA here is from genome assembly GCF_040937935.1 of Hyperolius riggenbachi. Lineage (NCBI taxonomy): Eukaryota > Metazoa > Chordata > Amphibia > Anura > Hyperoliidae > Hyperolius > Hyperolius riggenbachi. The sequence continues at coordinate 157,535,155 of NC_090654.1, forward strand.
AGTGCTTCTCCCCTGGACAGAACAGTGCTGCTGGCGAGAGGCACCTCATTTGCCACCTGACTCAGACGCCAAAAAATTATTTTGGCCAGAATCTTTCGGTCAACATTGAGAAGGCTGATAGGATGCCAATTCTCAATCCTTGAAGAATCTTTACCCTTTGACAAAAGAATAACTGCTGATTCTCTTATAATGGGAGGAAGCTCATCCTCTGCAAGACTGTGATTGTAAACCTCTGCTAATTCAGGTGCCAGAATGTCCTTGAAAACCTTATAAAATTCAGCCGTCAAGCCATCAGGCCCTGGAGTCTTTTTAATAGCAAGCTGCTCTATGGCTTTCGCCACTTCCTCAGCAGAAATTCTTTCTGTCAAAAACGCAAGAGGAACATCTAAATTCACCAGTCCTGGAATATCAAACAAGAAATATTCCATCTCTGTCTCATCAAGAGGTCTGCTACCCAACAGTTCAGCATAATAGGATCTCACGATTTCCAGAATCCCTGCTCTGGACGGCACCAGAGATCCTGTACTATCCTTGAGACCATACACGACCTTAACTGCTACACTTTGTTTGCAATTCTGATAAGGGTCCGGCGAGTGACTTTTACCGTAATCCCTTTCCAGAAGCAAAGAAGCATGCCGGTCATACTGACTCTCGCGCAACAAATACTTGATCCTTTTAATCTCACCGGGATCACCATCCCCCGAGACAGCGATTTCTAGTTTCCACCTCAGACGCTGGTAGGTAAAATATTTACCAAAAGCTCTCTTTTTTGCTATGTTCTTGAAAAGACCCACTGCTCGCCTTTTAACCATCTCCCACCACTCAGACCTACTGCTGCAGCAGTCCAGCAAAGTAACCTGTGCCTGAAAAAAATCCCTGAAAGATTGTCTTACACTTTCCTCTTCCAACAGCAATGAATTTAATACCCTTTCCTTTTGGAGGGACATCTGCAACAATCAACACCACAGACAGAATACAGTGATCGGAGAACTCCACCACCTGCACCTTTGGAAATGAGGAAGCAGAGCTCTCCTTAACAAAAAAACAATCTATCCTACTCCTACGCTCTCCACTGAAATAAGTGAACCCTGTGTCATCTGGAGTGTGCTTTATGTGTACATCTACCAGACCAGCATCCCTAACCATATTATTCAAAAAATTGCTATCGTAGCCCAGGCGGGTCTTGGTACCTCTCCTGTCCCTTAACCTGACTACGGTATTGAAATCACCACCAAAGACCACCTACTGGGCTGTAAACAAGAATGGCTTGATCTCTGTGAAGAGGCGCTTCCTCTCCCTCTCAGACTGAGGCCCATAGATGTTAATCAGCCTCAAATTCTGCCCCCTCACAGAGACGTCCATGACCAAGCATCGCCCCATCTCTATTTCACTTACCCGCCGGGAAAGTTACCATGTCGGTCTTAAAAAGGACCGCCACCCCAGTGTAAGGCTCAGCTGCAAGAGACCTGTAAGAGGGGCCATGGTGCCAATCCCTCTTAGCCTCATGTATGTCACCTAGCATTTGCAACCTGGTCTCTTGCAAAAATAAAATGTTGGCATCAAACTGACCGAGAAAAAATATGGCTTCCCTTCGAGCACTTACAGATCTTATACTAGCAACATTAATGGTTGCCTGTTTTATAGGGGGAGGAACCTCCATCAGGGCAAATGAAAGAGATTGCCTAGCCTTCCTTATACTGCACCACCCACCTCCATATCCACACTTTCCCCTTCACCATCATCACTATTTACAATATTTCCATCAAACATTTCAGACTGGTCAGATAACGCATTAAACTTATTTTTTACAACAACAGATTTTTTCTTCCTAATCTCTTCTAGCTTTTCACTAGCTTTCTTTTCCGTCACTATTTTCCTTCTCTCTTTCCTTCTTTCTTTTGCTGACTTTACTTCTATAAACCTTTCTGACTCCTCCACTTAGTTTTCTTCCACCTCCTCACTCTGTTTATTCCTCCCTTTACCTTTATTTGCAACTTCCGTCTTTGTTTCTCTCGGGAGCTTAGTATTACCATTTTTTCCTTTCCCACCCTCCTCCATCTTTTTACCTTCAGGGGCTTTTTCAGAAGGGCTTTTATTCTCCTCTTGAACAACATCCTCTTTATAGACAGAAAATACATTTTTTCCCTCCCCAGGAACAGCAATTTTAAAAATTGCTTCAGCACCCAATCCCACCTTCGGTATTTTTTTAATTACGAGGACCAAGGAAGGGGGAGGGGAAGGTGGAGGCATCGATTTCAACACAGACAGGAAAGGCAGCACAATAGTCTTGGGCTCCAAGGCAGCAGGTCTCGAGTGTAATGGTCCACTACCAGAGGCCTCCTCTTCACAATTTTCCTCTAAGATTTTCTCCATCTCCTTAACAACTTCTTCATCCACATTAGCCCATGCTTCAGGGCACTGCAAATATGGATGACCCAATTTAACACAAATACTGCAACGGATGTCCTTGCAGTCCTTTGCTAAGTGCCCCAAAGCATGGCAACATGAACATTTCACCTCCTTACAAGAAATGCTATAGTGGCTGTGAGAACCACACTTATAGCATACACGAGGCTGCCCCTGGTAGTAGACCGCCACCCTGTCCTTTCCGATAAAGACAGAAGTAGGGATATGTTTGACCACATTCCCCACTCTGTCCAACCTCACCATCAGCTCCCATCCTCCCCCCCAGATCCCGAACTTGTCCATTACCTTCTTTGGCTCATTCAACGGTTTTCCATAATTCCTTAGCCAAACCATGAGGTCATGTACAGGAATGGACTCGTTCGGGACCACGATCGTCACCTTTTTGTCCAGCGAGCGACCAGACACAGACTGGGGAACTAACCCATACCACTCCTCACTTGCCTTCCAGGTTTTTTCATACTTCTCGCAGAATGTGTCTAAGCCGGTCAGGGACAAAAAGCTGACATCGAAAAAAGAGGGGGGCTCTCAGGGGCCAAAATGGCATAAAAGTCCACCGCCTTGAAGCCCATTTTCAGCAGCAGCTGAATAAAAGTCTTCCGTGTGTAAGTCACACTATCACCCTTTCTGTAACTCACCCTCACCACATTTCTTCTGTTACTAGCTGATTGACCAGCCACATCATGCACAGACTGTTTTACAATTTCATTGCTCACTGCTTTCTTTAACACATTAGCATATGGCACATTTTTCACACCAACAGCAGGCATTGAAATTTGTTTGTTCACAGGCTTTTTCCCAGAGACATTTAGTACCCTCCTATCCCCCTGCACTCTTTCTTCACTCACCATACTCTCTCTCTCCAAACCATCCTCTCGTCTCCTTTTTGCAGCAGTGCCTTTTACCTTATCCTCCCTGTGTGTCTGTAGAGCAGTGCTAGATGACACTGCCCTATCTTCAATGCCTCCATCTTCTCCCATCTGGTCAATCCTGCCAGCATGACCTTCTGGGGCAGCATCAAATAATTCTGCCCCACCAGTAGCACTTCCTGAAACATCAGCCACACTCTGCAGCTGGCCAGCCGAACCGGAAGTGACCTGCGGGGTCACGCTGACATCACTTCCGGTTTCAGAGCACCCATCCGCCTCTTGTTTTGCCACCGCTGGGGGTTTGGGGGAGCTCTGCTTACCTGCAGGCACCTCTGCAGAGGCTCCCACAGCCCCAGGAATGCCTAAAACTTGTTTTTGTGCACCTTCTTCGTTGAACCCGTTAGACCACGCCCCTCACCATTAGGCCACGCCCCCGCATCGACTCCATGCCCCAGCGCCATCTTGGGTGAGGGCAAAGCTTGCCCATAGACATTACTTGACAAACCTGGAGTATTACACACAGGGGAAGGACTGCCAAGGTAGGGATTTGAAACATTTGGGGAATTTACACTGGGAAAAAGGTTTGGGGATACATTAGGAAAGGAGGAGGGGGATTGGGATAAAGACATACTTTGCTGCTGAAAAAACGGGTTATTCATACTGTTTGCAAAGCTTTGATAATGTATATTGAGATACATCCCATATTGCTGTAACTGTCCAGGGAAATGCTGCACATTTTGTCCATACTGTGGAAGGAAAAAAATGTTAAAGCCCTGTTGCATAAAGTTTGAACTAGCAGTCTCCTGCACAACCTGCGACTGCATACTGCTGCTTCCAGCCATTAAAGGTAATCCAGTTTCCTATAAAACACCTGCATTCTGCACAGCATTTGGCTTCTCTCCTCCACTTGTGCCTTGCACACTTTCATCCACTTTCCCAGTCTCTATTGCCGCAAACCGCCTTTGGTTTTTCAAACCTTCAGCAAACACACCATCACTTGCAATTAACTCCTCCAGTTGTTGCTTCTTCAGCTGTATCTGCTCTTGCAGCTTCAGTAGCTGCGGATTTTAAAAAAGCCTGTTTCCACGATTGACCATACTTATTAATATGCTTTTTCAAGTCATATTGCAGGGAGTCCAAAGTCTCCTGTACAGATTTGACACTCCTGTGCCACTCTACAACCGTACTCACAGTTCCACCTGCCATTGGAGCACTGTTCCTAGCTTCATGAGCCTCCATCCTGGAGGACAGGGATGCCTTCTCAGGGCCCAGGCGCCCCAGAGCCGTCCAGCCCAGGGGAGCCTAAACCTCCACACAAAGTCATACTTCCCTCCTCCTTTGCTCAGCCTTGACAGGGTCTTGGGTCTTAGACAGGAATCACTGGAATCCACTCCAGCAGCCGGATCTGCTGGAGCTCAGCAGGAGAGATCCTCTCTCCTCAACCGTCACACTCACACTGACTTCCAAGGGGCGGAGTCAGCAATGTATTGTGTGGATCCTGGCGGTGGGACCACAGACAGCAGGAGGATAAATACAGCAGCAGTAGGAGGAGTGACGTGTGGCACTGGCAGCAGGCAATGTATTGTGTGGACCCTGGCGGTGGGACCACTGACAGCAGGAGGATAAATACAGCAGCAGTAGGAGGAGTGACGTGTGGCACTGGCAGCAGGCAATGCATTGTGTGGACCCTGGCGGTGGGACCACTGACAGCAGGAGGATAAATACAGCAGCAGCAGTAGGAGGAGTGATGTGTGGCACTGGCAGCAGGCAATGTATTGTGTGGACCCTGGCGGTGGGACCACTGACAGCAGGAGGATAAATACAACAGCAGTAGGAGGAGGAGTGACGTGTGGCACTGGCAGCAGGCAATGCATTGTGTGGACCCTGGCGATGGGATCACTGACAGCAGGAGGATAAATACAGCAGCAGCAGTAGGAGGAGTGACGTGTGGCACTGGCAACAGGCAATGCATTGTGTGGACTCTGGCGGTGGGACCACTGACAACAGGAGGATAAATACAGCAGCAGTAGAGATGTAGCGAACGGTTCGCCGGCGAACGGTTCCTGGCGAACTTTGGTGGTTCGCGTTCGCCTACACCAGGCGAACTTTTGCGGAAGTTCGATTCGCCCCATAATGCACTATGAGGGTCAACTTTGACCCTCTGCATCACAGTCAGCAGGCACATTGTAGCCAGTCAGGCTACACTAAGCCCTGGAGCCCCACCCCCCCCTTATATAAGGCAGCCTCCGGCGGCCATTACACTCACTCGTGTGCCTGCACATAGACAGACTAGGGAGAGCTGCTGCAGATTGTTCTCCTAGGGAAAGATTAGTTAGGTTCTTGGCTGCTTAGCTTGCTCCTGGCTGATTATTATTGCTTTTATAGCACCCCTCAACAGCTCTTTTCAGAGCTAATCCTGTACTTTTTTTTTCTGTGTGTCAAACTGACACTTTTGTTGCATGCACAGCCTTGCTAATTCATAGTGTGTGTGCCACTGCAAGCAGCCCAGCACATTCAGTGCGTTGCTTGATGGCACCGCGTTCGGACGCCTCGGCCACAGGGCTCCGGCCTTTTTCTTCTTTTTTAGCCTAACCTCTCAGCTTCCACCCACCCACCCTCCTAAACCCACCTTGGGAGGATGCGGGGGCATCGGGTGTGCATTGGTGGCGGATCGAGGGTCGGACGCTTTCCAGCCCACGTGCTTTGCTCCGAGGTGAGGATGGCTGCTGCAGCCAGGGGAGAGCAAGGATGTGACACCATGCAGCCGAAACGTCACTCGCTGCCCATGCTGCCTCCACGCCAACCACATTCCACCTTCGCTGCTGCTGCCAGGGAGGCCACACGGAGGAGGGCATCGGCTGCTCCTCTGACACTGCTCTCGGCTGGTCAGAGGCTGCCCGCCGGGGACCGGGCCACCGCTGGTGTTCTGCCGATTGGCTGATCGGGCCGCCGCTCTCAGCTGCTCAGGGCCTCCCCAGGGACCAGGTCGCGCCTAGTGAGGGAGACACAGCTGTTCCTCTGACACCGCTCCCAGCCCCTCTCCGTTCATGGGGGCCGTTCCACCTCCTGGGCCACGGAGGTTAGTGTTGCTGCTGATCCCTTGGCTGACCCACAGCTGCCAGCCTGCGGCTGTATTGCTAACACGTGCTTGCCCAGGATCTGCTTAAACACACTGCGTGGGTAACTTTCACCAGCCTACAGGCACTGCTTTCTGCTGCCCAGGTGAGCCTGACACCATATCCCTGAGGGTGCCAGTCCACTATCTCTGTCTCCTGGAAATGTCAGGTCCTCTACTACAGAACTTACTAGGGTCTTCCTAGCCCTGCTCCACCAGCTGCGTAGCCCTGAGGGCCTACCTGCTCCAGTCCTGGTTTCAGCCCCCCCTCCAACTAAGATAATGTCGGACCAGCAACAGCAGATTCATCACAGACACTGAGGTAGCCAAATGGGACACTAACACCAATGCTAGGGGTTTCACTGTTATTTCACACCTTATCTCTCATCTTCTTTCTCTCCTTCTTCTTTTTCTCTTCCCCAGGATAGACTGGGGGGTATCTGATTCAAGTATCGCTGCAGAAGCGTTTGAGTGCCATAGTCGGCAGTGGATTTCCCTCAGTCCCTTACCCTGGGTCCTTTTTCTCCTGGTTCCACCTGTATGGATCTTTTTCTCAATGCCTCATACTCTATACCTAATGCCTGTATATGCACTGAACTTGCTGTATGTATCTACTGTATTGTAAATGTATAAACTGTATGCATCTGCTGTACATCTACTGTACCTACTACTGTACCACCACTGACCATGTTGTGACAAAAACAATTCCAGGTAAAACTCACGTTGTACTTGGCGAAATAAATTATTCTGATTCTGACTACCTGTGTGTGTGACAGGGAGCTGCACATTGTACTACCCGGCCAGTACTGCATATACCCAGTACCTGCATATACCTAGCTTTCTGTTGAGTGAACCCAGGTCACTGCATCTAACTACCTGTTGTGTTGAGTGAACCCAGCTCACTGCATCTAACTACCTGTTGTGTTGAGTGAACCCAGCTCACTGCATATAACTACCTGTTGTGTTGAGTAAACCCCCCTCACTACATATAACTACCTGTTGTGTTGAGTGAACCCACCTCACTGCATCTAACTACCTTTACTGTTTAGTGAACCCACCTCACTGCATCTAACTACCTTTATTGTTCAGTGAACCCAGCTCACTGCATCTAACTACCTGTTGTGTTGAGTGAACCCACCTCACTGCATCTAACTACCTTTACTGTTCAGTAAACCCACCTCACTGCATCTAACTACCTTTACTGTTCAGTGAACCCACCTCACTGCATATAACTACCTTTATTGTTGAGTGAACCCACCTCACTGCATCTAACTAACTTTATTGTTGAGTGAACTCACCTTACTGCATCTAACTACCTTTACTGTTCATTGAACCCACCTCACTGCATCTAACTACCTTTATTGTTCAGTGAACCCAGCTCACTGCATCTAACTACCTGTTGTGTTGAGTGAACCCACCTCACTGCATCTAACTACCTTTACTGTTCAGTAAACCCACCTCACTGCATCTAACTACCTTTACTGTTCAGTGAACCCACCTCACTGCATATAACTACCTTTATTGTTGAGTGAACCCACCTCACTGCATCTAACTAACTTTATTGTTGAGTGAACTCACCTTACTGCATCTAACTACCTTTACTGTTCATTGAACCCACCTCACTGCATCTAACTACCTTTATTGTTCAGTGAACCCAGCTCACTGCATCTAACTATCTGTTGTGTTGAGTGAACCCACCTCACTGCATCTAACTACCTTTATTGTTCAGTGAACCCAGCTCACTGCATCTAACTATCTGTTGTGTTGAGTGAACCCACCCCACTGCATCTAACTACCTTTACTGTTTAGTGAACCCACCTCACTGCATCTAACTACCTTTATTGTTCAGTGAACCCACCTCACTGCATCTAACTACCTGTTGTGTTCAGTGAACCCAGCTCACTGCATATAACTACCTGTTGTGTTGAGTGAACCCACCTCACTGCATCTAACTTCCTTTACTGTTCAGTGAACCCACCTCACTGCATCTAACTACCTTTATTGTTCAGTGAACCCAGCTCACTGCATCTAACTACCTGTTGTGTTGAGTGAACCCAGCTCACTGCATATAACTACCTTTATTGTTGAGTGAACCCACCTCACTGCATATAACTACCTGTTGTGTTGAGTGAACCCACCTCACTGCATATAACTACCTTTATTGTTCAGTGAACCCACCTCACTGCATCTAACTACCTTTACTGTTCAGTGAACCCAGCTCACTGCATATAACTACCTTCATTGTTGAGTGAACCCACCTCACTGCATATAACTACCTTTACTGTTGAGTGAACTCACCTCACTGCATCTAACTACCTTTACTATTCATTGAACCCACCTCACTGCATCTAACTACGTTTACTGTTCAGTGAACCCACCTCACTGCATCTAACTACCTTTACTGTTCAGTGAACCCACCTCACTGCATCTAACTACCTGTTGTGTTGAGTGAACCCAGCTCACTGCATATAACTACCTTTACTGTTCAGTGAACCCACCTCACTGCATATAACTACCTTTATTGTTGAGTGAACCCAGCTCACTGCATATAACTACCTTTATTGTTGAGTGAACCCAGCTCACTGCATCTAACTACCTTTACTGTTCAGTGAACCCAGCTCACTGCATATAACTACCTTTATTGTTGAGTGAACCCACCTCACTGCATATAACTACCTTTACTGTTGAGTGAACTCACCTCACTGCATCTAACTACCTTTACTATTCATTGAACCCACCTCACTGCATCTAACTACCTTTACTGTTCAGTGAACCCAACTCACTGCATATAACTACCTTTATTGTTCAGTGAACCCACCTCACTGCATATAACTACCTTTATTGTTGAGTGAACCCACCTCACTGCATATAACTATCTTTATTGTTGAGTGAACCCACCTCACTGCATCTAACTACCTTTACTGTTCAGTGAACGCACCTCACTGCATCTAACTACGTTTACTGTTCAGTGAACTAACCTCACTGCATCTAACTACCTTTACTGTTCAGTGAACCCACCTCACTGCATCTAACTACCTTTATTGTTCAGTGAACCCACCTCACTGCATCTAACTGCCTTTACTGTTCAGTGAACCCACCTCACTGCATCTAACTACCTTTTTGTTGAGTGAACTCACCTCACTGCATATACCTAGCATCCCCCCGAGATGGACAAAATGGACAAACCAGGTGGAGGAAGAGGTAGAGGCAGACCCAGAGGAAGGACACCTGTCACCGGCAGGTCTGTGCATGGTGGTGTTGCTGTGATTTCGTGCAGAGCTGGCCCAAAGTACAGTGCTCAGAAGAATGCACGTGCCATCACTTCCCAAGATCAGGACGTGCTTGACTATTTAACACAGAACACCTCATCTCCCGCAGCCACCAGCGCTAGTACAAGCACCACATCCGCTGCATTTGACACTTCGCAGGAGTTATTTGGTGGTGGTGGTGGTGAAATCACTGATTCACAGCCACTACTGCAACAACAAGAAGAAGGCACAGGTACACCACCTCATACGTCTGAGTTAGGTGGCGATAGTATCAGGGGCGTAGCTAGAAATGACTGGGCCCCATAGCAAATTTTTTTCATGGGCCCCCCACCACCACACACACCCCTCCCGAACCATCAAAAAAGATTTTTCATCTAGTCAGAACAATATTTTTGATCCATTTTACGTTAAAATGTAATCAGACTGGATGGAAAAATCTCTATTGATTAAAGGAAACTTTTTTTTTTTAAGCAGATCTACTTACCTGGGGCCTCCTCCAAACCCTAGCAATGTCCCTCGCCACAGCTCCGCTCCCAGCTGGTGGCCCAAGGTCTGCTCCGTTGCAGCAGTCCACCTGGCGAGGTTGACAGCCATTGTGCCTATGCAAGTGCAGAGCCTGCCGACCTCGCCAGGTTGGCTGCTGCAACGGAGGGGACCTGGACCGGCTGGGAGCAGAGCTGCTGCTGGGAGGGAAACATAAGCTGCTGCCAGGGGCTGGAGGAAGCCCCGGGTAAGAAGACTTGCTCTTTTTAAAAACCCCAGAGGTTTCCTTTAAAGTGGATCAAAACTCATAACTTCCTCCAGGGGCGTAGCTTGGGGTGGGCGGGGTAGGACACGTGCCCCCGGGCGCTGGGTCCCTAGGGGCGCCCAGCTGTGACCTGTGTTTTTTTTTTTATTTATTTATCTGGTTACTACCACTGGGGACACCCATAGACCTGGTTACCTATACTGGGGGCACCTATTTTGGGGAAACTGCTGCCAGATTAACTGTATTTTTGGGGAACCGCTGCTGCCAGATTAAGTGTTTTTTGGGGAACAGCTGCCAGATTATATGTATGTTGGGGGAACCACTGCTGCCAGATTGTGTCTATTTTGGGGGAACATTGCCAAATATCTGTATTTTGGAGGAACCTCTGCCAAATTACATGTATTTTTGGTGAAATGCTGTCAGATTACATGTATTTTGGGGGGAAACACTATGACAGAGCTCAAACTTCCCTGCCAGACCTTTTACACCACTGCTAAGGTCATGTATATTTGGCCCCACCCATTACCATGCCCACGCCCCTTTTTTGACCTCCTTACAGGGCGCATTAATAGTCTTTGTCCCCGGGCGCTGGAAGCCCTAGCTACGCCTCTGACTTCCTCTCTGCTGTAAAAAGATACATAACAGCATTATAACATTTAAAGAAAAAAACATTTCTTTGTTACAGCTAATACAAGTCCTTCAATAAATCTGCACTGTTTTTACTTCCTGCTTTCATGGAGGCAGACAAATTGTTAACATCCTGTGCTTTCATATGAGCTTATCGGCCATGGCAGTCAGGTGACATGGGGAGAGATCAAGTTACAGCTTGTGATCAGCCACAAATGAGGGGGAATTAAGGCAGCCATACACTGGTCGATGTGCCATCAGATCGACCAGCTGACAGATCCCTATCTGATCGAATCTGATCAGATAGGGATCGTATGGCTGCCTTTACTGCAAACAGATTGTGAATCGATTTCAGCCTGAAACCGATCACAATCTGTTCAGCTGCTCCTGCCGCCTGTCCCCCCCCCCCCCCCCCCGTATACATTACCTGATGCGGGCTCCCGGGCGTCTTCTCCGCATCTTCTCAGCGCTGCACCCGCTCCATCCCGGCGCTTCCTGTGTCACTCCGTGACCAGGAAGTTCAAATAGAGCGCCCTCTATTTGAACTTCCTGGGTCACTGCAGTGACCCAGGAAGCGCCGGGATGGAGCGGGTGCAGCGCTGAGAAGATGCGGAGAAGACGCCCGGGAGCCCGCATCAGGTAATGTATTTTTCATCGGATCGGCCGCCGCTAGCGACGCGCACTTTACCCGCGGGCGATCGAGGGTAATTTCCCGCACGGCGCGATCGACGGACTGATCCGATTTCGGGAGGAAATCGGATCGTCGGCGGCGTTTACCGCGAACGATTGGCAGCAGATTCGATCCCAGGATCGAATCTGCTGTCGAAACGGCCGGGAATCGGGCCAGTGTATGGCCACCTTTAGAGAGAAACACACCCTGTATTTATGCACAGAGTTTAACTTGTCTGTTTTCCTTCTGAGCAGAGAGAGAGCTGGCAGATAGATGAGAGAGCTGAGGGGCATGGAGAGCCAGCAGAGAGGGAGAGAGAGACAGCTGGCAGATAGAAATGGCAGAGACACACATCTGAGGGGCAGAGAGTGAGGCAGATAGACAGCTGAGAGAGAAAGACAACTGGCAGACAGAGATGGAAGAGAGAGACAGCTGAGGGGCAGAGAGGAAGACAGCAGAGGCAGATAGACAGCAGAGAGAGACAGCTAGTGGATAGAGATGGCAGAGAGACACATCTGTGTGAGTGTGAGAGAGAGAGAGAGTGAGAGCAATGGCAGATAGAAATGGTAGAAAGAGAGATAGACAGCAGAGAGAGACAGCTGGAAGATAGAGATGGCAGAGACACATATCTCAGGGGCAGAGGGAAAGAGAGGCAGATAGACAGCTGAGAGATAAAGACAGTTGGCAGACAGAGATGGAAGAGAGACACAGCTGAGGGGCAGAGAGAAAGACAGCAGAGGCAGATAGCAGAAAGACAGCAGGCAGATAGAGATGGCAGAGAGACATAGGGAGAGACAGCAGAGAGGGAGAAAAAGGGAGGGAGCAGAAAGGGAGACAGCTGGTGAATAGAGATGGCAGAGACACACATCTGAGAGAGAGAGAGAGAGAGAGAGAGAGAGAGAGAGAGAGAGAGCTGGCAGGCAGAGATGGAAGAGAGGCACAGCTGAGGGGCAGAGAGGCACAGCTGAGGGGCAGAGAGGCACAGCTGAGGGGCAGAGAGGCACAGCTGAGGGGCAGAGAGGCACAGCAAAAGGGAGGGAGCAGAAAGGGAGACAGCTGGCGAATAGAGATGGCAGAGACACACATCTGAGGGGCAGATAGACAGCTGGAAGAGAGAGACAGCTAAGGGGCAGAGACAGCTAAGGGGCAGGGACAGCTAAGGGGCAGGGACAGCTAAGGGGCAGAGACCGCTAAGGGGCAGAGACCGCTAAGGGCCAGAGACAGCTAAGGGCCAGAGACAGCTAGAGACCGCTAAGGGCCAGAGACCGCTAAGGGCCAGAGACCGCTAAGGGCCAGAGACAGCTAAGGGGCAGAGACAGCTAAGGGGCAGAGACAGCTAAGGGGCAGAGACAGCTAAGGGCTAGAGACAGCTAAGGGCTAGAGACAGCTAAGGGCTAGAGACAGCTAAGGGCTAGAGACAGCTAAGGGCCAGAGACAGCTAGAAGCAGAGAGATAGCTGCCATAGAGATAGCTAACAGGCAGAGAGAGATAGCAGGAAGAGAGAGAGAGAGAGAGAGAGAGAGAGTAGAGGGGAAAAATACAGCTGGGGAGAAAGAAAGAAAAGAAGACCAGGAAAAGAAGAAGAAGGATAAAGGAGATAACGTGACCACTGGCTGCTACAGACTTCCTTAGTAGCCTCTCTCTGTCTGCACCCAGATGTCTATCTCCCTCCCCCATCTCTGTGCAGAGTGAGCTTCCTGCAACACAGCCTGTCAGCGTCCCATAGGATTACTACTCACAGTTTGCAGACATTGCAGGGCTGCATGCTGTCAGGCACATGTCTGTGGAGCCTCTCTCAGCAGCAGCAGCAGTGCACTCGTGTGTTGGATAGATGGGACAGTGCACTGCTTGCTGAATGTGTGCTGAGGATGGTTCTCTTCATCCAGGAAGCTTTGGCAGCACGATGTGTGTACTGCCTGTTCTCCATTCTATCCCATCCTGTCTCCTCTCTGGCGCGCCTGGGTTCAGATGCCTGAGAGCCTCCCCTGATTGGCTGATGCAGCTGGAAAGGGGCGGAACTGAAGGGTAGTGAAGAGATCCTGGCCGGAACTACAGAGTAACTGTCGGGTCCGGCCAGGAGAGATCAATCCGCAGCCCAAAATAGTCCCCCATTAGAGGCTATATGCGGGGACTCGGGAGGGAGAGGGGCCCGGCGGTGGTGCCCAGCTTTGTTACAGTTATTTATACATTTTTTTTAAAGTCCTCAGTCTCAGCTGCGGGCCCCCCCTGTGGTGTAGGGCCAGCCGGGCCCTATAGCAACGCTATGGTTGCTATGGCGATTCCTACGCCACTGGATAGTATGGACGTAACGTGTGAGGAGGGGGATGATGGACCAACTGACGTTGGTGCAGTTGTGGAGGTGTCTGAGGAAAGCGAAGCTGGGCAGGAGGATTATGATGACGATTATACAGATGCGACGTATGTTCCCAATAGAGGAGATGACCAGGGGACAGTTCAGAGGGGGAGTCAGAGATGAGTAGGAGGAGACGAGTCCATGATATAAGCAGAGGGAGCTCGTCCTCAGAAACAGCTGGGGGCAGTGTCCGGCGCCATGTATCGCCAGATATGGACACCCAGCCAACATGCCCTTCAATGTCAGCTGCTGATGCCACCAGGGGTTGCAGAGATAGCAACCGCATCGGGGCCCCGAAGGGCCCTCCCTCAACTTCAGTATTAGCTCTCTATTGGTCCTGTGCCCATAATAATTACTTCTATAGGTACTTTGAATAGTGGTAATCATTAACAAGCTGTTCCCTATCCCTTTCTTGCACCTCTGCCACTGTAGTTGCCATTGGCAGATTTTGGTGCGCCGTATCAATTGTTATGTATAGAGTGCTTGGGGGGCCCCATTGTAAAACTTGCATCAGGGTCCACTGCTCCTTAGCTACGCCACTGGATGCCACCGTAGCGCCATCACCCCAGGGGGCTCAGCGTTTTTGAAATTTTTCAACATGTGTGTCTCAGATCGGAGCAAAGCCATCTGTTGTCTCTGCCAGCAAAAATTGAGCCGTGGAAAGGCCAACTCTCACGTAGGGACAAGTGCCTTATGAAGGCACCTGGAGAAAAGGCACAAACAGCTATGGCAAGAACACCTGAGGAAAAGCAGCACCCAAAAGAAAAGCCACCCTCCTTCTCCTCTTCCTCCTTCAGGTGCATCGTCTTCATCCGCCTTCTCCCTTGCACCTTCACAGCCACCCTCCTCCACACCGACTCTGCCCTTGAGCGGTTCCTTCTCCTCTGCCCACAGCAGTAGCCAGCCTTCCGTAAAAGAAGTATTTGAGCGTAATAAGCAAATGTCTGCCAGTCACCCTCTTGCCCGGCATTGCGGAACTATTAGCTCGCCAGCTATTACCATACAAGCTGGTGGAGTCAGAGGCTTTCCATAAATTTGTGGCCATTGGGACACCGCAGTGGAAGATACCAGGCCACAATTATTTTTCACAAAAGGCCATACCCAAACTGTACCGTGCAGTTGAGAGGCAAGTGGTGTCATCTATTGCGAAGAGCGTTGGGTCAAGGGTCCACCTCACCATGGATGCCTGGTCTGCCAAGCACCGGCAGGGCCGCTACATTACGTACACAGCCCATTGGGTCAACCTGGTGACCGATGGCAGCAAGCAGGGAGTATGTGGCTGCGCAGCGGACCAACTTGAGACACCTCCACGCCTTGCAGGCAGGCCTCCTGCCACCTCCTCTCCGCCTGCTACATCCTCTTCGCTGTCGTCATCCTCCTCCTCCTCCTTGACTGGTGCCACGATCTCCTCTCCAGCTACACAGCCCCCGCACCCCAGGGCCTATGCTGCATGCCAGGTACGACGGTGTCACGCTGTCTTAGACATGTCTTGCCTCAAAGCAGAGAGTCACACTGGGGCAGCTCTCCTGGCTGCTCTTAACATACAAGTGGAGCAATGGCTGACCCCGCACAAGCTGGAGATCACCAACGTGGTGTGTGACAACGGCAGCAATCTCATTTCTGCGTTGAATTTGGGAAAGCTGACATATGTACCCTGCATGGCACATGTGCTGAATTTGGTTGTGCAAAGATTTGTGTCCAAGTACCCAGGCTTAGAGGACGTCCTGAAGCCGGCCAGGAAGTTGTGTGGGCAATTCAGGTGGTCTTACACGGCCATGGCACACTTTGCGCACATTCGGCGTAGAAACAACTTGCCGGTGAGACGCCTGATTTGCAATAGCCCGACTCACTGGAATTCCACCCTGCTCATGTTCTCTCGCCTGCTAGACCAGGAGAAAGCTGTCACCCAGTACCTGTATAATTACAGTAGAAGGACACAATCTGGGAAGAAGGGGATGCTGTGGCCCAACAACTGGACACTGATGTGAAATGCATGCAGGATCATGCAGCCGTTTGAGGAGGTGACCAAACTGGTGAGTCGCGCTGAGGGCACCATCAACGACTTGATCCCCTTCGCTTACTTCTTGGAGCGTGCCGTGCGTAGAGTGGTGGATACAGCTGTGGAGGAGCGTGAACAAGAACAGTTACGGCAGGAGGAGTTGTGGGAGCAATTTTCATCCAAACCAGATGTGTCCTCAACACCTGCGGCAGCACAGAGGGGGGAGGAGGAGGAAGAAGAGGAGTCGTGTGGGGAAGGAGAGGAGTCAGACTCGGATGATGATGATGATGAGGAAGGTGTTTCTGTGGAGGAGGAAGAGGCGGCGGAAGAAGAACAACCGCAACAGCTGTCACAGGGGGCTTCTGCTGCTCCACGTTCCCGTGGTATTGTTCGTGGCTGGGGGGAGGAAGAGGAGTTGCGTGCCATCACTGAGGAAGAGCAAGAGGAGATGGAGAGTACTTCTGCATCCAGCTTTGTGCAGATGGCCTCTTTCATGTTGTCCAGCCTGTTGAGGGACCCCCGTATCAAAAAACTCAAGGCGCATGACCTGTACTGGGTGGCCACGCTACTAGACCCTCGGTACAGTCACAAAGTGGCAGACCTGTTAACAACTCAACACAAGGCGGAAAGGATGCAGCACTTGCAGAACAAGCTGTCAATGACGCTTTACAATGCGTTTAAGGGTGATGTGACAGCACAATGCAATCAAGGTACCACTGGCAGTAATCCTCCTCCTCCCAAGTCCACGCAGGCAAGGACAGGATGCTCCAGCGATCTCAGGGTGATGTCGGACATGCGGACATTCTTTAGTCCAACGCCTCGCCATAGTCCTTTCAGATCCACCCTCCACCAACGCCTGGACCAGCAGGTAGCCGACTACCTGGCCTTGAGTGTGGATGTAGACACTGCGAGCAGCGACGATGAACCCTTGGACTACTGGTTGCGCAGGCTTGACCTGTAGCCAGAGCTGTCCCAATTTGCCATACAACTTCTCTCTTGCCCTGCCACAAGCGTCCTGTCAGAAAGGACCTTCAGTGCAGCTGGAGGCATTATCACTGAGAAGAGAAGTCGCCTAAGTCACGACAGTGTTCAGTACCTGACCTTTATCAAAATGAATGAGGCATGGATCCCGGAGGGCTACTGCACGACCGAAGACTAAGTCAGTCCCCACACACAGCATCTCTGCCTGCAGGCCGCTTGACTGCCTTCTCCGCCACCACCAACAGGGTCCAGGACTCTAGGCGGATACCTGAATTTGCCGCTATACTAATTTTTCTGGTGCGTGTACATGTCTGCCTAATTTTTCTGGCTGCACTGCGGGCGGCTGCAACAAAAAAACAAAAGGCATGTACATGAGCCCATCCCCCTTAGTAATCATTACCTTGCCGCGGTGAAGGGGCTTGCGTATCACAATGAAGCAATGACCGCCGGCTATTTGAGTGTCTCAGGTGGGGGTGGCACACAAAAGATAATAAGGTCATTGCTTCATTGTGGTCAGACCAAATTTGATCAGCTGGACAGTCACTGTTGTGCTATCATTTAGCTACCACAGCCTGGCGACCATATGGGCTTGATAACCGCCACGGCCTACACTCTCGCCATGGTGCACACCAGTCCAGCATGGCCTTCACTACGCAAACAGCTGTTTGCGGTGCGTTACACAGTGAGTTTGGTGTGTCAGTATGAAGCAGTACTTTAATTACACTCCCTGATTGATGTATACACATGCAAGATGTTTGAAAGCACTTTAGGCCTGCAATTTAGCATTCAATGTGATTTTGCCCCTTAAAACGCTGCTTTGCGTCAAATCCAGATTTTTCCCCGCGACTTTGGGCATGTATCCCACTCCGCCATGCCCCCCTCCAGGTGTTAGACCCCCATGGAAACATATTTTCCATCACTTTTGTGTCCAGCATAATTTGTTCTATTTTTCAAAGTTCGCCTCCCCATTGAAGTCTATTGCGGTTCGCGAACTTTTCCACGAACCGAACCTATCGCGGAAGTTCGCGAACATTGTTCGCGAACCGAAAATCGGAGGTTCGCGACATCACTAAGCAGCAGGAGGAGGAGGAGTGACATGTGGCACTGGCAGCAGGCAATGTATTGTGTGGACCCTGGTGGTGGAACCACTTACAGAAGGAGGATAAATACAGCAGCAGTAGGAGGAGTGACGTGTGGCACTGGCAGCCGGCAATGTATTGTGTGGACCCTGTCGGTGGGACCACTAACAGCAGAAGGATAAATACAGCAGCAGGAGGATAAATACAGCAGCAGCAGGAGGAGTGACGTGTGGCACTGGCAGCAGGCAATGCATTGTGTGGACCCTGGCGGTGAGACCACTGACAGCAGGAGGATAAATACAGCAGCAGCCATAGGAGGAGTTACATGTGGCACTAGCAGCAGGCAATGCACTGTGTGGACCCTGGCGGTGGGACCACAGACAGCAGGAGGATAAATACAGCAGCAATAGGAGGAGTGATGTCTGGCACTGGCAGCAGGCAATGTATTGTGTGGACCCTGGTGGTGGGACCACTGACAGCAAGAGGATAAATACAGCAGCAGTAGGAGGAGTGACGTGTGGCACTGGCAGCAAGCAATGTATTGTGTGGACCCTGGCAGTGGGACCACTGACAGCACGAGGATAAATACAGCAGCAGCAGTAGGAGGAGTGACGTGTGGCACTGGCGGCAGGCAATGCATTGTGTGGACCCTGGCGGTGGGACCACTGAAAGCAGGAGGATGAAAATGAGCATAATATGTTGCCGCTTTATAAATATAATAAATACATAAATCAATTCATAAATTCATAAATAAATAAATAAATGCAGCAGGCCAGCAGCAGCAGGAGGAGTCACGTATAAATACAATAAATACATAAATAAATTCATAAATAAATAAATGCAGCAGGCCAGCAGCAGCAGGAGGAGTCACGTAGAAATACAATATATACATAAATAAATTCATAAATAAATAAATGCAGTAGGCCAGCACCAGCAGGAGGAGTCAGGTATAAATACAATATATACATAAATAAATTCATAAATAAATAAATGCAGCAGGCCAGCAGCAGCAAGAGGAGTCACGTAGAAATACATTATATACATAAATAAATTCATAAATAAATAAATGTAGCAGGCCAGCAGCAGCAGGAGGAGTCACGTAGAAATACAATATATACATAAATAAATTCATAAATAAATAAATGCAACAGGCCAGCAGCAGCACGAGGAGTCACGTAGAAATACAATATATACATAAATAAATTCATAAATAAATAAATGCAGCAGGCCAGCAGCAGCAGGAGGAGTCACGTAGAAATACAATGTGTACATAAATAAATTCATAGATAAATAAATGCAGCAGGCCAGCAGCAGCAGGAGGGGTCAGGTATAAATACAATATATACATAAATAAATTCATAAAAAAATAAATGCAGCAGGCCAGCAGCAGGAGGAGTCACGTAGAAATACAATATATACATAAATAAATTCATAAATAAATAAATGCAGCAGGCCAGCAGCAGCAGGAGGAGTCACATAGAAATACAATATATACATAAATAAATTCATAAATAAATAAATGCAGCAGGCCAGCAGCAGCAAGAGGAGTCACGTAGAAATACAATATATACATAAATAAATTCATAAATAAATAAATGCAGCAGGCCAGCAGCAGCAGGAGGAGTCACATAGAAATACAATATGTACATAAATAAATTCATAAATAAATAAATGCAGCAGGCCAGCAGCAGCAGGAGGGGTCAGGTATAAATACAATATATACATAAATAAATTCATAAAAAAATAAATGCAGCAGGCCAGCAGCAGCAGGAGGAGTCCCGTAGAAATACAATATATACATAAATAAATTCATAAATAAATAAATGCAGCAGGCCAGCAGCAGCAGGAGGAGTCACGTAGAAATACAATATATACATAAATAAATTCATAAATAAATAAATAATTGCAGCAGGCCAGCAGCAGCAGGATGAGTCATGTATAAATACAATATATACATAAATAAATTCATAAATAAATAAATGCAGCAGGCCAACAGCAGCAGGAGGAGTCACGTATAAATACAATATATACATAAATAAATTAATAAATAAATAAATGCAGCAGGCCAGCAGCAGCAGGAGGAGTCACGTAGAAATACAATATATACATAAATAAATTCATACATAAATAAATGCAGCAGGCCAGCAGCAGCAGGAGGAGTCACGTAGAATTACAATATATACATAAATAAATAAATAAATGCAGCAGGCCAGCAGCAGCAGCAAGAGGAGTCACGTAGAAATACAATATATACATAAATAAATTCATAAATAAATAAATGCAGCAGGCCAGCAGGAAGAGGAGGAGTCGTCACGTATGGCAGGCAGGCAATGTATTGTAATTCCCAGGAAGGCACCTCATGTCCTCCTCTCGCCGGCAACAGGTGCCAGGAACGTGCCTTCTATCCAGGCCTGGTTAATCTTCAAAAATATCAGTCTGTCCACGCCCTCTGTGGACAGACGAGAGCGCTTCTCGGTGACCACACCACCAGCCGCACTAAAGCACCTCTCAGACAGCACGCTGGAAGGGGGGCAAGACAATACCTCCAGGGCATACTGCGCAAGCTCCCTCCAGATGTGCAAGCACTCCACCCAGTACTCCATGGGGTCCACAGGCTCCTCGCTGCCGGTGTCAAGCCAACTGAAGGACCCCATGTAGTCGGCCACTGGCTGTGACTCTCAGCAAAGGTGGCTGCTGCACGCACCTCCTCTCTCGGCTGCTGTACCTTCATGTAGAACGCCTGCGCCAATGACAGCAGGTCTCCTGGGCGCCTGACGCTGCTGCTGGCCGCAGGCACCGGCTGCTGTGCTGGCTGCTGGACAGGGACAGAGGGGGTGGAAGGCAGGGGAAGGCTTCCTCCAGTCGCTGAACAAGGATCTCCTGCAACTCCCTTGCTCGCTGCTCACGGTCTCTGGCAGGCAGAAACTGATCCCACCTCCCCCTCAACCGTGGGTCCAGGATCATACTGATGCAGGCGTCCTCCCTCGCTTGCATCCGCTTGACCCTGGGGTCTGTGCACAGGCAGCGCAGCATGTGCGCTGCCATGGGGAACAGGGTGGACCGTCCAACAGAGACATCAGGGTCAGCGTCCTCCTCCTCTTGTCCCTGAGCCTCTTCCTCCTCTCTCCACCCTCACACCACTGCTGCTGCTCTCCAATGTACCCCCCCCCCCCCCAGCAGCAAACGTCCAGCACCTCCAACTCCTCCTCCTCCAGGGACTCAAATACCTGCGGAGCAGGGGACTGCGCAGGCGACTGCTGTTCCAGCTGCTTCAGGACCTCCACTCCCAAATCCACCAAATCGCCAAGTGCCCTGTCCAGCAGACAAACAAAGGGCACCCACTGGCAGAGGGATGCCCGTTGTTCACTCACCAGGTTGGTTCCCTGCAGGAAGGGAGCCAACACCAAGCAGACCTGCTGCATCTGCCCCCATTCTGCATTGGTGAGGAGCTGGAGTTTGGTGGTGCTGGTGCCGGTGCTGGCAACAGTGGCATCATAGATGTACCTGTTGACAGCCCTCCTCTGCTCAACCAGCCGCTCCAACATCGCCAGGGTGGAGTTCCAGCAAGTTGGCACATCTATGATGAGGCGGTGTCGTGGCAGGCTCTCCAGCTGCTGGGCGCCTGCCAGCTTGGCTGCGGCAGCTGCTGATTTGCGGAAGGCACATACAATCTTCCATGCCGCGCATGAACTTTTGCACCACCAGGTTCAAGACGTGGGCCAAGCAAGGGACGTGGAGCAAGTCTCCCCTGCTGATGGCAGCCAGCAGGTTGGCGGCATTATCGGACACCACCAATCCCACAGTGAGGCCTCTGGGGGTCAGCCATGTCCTCTCCTGCTCCCTGAGATACCGGAGCGCGTTCGATGCCGTCAAGGAGTTTCTCCCCAGGCTTTTCATCTCAAGCAGCACTTGGCAGTGGCAGGCCTTCACGCTGCTGGAGAGACGGGATAGCTTGCTGCTTCTCCCCTGACCCCGCGCGGTTGCACCACATGCGACTGGTTCTGCTGCTGTGCCCGCGGGTGGACCTGCTGCTTCCTCGCTCGGGCTTTCCACCAGGCTGACCCAGTGGGCCATAAAGGACAGATAGTGCTATGTCCCTAAACGGCTGCTCCATGAATTCATGGTTATGTGGATCCGCACACTTACAGCGTGATCGAGCGCGTGGCCCACGTTCGCCATGGCAGACCGGTGCAGTGCTGGGATCGCCCTGCGGGAGAAATAGTGGTGGCTGGGGACTTGCCACTCCGGGATTCCAACCTGCCGCAGCGCTCTGATGTCACTCCCCTCCTGCACAAAGGAATATGGCAGGAGCTGGGAGCACATGGCCCGGGCAAGCAATCCATTCAGCAACCGGATGCGCCTGTGTGCGGGAGGCAGCACCTTGGTCACACCGGGGAATTATTAGCTGAGCAGGGTCTGGCGGCTTTGCCTGCACGGGAGGATGAGGAGGACACTGTGGAGGGAGCTGATGAGGCCACTGAGGACTGGCTGCCCGGGGGGGAGGGGGGGGAGTGAGTTGCTGCTGTGCTCCTGCTGCTGCTGTTGGATGGGCAGGAGGGTCGGATGCTGCTGCTGCTGAAATCTGTGCAGTGGCTGTCTGGGTTTGACCACTGCCTGCGCCACTGCCCGTCAGCTTCTCATACTCATTAAACTCATCCAAATGTCTGCTCTGTAAGTGGGTCTGCAGGCACGAGGCACCCAACTTGAGCAGATCGCGACCTCTGCTGAGACTGACACCGCAACTGTTGCAAATTGCACGTGTCGTGTCCACTGGGCACTTGGTGAAGTACCGCCAGACTGGGGACTTCAACCTGCTCTTTGAGCTTGAGGGCTGGGTTTTTTGGGTGCTCTTGGTGGATTGTGCCTTTTTTGTTTTAGTTGGAGGTTTTCTGCGGGTGGTGGTAGCGACTGAAGCAGCAGGCTGTGGCTCCTGCCTTCCACGCCCTGTGCTGACTGCCTTGCTGCTGCCGTGCCTCTGCGCCAGAGACGCCTCCTCCTCCAATGACGAGCTGCCTTCAATCAACTGTGCTGGTGGTACTGGTGGCACATAGGAAGGATCCAGCAAGTCATCATCATCAACCCCAAACATATCCTGTGAGCCCGCCTCAACCAACTCCTCTACCCCAACATCCCCTGCATCACGCCCCTCCTCATCAGCGCCAACCACAAACTGCTGCACCTCAACCTCCTCCTCCTCCTTGCATGATGATGTCCCCATTATCTCCTGCTCAAACTGCTCCACAACATCCCTGTACATGGCTGCAGTCACTGGGGTGAAGACCGAGCTCAGTGAGGGCAGGCTGGTCAATGGGGTCACCATGACCTCAAGCGGTGGTGGAGGCCTACTGCGGACCGGAGTGCTGGTGGTGGTGGCAATGGTCTCGCTGGTGCTGGAGGCCTGGCTGGAAGCGGTGGCTTCCTGCTCTGCCATCATTTCCACCACAGCCGGCACCTGACTCTCCACAATGGGCCGTGGGCGACGACCTCTGCTCCCTCCTCCGTGCGGTCAGTGGCTGGCGGCGGACCAGTCCCAGACCTGCTGCTGCTGGCAGTGGCTCCTGCAATGGCACTGCCTCTCCTGGTGGTGCTTCGCTCTCTACCTCTGCCAGTCATTGTGCACTATACAAATACAGTAAAAAAAAATAGTAGAAGAGGGCGGGAAAGGGTGTAAACTTTAATAAAGTCTGTGTTGGTGGTGACTTGGTGGTGACTAGTAGTAGTAGTAGACAGTAGTAGTAGTAGTACGCACGCAGGTAACTAAGAAATCCCTAGCGTACTACACAATAACTAAGTCGTGCGGCAGACAGTTGGTGACAATTACAATCGGTCACACACGGTCAGATGCAATCAAGGTGGTGTTCTCTGAAATACTGCCAGTGCCCTGTGCTACATCTGAGAGACAGAGGGAGCTTAGGGAGTTAAATAAGTGGCTGAGAAATTGGTGTAGGAAGGAAGGGTTTGGGTTCCTGGAGAACTGGGCAGACTTTGCAGTCGGCTACAGGTTCTACAGCAGGGATGGGCTGCACCTTAATGGGGAGGGTGCATCTGCATTGGGGGAGAAGATGGCTAAATGGTTGGAGGAGATTTTAAACTAGGATCTGGAGGGAGGCGGGAGGATAAAGTCTCAATATGTAGACAAGATAAGGTAAAAAGACAGTGGGAGCCTAACATTATGGGGGGTGGAGAGGGGGGTGGGGACAGTGTAAAGATTAAGGAGGTTGGTAAAACTTCAAGTAGCCCAATTCATGTAAACAAAATTGGTAAATGTGGTGGTAAAAATATAAAATACATGGTAACCAATGCTCGGAGCCTTGCAAATAAAATAGACGAACTAGAGTTCATTCTGAATGACAAAGGCTATGACATTGTGGGAATAATCGAGACATGGATGGATGAAAGCCATGACTGGATAGCTAATTTAAAAGGATACAATGTGTTTAGGAGGGATAGAACAGGGAAAAAAGGTGGAGGGGTTTGTCTCTTTGTTAAGAATTCTTTTACAGCTGTCCTCAACGATGAGATGGAAGAAGATTGCAAAGATGTGGAGTCCGTTTTATTCATGGTGGAAATAAAAGTTGCCAATTGCCTATTGGGGTATGCTACAGACCACCTCATATTAATGA
Organism: Hyperolius riggenbachi; assembly: GCF_040937935.1. Lineage (NCBI taxonomy): Eukaryota > Metazoa > Chordata > Amphibia > Anura > Hyperoliidae > Hyperolius > Hyperolius riggenbachi. The sequence goes on from NC_090654.1 coordinate 157,559,912, forward strand.
AGCTGCAGAACTGCGATTACTACAGCAGATTGAAAAAGCTGCAAGTAAAAATGAGGTCATAATTATGGGAGACTTCAACTTTCCAGACATTGACTGGGGTATTGAGGCTACCAATTCTGGTAAAAGCAGCAGATTTCTGGCAGCACTACAGGACAATTACTTGACTCAAATGGTAACGGAACCAGCTAGGGGGAATGCGTTACTGGATCTGATCATTTCTAATAGACCAGATAATGTATCAAATGTGCAGGTTGAAGAACATTTGGGAAATAGTGATCACAACATGATAACGTTTGATCTGGTGACTGATAGGCCACGGGGCAGCGGGACCACTAAAACTATGAATTTTAGAAAAGCAAAGTTCAATCAAATTAGGCAGGCACTAAGTTTGCTGAACTGGGATAATGTACTACAAGGGGAGGACACTGAAGGGAAATGGCAAGCTTTTAAACTTATTCTCAATCAATATTGTAGTATGTATATCCCATATGGAAACAAAATGTCTAGGAATAAAAAAAGGCCTCTATTGATGAATAGAAAGGTTAGGGATAAAATGAAGAGGAAAAGGAATGCCTATAAGGTCCTAAAACAGGAGGGGACCGAGGCTGCACTAAGCAATTATAAGGAGTGCAATAAAAATTGTAAAAAAGAAATTAGGCTGGCAAAGATCGAAGCTGAAAATCAAATCGCTAGGGATATCAAATCTAACCCAAAAAAGTGTTACAAGTACATCAACTCTAAAAAAAGAAAGGTTGACTGTATAGGACTCCTAAAGGATGAGGGTGGGAACTCAATGGTGGATGACCAAGGTAAGGCAGAGTTATTAAATTCTTTCTTTGCTTCTGTCTTCACAAAGGAAACAGCACTGTTGCAAATTACAGAGGCAGAAGAGTCTCAATCTTCTAACTGTAATATTAAATACTTAACGCAGGAAGAAGTGAAGGCAAGACTAAATAAATTAAAAATAGACAAGGCACCTGGCCCGGATGGCATGCATCCTCGGGTCCTAAGGGAATTAAGTTCAGTTATAGCTAAACCCCTTTATCTTATCTTTTGTGACTCTCTTGCAACTGGCAGAGTCCCAGTGGATTGGCGTACAGCCCACGTTTTCCCATTATTTAAGAAGGGCAAAAAATTAGATCCAGGAAATTATAGACCTGTAAGCTTAACATCAGTTGTATGCAAACTATTTGAGGGGTTACTAAGAGATACTATACATGACTTCATAGTAGAAAATAATCTTATTTCTCAGCATCAACATGGGTTTACTAAAGACAGGTCCTGTTTGACTAACATGCTCAGCTTTTATGAGGTAGTGAATGCTAATATGGATATTGGGAATGCTGTAGATGTGATACGCTTGGACTTTGCAAAAGCCTTCGACACTGTTCCCCACAGAAGTCTGGTGCAAAAGTTGAGGATGCAAGGACTGGGGAAGAGTTTGTGTGCATGGATAGGGAACTGGCTAATGGACAGAAAACAAAGAGTTGTGGTCAATGGATCGTACTCAAAATGGGAGACTGTTAGCAGTGGGGTCCCACAGGGGTCTGTACTGGGTCCAGTGCTCTTCAATTTATTTATTAATGACCTAGTAGATGCAGTAGTGAGCAATGTTGCTATTTTTGCAGATGATATAAAATTGTGCAGAATCATCAACTCTCAGGAAGATAGTGTCATATTGCAACAGGATCTGGATAGGATGGCTATATGGGCACATACATGGCAGATGAAATTCAATGTTGACAAATGTAAAGTCATGCATTTTGGTCGTACCAATGGTCTAGCACCATACAAAATAAATGGGATACAGTTGGGGACATCAAACTTGGAGAAGGACTTAGGAGTACTCATCGACAACAAGTTAAATAATCGTACTCAATGCCAAGCCGCTGCAGCTAAAGCGAACAAAATTTTGGGATGCATTAAAAGGGAAATAAAAACTCGAGATGCTGGCATAATATTGCTCCTGTTTAACTCTCTAGTAAGGCCACATCTAGAGTATGGAATTCAGTTCTGGGCACCACATTACAAAAAAGATATTGCAGTTTTAGAGCAGGTGCAGAGACGAGCTACAAAACTGATATGTGGGATGGAAGGTCTCGCTTACCAAGAAAGGTTAGATAAACTGGGTTTATTTAGTCTAGAGAAAAGACGCTTTAGAGGAGATCTAATTAACATGTATAAATACATCAGAGGGCAATATAATAGCTTGGCGGATGAGCTTTTTGTCCCTAGGCCTTCTCAAAGGACTAGAGGACATGATCTGCGCATGGAGGAAAAACGTTTTAGCCATTTATTTAGGAAAGGGTTCTTTACAGTAAGAGTGATTAAGATGTAGAATGCATTGCCACAGGAAGTCGTTATGGCAAACTCCATACCTGCATATAAAGGGGGCTTAGATGCTTTCCTTGCGTTGAAAGACATCCATGGCTACAATTAGTAGGTTATGCCTAATGATGTTGATCCAGGGATTTTATCTGATCGCCATCTGGAGTCGGGAAGGCATTTTTCCCTTTTGGGGCTAATTGGACAATGCCTTGTGGGGTTTTTTTTCGCCTTCCTCTGGATCAACAGGGATATGTGAGGGAGCAGGCTGGAGTTGTACTTTGTACTGGTTGAACTCGATGGACGTATGTCTTTTTTCAACCAAAATAACTATGTTACTATGTAACTATTTAATAGGCTCGGGCAGGTGACAGTCACAGGTCACTCACAATGGATGCTGGTGGTGGCCTGTGTTGTAACTCTTATTTATTACACACACTACAGATGATAATAAAATCACACACTAACAGTGTGAAAAAATTAAGTGAACGGGTACTAGTAGTAGACAGTAGTAGTACGCACGCAGGTAACTAAGAAATCCCTAGCGTACTACACAATAACTAAGTCGTGCGGCAGACAGTTGGTGACAATTACAATCGGTCACACACGGTCAGACGCAATCAATCAATCAATCAATAGGCTCGGGCAGGTGACAGTCACAGGTCACTCACAACGGATGCTGGTGGTGACCAGTGTTGTAACTCTTATTTATTACACACACTACAGATGATAATTAGAGTTGGGCCGAACCTCCGATTTTAGGTTCGCGAACCTGGTTCGCGAACTTCCGCGGAAGGTTCGGTTCACATTAAAGTTCGCGAACCGCAATAGACTTCAATGGGGATGCGAACTTTGAAAAAAAAAAATAATTATGCTGGCCACAAAAGTGATAGAAAAGATGTTTCAAGGGGTCTAACACCTGGAGGGGGGCATGGCGGAGTGGGATACATGCCAAAAGTCCCCGGGAAAAATCTGGATTTGATGCAAAGCAGCGTTTTAAGGGCAGAAATCACATTGAATGCTAAATGACAGGCCTAAAGTGCTTTAAAACATCTTGCATGTGTATACATCAATCAGGTAGTGTAATTAAGGTACTGCTTCACACTGACACACCAAACTCACCGTGTAACGCACCGCAAACAGCTGTTTGTGTAGTGACGGCCGTGCTGGACTGGTGCGCACCATGGCGAGAGTGCAGGTTTTGGTGGCTTTACAGCCCATATGGTCGCCTGGCTGATGTAGCTGAATGACAGAACAGTGACTGTCCAGCTGATCAAATTTGGTCTGACCACAATGAGGCAACGACCTTATTATCGTGGGTGTGCCCCCCGAGACACTCATCTAGGCGCCGGTCATTGCTTCATTGTGATACGCAAGCCCCTTCACCACGGCAAGGTAATGATCACGAAGGGGAATGGGCACATGTACATGCCTTTTCTTTTGTTGTTGCAGCTGCCCGCAGTGCAGCCAGAAAAATTAGGCAGTCATGTACACGCACCCTAAAAATTATTACAGCGGCCGCTGCTAGCAGCGGCCTAAAAAATTCAGCAATCCGCCTGGAGTCCCGGACCCTGTTGGTGGTGGCGGAGAAGGTAGTCAAGCGGCCTGCAGGCAGACATGCTGTGTGGAGGGACTGGGAGCGACTTAGTCTTCTTGGGGCAGGCCAGGCAGCCAGTCACACGGCGTGCAGGCAGAGATGCTGTGTGTGCGGGGACTGACTTAGTCTTGGGGCGGGCAGCAGCCCTCCGGGATCCATGCCTCATTCATTTTGATAAAGGTGAGGTACTTAACACTTTTGTGACTTAGGCAACTTCTCTTCTCTGTGACAAGTGGCGGGTTCACTAAACAGAACAGGTATACAGTGGCGGGTTCACTAAACAGAACAGGTATACAGTGGCGGGTTCACAGAACAGGTATACAGTGGCGGGTCCACTGAACAGAACAGGTATGCAGTGGCGGGTTCACTGAACAGGTATACAGTGGCGGGTCCACTGAACAGAACAGGTATGCAGTGGCGGGTTCACTGAACAGGTATACAGTGGCGGGTCCACTGAACAGAACAGGTATGCAGTGGCGGGTTCACTAAACAGAACAGGTATACAGTGGCGGGTTCACAGAACAGGTATACAGTGGCGGGTCCACTGAACAGAACAGGTATGCAGTGGCGGGTTCACTAAACAGAACAGGTATACAGTGGCGGGTTCACTAAACAGAACAGGTATACAGTGGCGGGTTCACAGAACAGGTATACAGTGGCGGGTCCACTGAACAGAACAGGTATGCAGTGGCGGGTTCACTAAACAGAACAGGTATACAGTGGCGGGTTCACTAAACAGAACAGGTATACAGTGGCGGGTTCACAGAACAGGTATACAGTGGCGGGTCCACTGAACAGAACAGGTATGCAGTGGCGGGTTCACTAAACAGAACAGGTATACAGTGGCGGGTTCACTAAACAGAACAGGTATACAGTGGCGGGTTCACAGAACAGGTATACAGTGGCGGGTCCACTGAACAGAACAGGTATGCAGTGGCGGGTTCACTAAACAGAACAGGTATACAGTGGCGGGTTCACTAAACAGAACAGGTATACAGTGGCGGGTTCACTAAACAGAACAGGTATACAGTGGCGGGTTCACAGAACAGGTATACAGTGGCGGGTCCACTGAACAGAACAGGTATGCAGTGGCAGGTTCACTGAACAGGTATGCAGTGGTGGGTTCACAGCACAGGTATGCAGTGGTGGGTTCACAGCACAGGTATGCAGTGGTGGGTTCACAGCATAGGTATGCAGTGGTGGGTTCACAGCACAGGTATGCAGTGGTGGGTTCACAGCACAGGTATGCAGTGGTGGGTTCACAGAACAGGTATGCAGCCAGACAGGAACAAGTTAAGCCTAACTAATCTTTCCCTGAGAGACAGTCTGCAGCAGCTCGCCCTACTCTCACTAACGCAGGCAGCACACGAGTGACCGTAATGGCCGCCGCTGCATGCCTTATATAAGGGGGGGGTGGGGCTCCAGGGGCTAGTGTAGCCTAATTGGCTACACTGGGCCTGCTGACTGTGATGTAGAGGGTCAAAGTTGACCCTCCATGTGCATTATGGGGCGAACCGAACTTCCGCAAAGGTTCGCCTGCGGGACGCGAACGCGAACCACGGAAGTTCGCATGGAACCGTTCGCAGGCGAACCGTTCGGCCCAACTCTAATGATAATAAAATCACACACTAACAGTGGGAAAAAATTAAGTGAATGGGTACAAGTAGTAGACAGTAGTAGGACGCACGCAGGTAACTAAGAAATCCCTAGCGTACTACACAATAACTAAGTCATGCGGCAGACAGTTGGTTATAATTGCAATCGGTCACACACGGTCAGACGCAATCAATCGATCAATCAATAGGCTCGGGCAGGTGACTGTCTGTCACAGATCAGAACGGATGTTTGCTGGCCTGTACACAGTCAGTAACTAACTAACACAGTACTGAAACTAATAAAGTAACAGACTACAGCAGTACTAAATAATTAACTAAACTAGTACTAAGTACACAATTAACTAGAATCCCTAACCTACCTAAGCTAGTAATAGGCTAAGGCTACCTAGGCTAGCAGGCCTAGCCTGCACACAGACTAACACTAGCCTAGCACAGTATACACTATACACTTGCTGACTAAAAACAATCAAAATACTAGCTAACTATATAGGACAACAATAAATGTGTTTAGGAGGTGTTTAGGAAGCAAAACGCTAGGTTTAGCAGTGAAATGCACTTGCTCAGACACAGCACAGCACTGGAGAATCTCTCAGTACCAAGCAGTCACACAAGTGCGTGGCTCCGCAAGATGGCCGCCGCCTTATATAGAGGAGGGGAGGGCCAGGCTCCCCTCCTCTGATTGGTTGCTAGGGTTGCCAGGTCCTCGGCTGGAGGACTTCTGATTGGCCCAATGACGTCATCCCCGAATCCCGAAGGCGAAACCGAACCCACTGCGCCATCCAGCCGAATTTGAGTGCGCACGTTCGGGAAACTTCGCATTCTGTTATGATTACGTCTGCAGTATGTACTGCTGGCTGCAGTTTTATTGAAGACAAGCAGTTTTTGATGTCATTACATGCATTTGCTTGCATAGTCTTGGTTGCACTCAAACTAGTTGCTGATTCCATCTGCAGTGGCTCTGCAGGTCTGGCCAGCTCAGGATTGAATGATTACCATTCACCTGTGTGGGAATCTGCATGTCTGCTCCCATTGGATGACCTCAGTATAAAGATCTGCTTCCTGCAGGGCTCCTCGGGCTATCATAGTTTTAGATCAGTCTGTTACTCTGTCTCGGTCCCCTCCCTTCCCCCCCGTTCCTAGTCCGTGTGAACTGCACTGACTCCTGCGCAGGGGTCAGTGAGTCCTTCTAAGTTCTGTTCTGTTTATCATTATTTGTTACTTTGCTAGTCTTGCATCATATATCGGTTCATCGCCAATATATATGCATACTAGCATGTTTGTTATTTTCCTTGTATTCGTGTTACGTTAATACATCAGTGTCGCTGATATATACGTACTCGAATTGTTTATATCCTGTGTTCAGTCAGTCAGTTTTCAGCACGTTTTGGCAGGTTGCGCATATCGTGATGACCCGTGCTTAGCTAGTTCAGTCCTGTTCCTGTTACCTTGCGTGGATTGCGCTCACTTCTGCATAGAAGTAGCGAATCCTTCCTAGTCCTGCTCCAGTTCTTAGTTAGTGTTCCTTGCTTATGTCATATATTTATTTATTTTATTTATTATTTATTTATTGTATTTATAAAGCGCCAACATATTACGCAGCGCTGTATTATCGCGCTGTTTATCACCGATATATACATATGGCAGTCAGTCGTTTGTAGTTTCATTGATTGCTGTAATCGTAATACGCTAGGAAATCATACCTATTGTATATTTGTGTGTTATTACGTCTGCCTTCTTGACTCTATTTCCCGACTATTCTGTCCTGTCCTTGTGAGGCACGCCACCGCTGCAATCGCATTGGCTGCCTCATTCCAGTCTGTCTTGTTATGGACACTTGCTGTCACTTAAGCTGTGACTAGTTAAGCAAGCGTTCATTCTGTTACCTGTCCCGATCTTCTGAGTTCTGGTTTATGCGCTCACCGCTACCTTGCGCTGAGCCACTATAGTGAAAGGATTGTTTGTGGCTGTTCGGATCTACGCCTGCTCTGTGCGCCACATCTCCTGTTGGAGTCAGTCCTCTCCTCCACTAAACTGGGGATATCCTGGTTCCTTGTGCTAGCGTGTGTACCTCCTTCACGTCAGGTTATGCATGTCGTGCTGACTGTGGAGAATATACCACCAAGCGTAACACATTTGGATTCGGCATGGATTTAATTCTTTGGGTTCGCATTCGGCAAACCTGAAAAATCGCCCGAATTTTCGGGTAAACTTGGCATTCGGGGTCCTGCTGAGCACCCCTGGTATCCTCTTCCAGCAAGCATTCTAGCCACGTATCTAAGTGTACAAGTACTTCAGCCAAAAGGGTAGAAGCATCTGCACAACTTTCCGCCAAAAAAGCTGAGATTGAGATGGAAGCTGCAATCGATGCACAACGGTTACAATTAAAAAAGTTGAAAAAGACATTGAGGTCATGGAAGCTAAATTAAGAGTATATATGCTGAAGAGGAAATAAAAGAAAATGGTGATAGATCCAAAGCAGCACTACATGAGAGAACAGATCCCTGTCCTTCTGTCCTCACTGAGGAAAATAGAAAGAAATCAAATTTAGTGTGCAGTGAGAGAACAGATCTCTGTCCTTCTATTCCCACTAGTCATCATAGTGACCAGTGCAGTTTCTAGGCCAAAATGCACCCAGGGCGAGGGTGTAAAAATTGCGCCCCCCTGCGGGGCCAGGTATACGTGCCCGCAGTATAGGTTAGCCAGGTCTAGTTGCACTTAGTATAGGTAGCCAGCTATAGGTCCCCCCAGTATAGGTAGCCAGGCATAAGTGCCCCAGTATAGGTGCCCGGCTATTGGTCCCCCCAGTATAGGTAGCCAGGCATAGGTGCCCCGGTATAGTTGCCCCCAGTATAGGTTAGATAGGCAGGTGCCCCCAGTATAGGTTAGTTAGGTAGGTGCCTCCAATATAGGTAGCCAGTATAGTTGCCACCAGTATAGGCTAGGTAGGTAGGTGCCCCCAATACAGGTTAGATAAGTAGGTGCCCCCAGTATAGGTTAGATAGGTAGCTGGCCCCCAGTATAGGTTATAGTAGGAAGGTGTCCCCCAGTAAAGGTTAGATTAGGTAGGTGCCCACCAGTATAGGTTAGATTAGGTAGGTGCCCCCCAGTATAGGTTAGATTAGGTAGCTGCCCCCCAGTATAGGTTAGATTAGGTAGGTGCCCCCCTGTATAGGTTAGATTAGGTAGGTGCCCCCAGTATAGGTTAGATAGGTAGCTGCCCCCCAGTGTGGTTAGATTAGGTAGGTAGGTGCCCCTCAGTATAGGTTAGATTAGGTAGCTGTCCCTCAGTATGGGTTAGATTAGGTAGGTGCCCCCAGTGCCCAGTATAGGTTAGATTAAGTAGCTGCCCCCCAGTGTGGTTAGATTAGGTAGCTGCCCCCCAGTATAGGTTAGATTAGGTAGCTGCCCCCCAGTATAAGTTAGATAGGTAGCTGCCCTCCAGTATAAACAGGAAGCAGTGTGTGTATCAGCGGCTAGACAGAGGAGGTGACCAGCGGCGAGTGAGCGACGATTGGAACCAGGGAGGTGAGTTAATAATGATCCGAACATTTGTATAGCGCTTTTCTCCTGTTGGACTCTAAGCGCTCAAGAGCTGCAGCCACTGGGACGCGCTCCGGAGGCCACCCTGCAGTGTTAGGGAGTCTTGCCTTGAACTCCTTACTGAATAGGTACTGACAATAGCCAGGATCGAACCCTGGTCTCCCATGTCAAAGGAAGTGCCCTTAACCAGTACTCTATTCAGCCTCTGTACACAGCACTTCCCTGCGCTCACTCTGCAGTCAGAATCGGAGGAGGGAGCACGGAGGGCGGCCCGCGGAAGGAAGAGAGGGAGAGATCGGGCTGTCCTCCCCGTGGCTGACTCCCCCCTCCATTACAGCGGCCCCACTCCTTCAGCGTTCAGGGCGGCCATAGGCTCTAAAGAGTATGTTAGGCTTAGAGAGTATGGTGACTTCCTGCAAGCATGTAGCAACGCTATTCCCCACATCAAGGGTTTGCAAGTACTGAATGACTGTGAAGAAAACCAGAAAATGTTACTTAAGCTACCTGATTGGGTGACTTCAAGGTGGAATCGTCATGTATCTAAACAGTTAGACCAAGGCAAGGTGTATCCCAGCTTTGAAGTGTTCTCTTCATTTGTCAATACAGAAGCTCGTATAGCATGCAATCCAGTGTCATCCCTCCACATTCTGAAACCTTTGGAAGAAAAGCCAACAAGAGAGGTAAAGCATGCAAAAGCAACTTCATTTGCAGTCAATGCAATAGCTAAAAGCCATGATACCAATGAGAGTAAAGGAAAGGTGGGGGGAAAGGCTGCGCATCCCTAAACACATGCTGCAATTGAATGGTTAAGGAGGTCTGCCTCACCGTGGCGCAAGTGTCTAGTATATTATACTTTGCATGCAAACCATATTGGAAGCTAAAGTACCTCCTAGCTTAATAAATGTTAGCACTTGTCTTGGATGCAGGGCATGCATTTTTCAGTCTAGCAGAGGCGGTGTAGGCCTGTGCGATTAACCATTCAATTGCAGCATGTGTTTAGGGATGCGCAGTCTTTCCCCCCACCTTTCCTTAACTTTGTAACTATGTAACTGTCAGGTTAGCTGCTCCCAGCCCCTCCTCCTGAGTTTCCTGTTTGCATGATAAGTAGTAGCAGATTTGCATATGATTTGCATCTGAATTGAATGCGAAGTGTGTAGAAAGTCTATATAGGTGCTACACACTGAGCTGGTGGTCATTTCAGATGCAGCCTTAGTGGTATGCGCTGGCGTTCTCCTCGCTGTTCTACCAAATGTAAGTTACACATTTTTTTCTGCTTAGCTGCTCCCGAGGTTTTAAATTTAGGTTAGGTCACTTGCCCAGAGGTCTGCCTCACCGTGGCGCAAGTGTCTAGTATAATATACTTTGCATGCAAACCATATTGGAAGCTAAAGTACCTCCTAGTTTAATAAATGTTAGCACTTGTCTTGGATGTAGGGCATGCATTTTTCAGTCTGGCAGAGGCGGTGTATGCCTGTGCGATTAACCATTCAATTGCAGCATGTGTTTAGGGATGCGCAGCCTTTCCCCCCACCTTTCCTTAACTTTGTAACTATGTAACTGTCAGGTTAGCTACTCCCAGCCCCTCCTCCTGAGTTTCCTGTTTGCATGATAAGTAGTAGCAGATTTGCATATGATTTGCATCTGAATTAAATGCGAAGTGTGTAGAAAGTCTATATAGGTGCTACACACTGAGCTGGTGGTCATTTCAGATGCAGCCTTAGTGGTATGCGCTGGCGTTCTCCTCACCAATGAGAGTAAGCCTAAGGTCATTGATGTATCGAATAGAGAGAAAGCACAGACGGATAGTCAAACACCTCTTCAATGCATGTTCTGTGGAGAGAACCACTCCATCTACAAATGTCAACAAATGAAGGAAAAATGTAGAGGAGAAGAAAAGATTCATACTGGATAACCAGCTCTGTTTTGGGTGCCTAAGAAAGAGACACAGTGCCAAGGACTTTAAGAGAAGAGCCACCTGTGGCATCTGTAAAGGACCTCACCCAACCCCATTACATGAGGAGCGCCCAAAGAAAGATAAAGCTTCAACACCCAGTACTCTCATTGAGTGAGAAAGCGTATCCACACTATCCTGCTGTATGGTTGAAAGTGAGAGTAAGAATACTTCAATGATCATCCCAGTATGTATCTCATCTCCAGGAACAGAAAGTAAGGAGGTACTTGCTTATGCACTACTAGACACACAAAGCAGTAAAACTTTTATTGACCAAGAGGTCTGTCAGAAATTGCAAGTAGCCATGGAGCCAGTGAAGCTTAAACTCTCAACGATTATGGGAAAAGACTCATTGGAAGATAGTCAAAAAGTCAAGGGACTAAAAGTCAAGGGACTTTGCTCAGATGTCAGAATAGATCTACCTCCGGTCTATACAAGAGACTTCATACCCCTTGAACGTGAACACATACCTACCTGTGAAACAGCTAAAAAGTGGAAGCACCTATCAGTCATCTCTCATAAAATACTCCCTCTGAAGGAGTACGGTGTTGGGCTCCTGGAAGGTTATGACTGTTCTAAAGCACTAATGCCATGACAAATAATCACAGGAGGTGATGATGAACCATATGCCATCAAAACTGATTTAGGATGGAGCATTGTTGGAGGGCCACAAAAGGCTGCAAACTCAAGACAAGTAACCGGGTTATGTCATCTCATATCTGTCAAGATGTCACTAACTCCACGTCCTGCTACAGTAATCAAGATTCTTGAGTCTGACTTTGCAGACACCAGCTCAAAGGAAAAGAGCATATCTCAAGAAGATAAAAAATTCCTACACATCTTGGAAGGAGGCATTGAGCAAAATCAACAAGGACATTTAGAAATGCCCTTACCTTTCAGAAAATGCCCTTACCTTCCAGACAATAGGAATCTTGCCTTATTGCGACTAAAACGTTTGGAGAGGAAGCTGGGAAGAGAGTCAAAATTTAAAAGTGACAATTTGAAGTTTATGGAAGGCATCATCCAAGATGGAGATGGCGAAAGAGCTGACCATCAACCAGACCTGGGAAAGGTTTGGTACATTCCACATCAAAAAATTCAAAGATACTGCTGCGCTCTCCAGACCTGCAACACATACAAACTCCACATAGGGTAATACTGTTCAGTCTCTGCGATACACAATTCCAACTCCTCCACGTCACCAGTGCCTTGTGCTACCCAAGAGTGAAATTAATCTGTATCCCTCGTCCCCTCTCACTAATAGAGATGGCCCGAACCTCTGATTTTAGGTTCACGAATCGGGTTACATAGTTACATAGTTACTTTGGTTGAAAAAAGACATACGTCCATCGAGTTCAACCAGTACAAAGTACAACTCCAGCCTGCTCCCTCACATATCCGCGAACATCACATGTTCGCGAACATCCGCAAAAGGTTCGGTTCGCACGAACTTTCGCGAACCGCAACAGACTTCAATGTGGATGCGAACTTTAAAAAAACTAGAAACATTTATGCTGGCCACAAAAGTGATGGAAAAGATGTTTCAAGGGGTCTAACACCTGGAGTGGGGCATGGATGAGTGGGATGCACACCAAAAGTCCCGGGGAAAGATCTTGATTTGGCGTAAAGCAGCATTTTAAGGGCAGAAATCACATTGAATGCTAAATTGCAGGCCAAAAGTGCTTTAAAACATCTTGCATGTGTATACATCAATCAGGGAGTGTAATTAGAGTACTGCTTCACACTGACACACCAAACTCACTGTGTAACGCACCGCAAACAGCTGTTTGCGTAGTAACGGCCGTGCTAGACTGGTGCGCACTATGGCGAGAGTGCAAGCTGTGGCGGTGTTCAAGCCCATATGGTCGCCGGGCTGTGGTAGTTCAATGATAGAACAACAGTGAGTGTCCAGCTTATCAAATTTGGTCTGTCCACAATGAAGCAACGACCTTATTATCTTTGGTGTGCCACCCCCCCAAGACACTCATATAGCCGGTCGTCATTGCTTCATTGTGATACGCAAGCCCCTTCACCGCGGCAAGGCACTGCAGCCAGAAAAATTAGGCAGGCATGTACACGCACCAGAAAAATTAGTATAGCGGCCGCTGCTGGTAGCAGCCTTAAAAATTCAGGAATCCACCTGGAGTCCTGGACCCTGTTGGTGGTGGCGGAGAAGGCAAGCGGCCTGCAGGCAGAGATGCTGTGTGTGGGGACTGACTTAGTCTTCGGGCAGGCAGTAGCCCTCCAAGAATCATGCCTCATTAATTTTGATAAAGGTGAGGTACTGAACACTTTTGTGACTTAGGCGACTTCTCTTCTCAGTGACAATGCCTCCAGCTGCTCTGAAGGTCCTTTCTGACAGGACGCTTGAGGCAGGGCAAGACAGAAGTTGGATGGCAAATTGGGACAGCTCTGGCCACAGGTCAAGCCTGCGCACCCAGTAGTCCAAGGGTTCATTGCTGCTCACAGTGTCTACATCCACACTTAAGGCCAGGTAGTCGGCTACCTGCCGGTCCAGGCGTTGGTGGAGGGTGGATCCAGAAGCGCTAAGGCGAGGCGTTGGACTAAAGAATGTCCGCAAGTCTGACATCACCATGAGATTGCTGGAGCGTCTTGTCCTTGCCTGCATGAACATGGGAGAAGGATTACTGGCAGTGGCATCTTTATGGTGTTGTGCTGTGACATCACCCTTATACGCATTGTAAAGCATACTTGTCAGCTTGTTCTGCATGTGCAATAATTAGTGAAAAGCACAAAAAAGCTAAAAACTATTTTTAGGTGAAAACTCAAAAAAATAAAACTTATTTTCAATGGAATTTTAGCTTGAAAATCAAATTTACCATTATTTTAGCAAAAATTTATGAAAAAGAATATTGGCATTTTCACTCATCACTAGTTGTCATCCATAGTTACTACTTCTGCCCCCTCACTTGCTGTGTCCTCTTTTTCTGGGGGTCTTTCTGTGCTTTCAAAACCCCTTTCTTGCTGGCCTTGTCTAACTTTTTTTCTTCCTTTTCTGCCCTGCTTTCTAGGTCTTGATCTAAAAAAAACCAGCCCTTCTTTGTACTTTGATTCCCTTGTAGATCCTCACTTTCACTCCTGCCAAAAGCCCAATTTGACCTACTCCTGGGTCTACCTCTCTTAACCACTTGAGGACCTAGGGCTTTCTACCCCTTAAGGACCGGCCACTTTTTTTCCATTCAGACCACTGCAGCTTTCACGGTTTATTGCTCGCTCATACCAAATACTACCTAAATGATTTTTGGCTCCTTTTCTTGTCACTAATAAAGCTTTCTTTTGGTGCTATTTGATTGCTCCTGCGATTTTTACTTTTTATTATATTCATCAAAAAAGACATGAATTTTGGCAAAAAAATGATTTTTTTAACTTTCTGTGCTGACAGTTTTCAAATAAAGTAAAATTTCTGTATACATGCAGTGCGAAAAATGTGGACAAACATGTTTTTGATAAAAAAAAAACCCATTCAGTGTATATTTATTGGTTTGGGTAAAAGTTATAGCGTTTACAAACTATGGTGCAAAAAGTGAATTTTCCCATTTTCAAGCATCTCTGACTTTTCTGACCCCCTGTCATGTTTCATGAGGGGCTAAAATTCCAGGATAGTATAAATAATACCCCCCAAATTACCCCATTTTGGAAAGAAGACATCCCAAAGTATTCACAGAGAGGCATAGTGAGTTCATAGAAGATATTATTTTTTGTCACAAGTAAGCGGAAAATGACACTTTGTGAGAAAAAAAAAAAAGTTTCCATTTCTTCTAACTTGCAACAAAAAAAAATGAAATCTGCCACGGACTCACCATGCCCCTCTCTGAATACCTTGAAGGGTCTACTTTCCAAAATGGGGTCATTTGTGGGGTGTGTTTACTGTCCTGACATTTTGGGGGGTGCTAAATTGTAAGCACCCCTGTAAAGCCTAAAGGTGCTCATTGGACTTTGGACCCCTTAGCGCAGTTAGGCTGCAAAAAAGTGCCACACATGTGGTATTGCCGTACTCAGGAGAAGTAGTATAATGTGTTTTGGGGTGTATTTTTACACATACCCATGCTGGGTGGGAGAAATATCTCTGTAAATGACAATTTGTTGATTTTTTTTACACACAATTGTCCATTTACAGAGATCTTTCTCCCACTCAGCATGGGTATGTGTAAAAATACACCACAAAACACATTATACTACTTCTCCTGAGTACGGCGATACCACATGTGTGGCACTTTTTTGCACCCTAACTGCGCTAAAGGGCCCAAAGTCCAATGAGTACCTTTAGGATTTCACAGGTCATTTTGAGAAATTTCGTTTCAAGACTACTCCTCACGGTTTAGGGCCCCTAAAGTGCCAGGGCAGTATAGGAACCCCACAAGTGACCCCATTTTAGAAAGAAGACACCCCAAGGTATTCCGTTAGGAGTATGGTGAGTTCATAGAAGATTTTATTTTTTGTCAAAAGTTAGCGGAAAATGACACTTTGTGAAAAAACACAATTAAAATCAATTTCCGCTAACTTGTGACAAAAAATAAAATCTTCTATGAACTCGCCATACTACTAACGGAATACCTTGGGGTGTCTTCTTTCTAAAATGGGGTCATTTGTGGGGTTCCTATACTGCCCTGGCATTTTAGGGGCCCTAAACCGTGAGGAGTAGTCTTGAAACCAAATGTCGCAAAATGACCTGTGAAATCGTAAAGGTACTCATTGGACTTTGGGCCCCTTAGCGTACTTAGGGTGTAAAAAAGTGCCACACATGTGGTACCGCCGTACTCAGGAGAAGTAGTATAATGCGTTTTGGGGTGTATTTTTACACATACCCATGCTAAGTGGGAGAAATATCTCTGTAAATGACAATTGTTTGATTTTTTTACACACAATTGTCCATTTACATAGAAATTTCTCCCACCCAGCATGGGTATGTGTAAAAATACACCCCAAAACACATTATACTACTTTTCCTGAGTACGGCGGTACCACATGTGTGACATTTTTTTGCAGCCTAGGTGCGCTAAGGGGCCCAACGTCCTATTCACAGATCATTTTGAAGCATTTGTTTTCTAGACTACTCCTCGCGGTTTAGGGCCCCTAAAATGCCAGGGCAGTATAGGAACCCCACAAGTGACCCCATTTTAGAAAGAAGACACCCCAAGGTATTCCGTTAGGTGTATGGCGAGTTCATAGAAGATTTTATTTTTTGTCACAAGTTAGTGAAAAATGACACTTTGTGAAAAAAACCAATAAAAATTAATTTCCGCTAACTTTTGACAAAAAATAAAATCTTCTATGAACTCGTCATACACCTAACAGAATACCTTGGGATGTCTTTTTTTCTAAAATGGGGTCACTTGTGGGGTTCCTATACCGCCCTGGCATTTTACAGGCCCAAAACCGTGAGTAGTCTGGAAACCAAATGTCTCAAAATGACTGTTCAGGGGTATAAGCATCTGCAAATTTTGATGACAGGTGGTCTATGAGGGGGCGAATTTTGTGGAACCGGTCATAAGCAGGGTGGCCTTTTAGATGACAGGTTGTATTGGGCCTGATCTGATGGATAGGAGTGCTAGGGGGGTGACAGGAGGTGATTGATGGGTGTCTCAGGGGGTGGTTAGAGGGGAAAATAGATGCAATCAATGCACTGGGGAGGTGATCGGAAGGGGGTCTAAGGGGGATCTGAGGGTTTGGCCGAGTGATCAGGAGCCCACACGGGGCAAATTGGGGCCTGATCTGATGGGTAGGTGTGCTAGGGGGTGACAGGAGGTGATTGATGGGTGTCTCAAGGTGTGATTAGAGGGGGGAATAGATGCAAGCAATGCACTGGCGAGGTGATCAGGGCTGGGGTCTGAGGGCATTCTGAGGGTGTGGGCGGGTGATTGAGTGCCCTAGGGGCAGATAGGGGTCTAATCTGATAGGTAGCAGTGACAGGGGGTGATTGATGGGCAATTAGTGGGTGTTTAGGGTAGAGAATAGATGGAAACGCTGCGCTTGGGTGGTGATCTGATGTCGGATCTGCGGGCGATCTATTGGTGTGGGTGGGTGATCAGTTTGCCCGCAATGGGCAGGTTAGGGGCTGATTGATGGGTGGCAGTGACAGCGGGTGATTGATGGGTGGCAGTGACAGGGGGTGATTGATGGGTGGCAGTGACAGGGGGTGATTGATGGGTGATAGGTGATTGGCAGGTGATTGACAGGTGATCAGTGGGTTATTACAGGGAAGGACAGATGTAAATATTGCACTGGCGAATTGATAAGGGGGGGTCTGAGGGCAATCTGAGCGTGTAGGCGGGTGATTGGGTGCCCGCAAGGGGCAGATTAGGGTCTGATCTGATGGGTAACAGTGACAGGTGGTGATAGGGGGTGATTGATGGGTAATTAGTGGGTGTTTAGAGGAGAGAATAGATGTAAACGCTGCGCTTGGGTGGTGATCTGATGTCGGATCTGCGGGTGATCTATTGGTGTGGGTGGGTGATCAGATTGCCCGCAAGGGGCAGGTTAGGGGCTGATTGTTGGGTGGCAGTGACAGGGGGTGATTGATGGGTGATAGGTGATTGGCAGGTGATTGACAGGTGATCAGTGGGTTATTACAGGGAAGGACAGATGTAATTAATGCACTGGCGAATTGATAAGGGGGGGGGGGGGGGGGTCTGAGGGCAATCTGAGCGTGTGGGCGGGTGATTGGGTGCCCGCAAGGGGCAGATTAGGGTCTGATCTGATAGGTAACAGTGACAGGTGGTGATAGGGGGTGATTGATGGGTGATTGATGGGTAATTAGTGGGTGTTTAGAGAAGATAACAGATGTAAACGATACATTTGGGAGGTAATCTGACGGCGGGTTTGCGGGCGATCTAATGGTGTGGGTGGGTGATCAAATTGCCCGCAAGGGGCAGGTTAGGGGCTGATTGATGGGTGGCAGTGACAGGGGTTGACAGGGGGTGATTGATGGGTGATAGGTGATTGGCAGGTGATTGACAGGTGATCAGTGGGTTATTACAGGGAAGAACAGATGTAATTAATGCACTGGTGAATTGATAAGGGGGGTCAGAGGGCAATCTGAGCGTGTGGGCGGGTGATTGGGTGCCCGCAAGGGGCAGATTAGGGTCTGATCTGATAGGTAAAAGTGACAGGTGGTGATAGGGGGTGATTGATGGGTGATTGATGGGTAATTAGTGGGTGTTTAGAGGAGAAAAATAGATGTAAACAATGGATTTGGGAGGTGATCTGATGTCGGATCTGTGGGCGATCTATTGGTGTGGGCGGGTGATCAGATTGCCCGCAAGGGGCAGGTTAGGGGCTGATTGATGGGTGGCAGTGACAGGGGGTGATTGATGGGTGATTGACGGGTGATTGACAGGTGATTGACAGGTGATTGACAGGTGATCAGGGGATAGATGCATACAGTAAACAGGGGGGGGTGGTCTGGGGGGGGGGGGGGTCTGGGGAGAATCTGAGGGGTGGGGGTGATCAGGAGGGGGCAGGGGGAGCAGGGGGGGGGATAAAAAAAAATAGCGTTGACAGATAGTGACAGGGAGTGATTGATGGGTGATTAGGGGGGTGATTGGGTGCAAACAGGGGTCTGGGGGGTGGGCAGGGGGGGTCTGATGGGTGCTGTGGGCGATCTGGTGCAGGGGGGGGAGAAATCAGTGTGCTTGGGTGCAGACTAGGGTGGCTGCAGCCTGCCCTGGTGGTCCCACGGACACTGTGACCACCAGGGCAGGAGGCAGCCTGTATAATACACTTTGTAAACATTACAAAGTGTATTATACACTTTGTATGCGGCGATCGCGGGGTTAACATCCCGCCGGCGCTTCCGTATAGCCGGCGGGATGTTGCGGCGGGCGAGCGGTGACAGGCGCCGGCGGAGGATCGCGTCACGGATGACGCGATCGCTCCGCCCATGCCCTTAGAAGGACCGCCGCCTCTGTGGGTGAGCCAGTCCTTCAGGGCTCCACTTCCCGGCCGCCTCTGTGCGTTAGGCGGTCGGGAAGTGGTTAAGGCCCATACACACGTCCGTTTTTTGCGAACGACGGGTCGTTTGAACGACCCGTCGTTCAGTCGTTCCCCCGCTAAATCGGGCGTGTGTACAAACTGTCGTTCGCGTGATAAGAGTGAGTTTGAGCGATCCGCCCGGCGGATTTAACAGCCTCTCTAAATTTTTGTTGCTTTTCCTTTTTAATTTTGGTCTGATTTTTTTCCACCTCTAATTTCAATTATTTACAGTAGCTGGGATAATTCTCTCCCACAGAGAGTATACAATTATAAGGTGGAAACATCACATTTTCTTCTCAATTACTTCAAAACACATTTTTTATGCTCTCTGAACAGGGCCTCCACATCTTCTTGCTCTTTGGCATTAACATCTATCTCCTGCTGACTGAAGACTGTATCTATATCCTCCCCTATGTCAACTGTGATCATGTATGCCATGTTCTAATACATGTCATTAAAGAGACACTGAAGCGAAAAAAAAATTATGATATTATGATTTGTATGTGTAGCACAGCTAAAAAATAAAACATTAAGATCAGATACATCAGTGTAATTGTTTCCAGTACAGGAAGAGTTAAGAAACTCCAGTTGTTATCCCTATGCAAAAAATCCATTAAGCTCTACGACTTTCAAAGTCGTGGAGAGGGCTGTCTTCTGACTTTTATTATCTCAACTGTAAGTAAACAAATGTCTTTTTCTCTGCCAGAGGAGAGGTCATTAGTTCACAGACTGCTCTGAAAGAATCATTTTGAATGCAGTGTTGTGTAATCTGCACATATTAGAGAATGATGCAATGTTAGAAAACACACTATATACCTGAAAATAAAAATATGAGAATATTTTCTTTGCTGCTAATCTTCTAGTAATTATTCATAGTACACAACCAATTCATTATATCATATATTTTTTTTCGCTTCAGTGTCTCTTTAAAGAAACTTCACACAGCCCTGTTATTTTAATTGGTGCAAGGAATAATGAGATAAGACTTTTAAGAATACAGGGTCCTTATCTCTGTTCCACCAAATGTCTGCAGAATACACCATCTAGCCCATAAATGGTCAGAAGACCTGATTACTCGGGACTGTGGAGTCCTGCTCACAATTTCTTACAGTTGTATAACCAAAAACAAACATGAGCTTCCACCTATTAGTAAACCGAACCACTCCAAAATGGAGGAGCTGCTGCCGTATAACAACACTGCTGTACACTACTCACCAATAACACAGAAATGCGTAATTTGCATACCTCCCAACATTTAACTTTTATAAACCGGGACACTTAGGCCACACCCATGGCCACACCCCCAACCCCCCTAGGCATGCCCACCAAAAAGTTATTTTTAATTAATAATTATATTAATTTCTCCTGAAAGGGGAGGCGAGTGAGGGTGCCAGTGGGTGGGGAGGAGGGTAAGAGTGGGTGGGCAGAGAGGGGGGAAAAAACGATCGAGGCACCAGCCCGGGATGCGTATGCGGCATCGATGGCCGCCGCCTTTAAACTTCTCCCTCCCTCCTAATATGCTTCCCAGTGTCCCCTTCCTCCCCGCAGAGTAAACAAATGGGCAGCGGAGCAGGCAGTAACTCCTACCATTGCCTCTCTGCACCGTCTGGGATCTCATGTTGTCTTCTCGGCTTCTGGCTTCCTGTGACGTCACAGGAAGTCGGAAGCCGAGAAGACAACATGGGATCCCGGTGCGGAGAGGCACTGGTAGGAGTTACAGCCTGCTCTGCTGCCCATTTGTGACGGCGGCCATCGATGCCGCATACGCATCCCAGGCTGGTGCCTCGATCGTTTTTTCCCCCTCGCCCCCCAGCGGCCGGGACTAAGGGGGGGGGGGGGGGGCAGCGTGACGGCCCCCCAAAATCGGGACCGTCCCGGCGAAAACGGGGCGGTTGAGGGCCCTGTAATTTGTATACAATTGCTTTAAATTAATAGTACTGCAACACTTTTTCAGTGTAACAGAATATTCCCTTCAACAAAAAAAAACAACCAATTAAAACATAACAGAAGTACCACTCTGTCTAAATAGTTCCATCGATCTCTACGATCTTTGTTACCGTTGCGGCTTGCTCCTAGACTACTCTTGATCTTATCTACCCGGCTTTGACCCTTGACTCGTCTCTGACTCTCCTGGATTGCCGCCTGCCCTGACCTCAGCTTGTTACCGGATCTGAACCTTTGCTGCCTGCCCTGACCTCAGCTTGTTACCGGATCTAAACCTTTGCTGCCTGCCCTGACCTCAGCTTGTTACCGGATCTGAAACTTTGCTGCCTGCCCTGACCTCAGCTTGTTATCTGGATCTGGATTCTTCTGTCACAGTTATCCTGGATCTTCTACTACTTCAGTACTACCGGATCTTCCTCAAGTCTTCCAGCCTCCACATCGAGTTGTCATCTGTTCTCCTGACCACTGTTGGAGTCCTTCATGTGTGCAACCTGGTGGGCACTAGGCAGCTCAAGTAGTCCGTAGCCCACTAGGGGTTGCGGCCCATCACCCCCTCCTGGGGTGCTCTGGTGAAGACCCGTGGTCACTTAGACTCTGCACTCAGTGGAACGGTCAACAGTGCACTATCATAACAATGGCATACTTCCTGCAATAATGAAATGGTAGATAGCCATCAAAAGGCTTGATAATAGATGGGAACATTTATGGCTTGAACTGTCCTATGTGGCGATTAAGAAGCAGGGTTGTACAAAACCGACTTTAAAATGATCAAGTTTAATGTATGGCAATAGGAGATCTATGTGTATGTATATACATATATACATATGGCTTGTGTTATATGACGTACTATTAGTCCCTCCTGACAAGCTGATATAAGGAGACAAGGGAGAAATGAAACAGTACGTCAGACGCTTTGAAAAAGCCCTGTGGGCGGGGCGAAACGCGTAAGTGGGAGGCGGGGACCAGCCGAGTGAGCGCTCACGTGGTCGCACTACGCAGCACCGCCATCCTGGGAGACCCGACAAGCCGGGCGGTGGACGCAAGCGAAGGGGAGTAGCGCGGATTGTGGGGACGCCTCTCTGCAATCCCCCGAAGCCCTCACATGGTTGGGAGAAGTATCCAGGTTGAGTGCAGCACTGTGAGATCAACCGGCGGCACACGGAGGAGTCTCATCCACAGGATCTTGCACTTAGAGAGGAGCAGGTATAATCAGCTTATGCTAAAAGCATTTACTTATTTTGACTGCTGAATAGACCAAGCGTACTACGATGAAAAGTTTTATCTTACTACCCCCGTTCTTGTATAGTGAAAAAGTGACATTTGTGAGTTGCAGCAAGCCTCTTTAAAGGGGAAGGCATCCATATATATACAGCAGTGTTCACCACCAATATACACAGGGGATTATGGACTAAGACAAGCTGCAGCAGTATCATTAGATAGGGTAGTGCGAGTGTGTATGAGGCCTCGGTGTGCGTCGGTGGTGGGACCACTGATGACCACATAGGATCATAGGTTTTCCATTTTTGCATAGGCGAATAGCTGGGCGATTTGGATTAACCAATTTGATCTGTGGTTAGTGGTAATATACAATGAGTATCAAACGCAGATAGAACAGAGGCGCCAAAAAGAGTAAAAACACTATTATTTAAAAACAGTAAAAAGAGGGAAGGTAAGGTGGACTTACCTCCCTCTAGCAGTGGACAACAAAACTCTGAGGTAGAGTAGAATGCATTTATTAAACAGTGTAACTCCTAAAGATGCAACGCGTTTCGCGGGCCACAGCACCGCTTCCTCAGGCTATACAGGAGTTCAAAAAAGCTGT
The DNA here is from genome assembly GCF_040937935.1 of Hyperolius riggenbachi. NCBI lineage: Eukaryota > Metazoa > Chordata > Amphibia > Anura > Hyperoliidae > Hyperolius > Hyperolius riggenbachi. The sequence continues at coordinate 157,582,699 of NC_090654.1, forward strand.
ATCCAATCCAAGTATTGAATGAGCGCCTCTGTCACAGAGGCGCTCATTCAATACTTGGATTGGATACAGCGAGGCGCTCATTCAATACTTGGATTGGATACAGCTTTTTTGAACTCCTGTATAGCCTGAGGAAGCGGTGCTGTGGCCCGCGAAACGCGTTGCATCTTTAGGAGTTAGGCCACGTTTCCATCTATGCGCTTCTGTCCGCTTCTGTCCGCTTTTCAGCAACATGTATCCATCTGTAACATTGATGTGCTGAAAAAAAGCGGATAGAAGCGGACAGATGGAAACAAGGCCTTACACTGTTTAATAAATGCATTCTACTCTACCTCAGAGTTTTGTTGTCCACTGCTAGAGGGAGGTAAGTCCACCTTACCTTCCCTCTTTTTACTGTTTTTAAATAATAGTGTTTTTACTCTTTTTGGCGCCTCTGTTCTATCTGCGTTTGATACATATTACTTATCCACCCTTGGTGAAGGGGTACGCCCCCTTTTTTCTCTCCTGTCTACAGAGAGCGACTTTTATACCCGAGTGGGGTCGGGTACCAATTCTCCCCACCTGCCTTTCAAGTGGTTGCCTGCTGGTGACCCTTTTTTGTGAGTATAATTCTGCATGAACTAGCTAGACAGATTTTCTCTGTTAAAACTATATTGCACTATTGGGATCTCGGTGCCCTGTTTTTTCTTTTGTTTTACAATATACAATGAGCACTCACTGGGCTGGTCCATGTTTTTAAATTATTTTATAGTGTTGCTATTTGAGTTGGATTTTGTGGAAACTGTCACACAATAAAATGTGATACTTTTTTGATGCACAAGCAGCAGTACTGGGTATTAGTTTTTTGGTGAAAAGAATTCCGAAATTGCCTGTGAAATTCTGCTGGTATCCATTGATGGTTTTAACCTGAAAATTCACTTTAATGGCATCAAGTCCTAGAGAGAGAGAGAGAGAGAGCTCATTTTTCTCTTGGGTATATCACAATGGTACATGCTAGGCTGGCTTCAGCATGTAGTATTGTAGTGTGTTGTGTTGGTTGTATAATGGCTAGAATAGCAGCCTACAGAGTGGTAGGCCTGGGTTCTATTCCTGGCCAATGTGAGTTGGCTTTTGACATACTACAAATCCTTAAGCAAGCTTATTTTTCTCTTGGATATATCATAATGTTACATGCTAGGCTGGCTTCAGCATGTAGCATTGTAGTGCTGGTGGTATAATGATTAGGCCTGGGTTCTATTCCTGGCCAATGTGAGTTGGCTTTTGACATACTACAAATCCTTAAGCAAGCTCATTTTTCTCTTGGATATATCATAATGGTACATGCTAGGCTGGCTTCAGCATGTGGTGCGGGTATAGTGGTGAAGTGAGCTACCTACCACGCACTCAGACCAGGGTTCAATTCCCGGCCAAGGTATGTAAGCTGGCTTTTGACATACTACAAATCTTTAAGCAAGCTCATTTTTCTCTTGGATATATCATAATGGTACATGCTAGGCTGGCTTCAGCATGTAGTGTTGGTGGTGGTATAGTGGTATAGTGGTGAAGTGAGCTACCTACCACGCACTCAGACCTGGGTTCAATTCCCAGCCAAGGTATGTAAGCTGGCTTTTGACATACTACAATTCCCTGGAAAACAGGACCCTCCTCGAGGGAGAAAGGGAGTGAGGGATTACACTTCCTGATGTAAAGCAGTGTAGGCCTGCAATTGAACATTCAATGAGATTTCTGACCTTAAAACACTGCTTTGTGTTAAATCCAGATTTTTTTCTGGGACTTTTGATGTGTATTTCACTTAACCACGACTTCCTCCAGGTATTAGACCCCTTAAAACATGTTTTCTATCATTTTTCTAGTCAGCAGAAATTTTTCAAAATTTTTAAGTTCGCCTCCCCATTGAAGTCTATTGCGGTTCGCGAAAGTTTGTGTGAACCGAACCTTCCATGAAAGTTTGCGAACGGGGTTCACGAACCAAAAATCGGAGGTTCGCGACATCTCTAGTTATGACCTGTTGCTGAACATACACAATCGTACTTACTCCTCCGAAAACGTTACCTTGTGTTCTAGAGTATCCTGTATTTATAACTTGTATGCTTGAATCGAGCACAGATAAACAGATCTGGCGCCGATCCCTGCATACCGCTAAGGGTTAATGTACAGTGTTCGCAGTGTGCTAAAATATTTACTGTCCTGTGCTGTCTCACAGGTGGTGGCAAGCTTTTGAATTGTACGTGTGTGGTGAATCCTTTAGAGTCAGGACGCTCCTCTCGGCTAGTCGGTTCATAGACTGCGAATCCACATATGGGAATCTATGCGCAAAGCAACAGCGAAACCGAGTTTCTGACTCTGAGTGATTGACCCGATCAAGGAAAGGCCCATGCTGTCTATGACAGGTATATGCAGTCATGAGTATTACAATGTGCACCTGTCACACACACACAGGTACCGGACAGGCACAGTGACACTGCGTGTGCTCACGTAGGTAGGTGGGTGCACTGAAGTGAACAACAGGTAGTAGGTATATGCAGTGTTGGGTTTTACAATGTGCACCTGTCACACACAGACAGGTACCGGACAGGCACAGTGACACTGCATGCGCTCACGTAGGTAGGTGGGTGCACTGAAGTGTACAACAGGTAGTAGGTATATGCAGTGATGGGTATTACAATGTGCACCTGTCACACACACACAGGTACCGGGCAGGCACAGTGACACTGCGTGCGCTCACGTAGGTAGGTGGGTGCACTGAAGTGAACAACAGGTAGTAGGTATATGCAGTGTTGGGTTTTACAATGTGCACCTGTCACACACAGACAGGTACCAGACAGGCACAGTGACACTACGTGCACTCACGTAGGTGGGTGGGTGAACTGAAGTGAGTAACAGGTAGGTATATGCAGTGATGGGTATTCCAATGTGCACCTGTCACACACACACAGGTACCGGACAGGCACAATAGATCACAAGAACAAGATTAGCTCTTAAAAGAGCTGTTGAGGGGTGCTTTTTTAGCAATAAGAATCAGCAAGGAGAAAGCTAACAAGCCTACAGGAGCCTAACTAAGCTTTCCCTATGTGAGTCTGCACAACAGCTCTCCCTTCTATAATTAATGCAGGCACACGAGTGAGTGAAAAGCCTGACGCTGCCTGCTTTATATAAGGGGAGAAGTGGCTCCAGGAGAGAGTGTAGCCTGATTGGCTACAATGTGCCTGCTGACTGTGATGTAGAGAGTTTGAAGTTCTCCGCGATCGCGAACCCCGGAAGTTCGCCTTGAACAGCCATGTTCACCAAATAAGAGAATTAGATAGCTATGTGCTCATAGATATCAGGATTAGGTAGAACAATGTGCCCCTAGATATTCGGTAGCCATAGCGGACCCCCAATTGCTGGCTGGGTTCAGGTTAGGGCAGTGTGCAGGATGGGTGCAGGACAGGGTGCTGGTTGGTTAAGGCAGTGTGCAGGCTGGTGGGTGAGTGCAGGGAAAGGGTGCTGGTTAGGGGAGTGTGAAGGGGCAGGGTGCTGGTTAGGGCAGTTCAGGCTGGGGCAGGGACAGGGTGCTGGTGGTTCGGCAGTTCGGGCTAGTGGCTGGGGCAGGGTGCAGGGTAGGGCAGTTCAGGCTGGGGCAGGGACAGGGTGCTGGTGGTTAGGGCAGTTGTGGCTGCCTGGCTAGGGCAGGGTGCTGGTTATAGTAGTTGTGGCTGGGGCAGGGTGCTGGTTATGGTAGTTGTGGCTGGGGCAGGGTGCTGGTTATGGTAGTTGTGGCTGGGGCAGGGACAGGGTGCTGGTTAGGGCAGTTGTGGCTAGGGCAGTTTGCAGGGACAGGGTGCTGGTTAGGGCAGTTGTGGCTGGAGCAGGGTGCAGGGACAGGGTGCCTGGAGCAGGATGCAGGGAAAGGGTGCCTGGTGCTGGGTGCAGGGACTTGGTGCCTGGGGAAGGGTGTAGGGACTGGGTGCCTGGTGCAGGGGAATGGTGCCTGGGGAAGGGTGCAGGGTGCCTGGAGCAGGTTGCAGGGACAGTGTGCCTGGTAAAGGGGGCAGGTACTGGGTGCCTGGGGCAGGGTGCCTGGGGCAGGGGCCAGGTGTCTGGGAAAGGGTGCAGGGTGCCTGGGGAAGGGTGCAGGGTGCCTGGAGCAGGGTGCAGGGATAGGGGGCAGGGACTGGGTGCCTGGGACAGGGGGCAGGGTGCCTGGGGCAGGGTGCATGGGCCAGGGTGCCTGGTGCAGGAGCCAGGGGTAGGGTGCCTGGAGCAGGGGGCAGGGACTGGGTGCCTGGGACAGGAGGCAGGGTGCCTAGTGCAGGGGCCAGGTGCCTGGGGAAGGGTGCAGGGTGCCTGTAGCAGGGGGCAGGGACAGGGTGCCTGGGACATGGGGCAGGGTGCCTGGGGCAGGGACTGGGTGCCTGGGACAGGGGGCAGGGACTGGGTGCCTGGGGCAGGGGGCAGGGACTGGGTGCCTGGGACAGGGGGCAGGGACTGGGTGCCTGGGGAAGGGTGCAAGGTGCCTGGTGCAGGGGCCAGGGTGACTGGGGAAGGGTGCAGGGTGCTTGGAGCAGGGTGCAGGGGGCAGGGGGCCTGGTGCAGGGGCCAGGTGCCTGGGGAAGGGTGCAGGGTGCCTGGAGCAGGGTGCCTGGGACAGGGGGCAGGGTGTCTGGGGAAGGGTGCAGGGTGCCTGGGGCAGGGGCCAGGGGTAAGGTGCCTGGGGAAGGGTGCAGGGGCCAGGGGTAGGGTGCCTGGGAAAGGGTACAGGGTGCCTGGTAGAGATGTCGCGAACGGTTCGCCTGCGAATGGTTCCAGGCGAACTTTGGGGGCCTGCAGCTGGCGAACTTTTGCGGAAGTTCGATTCGCCCAATAATGCACTATGAGGGTCAACTTTGACCCTCTGCATCACAGTCAGCAGGCACATTGTAGCCATTCAGGCTACACTTAGCCCTGGAGCCCCATACCCCCTTATATAAGACAGGCTGCGGCGGCCATTAGCCTCACTCGTGTGCCTGCTAGAGACAGACTAGGGACAGCTGCTGCAGACTAGAGTTGGGCCGAACCTCCGATTTTAGGTTCGCGAACACTGTTCGCGAACTTCCGCGAAAGGTTCGGTTCGCGAAAAAGTTCGCGAACCGCAATAGACTTCAATGGGGAGGCGAACTTTGAAAGTTTAAAAAAATTCTATCAACTGGAAAAATGATAGAAAACATGTTTCAAAAGCTCTAATACCTGGAGCCACACCTAATTGAGTGAAATACACATCACTGCTGGGGGACCCTCCTCCAAGCAAGGTCCTTTATACCATTTGCCTGCCTACACTAATTAGTTATGGGACAGCTGCTACACACTCTGCTAGGGAGATTTTAATTTCCCTCCTACACTCCTACCCTTCTATCTATTCCCTCCTCCCTCCTACCGGAGGGAGGAGGGTCTCTTCTGCCAGGAAATTATACTATTTTAAAAACCAGTATACATTATACCATAGCTGGGAATACATACATGAGTATACATCATACCATAGCTGGGGATACATACATGAGTACACATCATACCATAGCTGGGAATCAAACCCAGATCTCACTGTGTGGTGGGCACGTCACCCTAAGCACTGTACCACTACAGAAGTAAGTGAAGCTAGCCTAAAATTTAACATTTATGCTCAATGCAATAGAACCATTAGGTTGCTTAACCACTTGAGGACCTAGGGCTTTCTACCCCTTAAAGAGACACTGAAGCGAGACTAAATCTCGCTTCAGGTCTTATATATAGCAGGGGCACGTGTGCCCCTGCTAAAACGCCGCTATCCCGCGGCTTAACGGGGGTCCCTTCACCCCCAACCCACCCCCCGCAAACCAGGGTCGGAAAAAAGGTCGCTGGACCTGATCTTCCTGGAGGCAGGGCTAACGGCTGCAGCCCTGCCTCCAGTCGCGTCTATCAGACGCGCATCGCCGCCTCTCCCCCGCCCCTCTCAGTGAAGGAAGACTGAGAGGGGCGGGAGAGAGGCGGAGGTACGCGTCTGACAGACGCGCATGGGGCAGGGCTGCGGCGGTTAGCCCTGCCCCAACCAGGAAGCGCTCCCCCGCTGCTCGGAGGGGGTTTGGGGGGACAGGGACCCCCGTTAAGCCGCGCTATAGCGGCGTTTTAGCAGGGGCACGCATGCCCCTGCTAGCTATGAGGTCTGAAGCGAGATCTATTCTCGCTTCAGACTCTCTTTAAGGACCGGCCACTTTTTTTCCATTCAGACCACTGCAGCTTTCACGGTTTATTGCTCGCTCATACAACCTACCACCTAAATGAATTTTGGCTCCTTTTCTTGTCACTAATACAGCTTTCTTTTGGGGCTATTTGATTGCTCCTGCGATTTTTACTTTTTATTATATTCATCAAAAAAGACATGAATTTTGGCAAAAAAATGATTTTTTTAACTTTCTGTGCTGACATTTTTCAAATAAAGTAAAATTTCTGTATACATGCAGCGCGAAAAATGTGGACAAACATGTTTTTGATAAAAAAAAACCCATTCAGTGTATATTTATTGGTTTGGGTAAAAGTTATAGCGTTTACAAACTATGGTGCAAAAAGTGAATTTTCCCATTTTCAAGCATCTCTGACTTTTCTGACCCCCTGTCATGTTTCATGAGGGGCTAGAATTCCACGATAGTATAAATACCCCCCAAATGACCCCATTTTGGAAAGAAGACATCCCAAAGTATTCACTGAGAGGCATAGTGAGTTCATAGAAGATATTATTTTTTGTCACAAGTAAGCGGAAAATGACACTTTGTGAGAAAAAAAAAAAAAAAAAAAGTTTCCATTTCTTCTAACTTGCGACAAAAAAAAATGAAATCTGCCACGGACTCACCATGCCCCTCTCTGAATACCTTGAAGGGTCTACTTTCCAAAATGGGATCATTTGTGGGGTGTGTTTACTGTCCTGACATTTTGGGGGGTGCTAAATTGTAAGCACCCCTGTAAAGCCTAAAGGTGCTCATTGGACTTTGGACCCCTTAGCGCAGTTAGGCTGCAAAAAAGTGCCACACATGTGGTATTGCCATACTCAGGAGAAGTAGTATAATGTGTTTTGGGGTGTATTTTTACACATACCCATGCTGGGTGGGAGAAATATCTCTGTAAATGACAATTTGTTAATTTTTTTTACACACAATTGTCCATTTACAGAGATATTTCTCCCACTCAGCATGGGTATGTGTAAAAATACACCACAAAACACATTATACTACTTCTCCTGAGTACGGCGATACCACATGTGTGGCACTTTTTTGCACCCTAACTGCGCTAAAGGGCCCAAAGTCCAATGAGTACCTTTAAGATTTCACAGGTCATTTTGAGAAATTTCGTTTCAAGACTACTCCTCACGGTTTAGGGCCCCTAAAATGCCAGGGCAGTATAGGAACCCCACAAATGACCCCATTTTAGAAAGAAGACACCCCAAGGTATTCCGTTAGTAGTATGGCGAGTTCATAGAAGATTTTATTTTTTGTCACAAGTTAGCGGAAAATGACACTTTGTGAAAAAACACAATTAAAATCAATTTCCGCTAACTTTTGACAAAAAATAAAAACTTCTATGAACTCACCATACTCCTAACGGAATACCTTGGGGTGTCTTCTTTCTAAAATGGGGTCATTTGTGGGGTTCCTATACTGCCCTGGCATTTTAGGGGCCCTAAACCGTGAGGAGTAGTCTTGAAACGAAATTTCTCAAAATGACCTGTGAAATCCTAAAGGTACTCATTGGACTTTGGGCCCTTTAGCGCAGTTAGGGTGCAAAAAAGTGCCACACATGTGGTATCGCCATACTCGGGAGAAGCAGTACAATGTGTTTTGAGGTGTATTTTTACACATACCCATGCTGGGTGGGAGAAATACCTCTGTAAATGGACAATTGTGTGTAAAAAAATCAAAAGATTGTCATTTACAGAGGTATTTCTCCCACCCAGCATGGGTATGTGTAAAAATACACCTCAAAACACATTGTACTACTTCTCCCGAGTACGGCGATACCACATGTGTGGCACTTTTTTGCACCCTAACTGCACTAAGGGGCATAAAGTCCAATGAGTACCTTTAGGATTTCACAGGTCATTTTTGTTTCAAGACTACTCCTCACGGTTTAGGGCCCCTAAAATGCCAGGGCAGTATAGGAACCCCACTAATGACCCCATTTTAGAAAGAAGACACCCCAAGGTATTCCGTTAGGAGTATGGTGAGTTCATAGAAGTTTTTATTTTTTTGTCACAAGTTAGCGGAAATTGATTTTAATAGTTTTTTTTCACAAAGTGTCATTTTCCGCTAACTTGTGACAAAAAATAAAATCTTCTATGAACTCACCATACTCCGTACGGAATACCTTTGGGTGTCTTCTTTCTAGAATGGGGTCATTTGTGGGGTTCCTATACTGCCCTGGCATTTTAGGGGCCCTAAACCGTGAGGAGTAGTCTTGAAACCAAATGTCGCAAAATGACCTGTGAAATCCTAAAGGTACTCATTGGACTTTGGGCCCCTTAGCGTACTTAGGGTGTAAAAAAGTGCCACACATGTGGTACCGCTGTACTCAGGAGAAGTAGTATAATGCGTTTTGGGGTGTATTTTTACACATACCCATGCTAAGTGGGAGAAATATCTCTGTAAATGACAATTGTTTGATTTTTTTACACACAATTGTCCATTTACATAGAAATTTCTCCCACCCAGCATGGGTATGTGTAAAAATACACCCCAAAACACATTATACTACTTTTCCTGAGTACGGCGGTACCACATGTGTGACACTTTTTTGCAGCCTAGGTGCGCTAAGGGGCCCAACGTCCTATTCACAGGTCATTTTGAAGCATTTGTTTTCTAGACTACTCCTCGCGGTTTAGGGCCCCTAAAATGCCAGGGCAGTATAGGAACCCCACAAGTGACCCCATTTTAGAAAGAAGACACCCCAAGGTATTCCGTTAGGTGTATGGCAAGTTCATAGAAGATTTTATTTTTTGTCACAAGTTAGTGAAAAATGACACTTTGTGAAAAAAAACCAATAAAAATTATTTTCCGCTAACTTTTGACAAAAAATAAAATCTTCTATGAACTCGTCATACACCTAACATAATACCTTGGGGTGTCTTTTTTTTCTAAAATGGGGTCACTTGTGGGGTTCCTATACCGCCCTGGCATTTTACAGGCCCAAAACCGTGAGTAGTCTGGAAACCAAATGTCTCAAAATGACTGTTCAGGGGTATAAGCATCTGCAAATTTTGATGACAGGTGGTCTATGAGGGGGTGAATTTTGTGGAACCGGTCATAAGCAGGGTGGCCTTTTAGATGACAGGTTGTATTGGGCCTGATCTGATGGATAGGAGTGTGTAATGTTGTGGTGATTGGTGCATACACTTCAGAGTTTTCTGATTATTAGTGATCCGCAGTATCACTAGTAATACAGATATATTTGATGATATGGTGATCTGCGGCATCACCAATAATACAAATATTTATGCGTACTCTGGAAAACACAAGGAACAGATAACTTGTGGAAAACCCACCACACTGACGTTAACTCAGAGGGAAGGTGACCTCTGGAAGGAAGGGCAGTGTGTGCGATTCTGCGACTAGGATAAGAACGCAGAATTGCGTTCCTCAACAGTAATGATATGCTGAGGAGTTACTGAGTTCCCCGCAAGAAGAACTCAGCAAAGTAAACCCTTTAGTGGAAACCCACTAAAGGGGGCGAAGTCAAACGGAAAACGGTTCGGTATCAGAACTGGCAGAGAAGTACCGAATCGTCAGACAGAAATCAAGATCAGAGGTCAAGCCAAGGTCAGCAACGGGAAATCAGATGAGCAGAGGTACAGAATCGAGAAACACAAGGGAAGTCAGAAGCCAAGCCAATAGTCGGTAACGGTACGGGCTGGCGAGGTACAAAATCAGGAGACAAGAGAGTAATGAGGTAACAGGCAAAAGGTCATACACAATATACAATGCAATTAGTACTTTAGGCTATCAACAGAATCTGGCTAAGTGTGGATCCCCAGCTCCAGCTGGTTCTAGCACACTTTGGGATCTGACTAGGGTCTGAGTGCTAACACACAAGTATTCGCTGACTGCAGACAACTTGCAACTGACAGAATGCCTGCTTTTATACTGTGCTGGACTCAAACAGCCCGCCCAGCCATTCAACCAATCACAACGTGGCTCAAGGACCTTGCAGCACAGCTCAAGGACCTTGCTGAGGTCAGCTGACCAGCTGGTCAGCTGACTCTCTTTCTAAGAGTATAAAAGGCTCTACTGCACACGCGCGCGGCCCCTACGGGGTCCAGACTGTCATGAGAGGTGTCTCGGCGAGCAGCATGCCATGAGGCCTGTGAAGGTGTTCCAGGAGTGCAGCCTCGACGTGGAGTACGCCGAGAGGTCTGCGACTGAACGGTGGATCGTGCTACCGCTGCGGACGTGGACGTTTCTCCGCGTTCCGCATGCGACCATGCGGGCGGTTGCGCTGCTGATGCGGACGCGAACAAACGTCCGCGTTCAGCCTGCTGCTGCCTCATTACAGTACCCCCCCTTTCAGGCATGACCTCCGGGCGTGCCTCACCCGGTTTCCCAGGATACAACTCATGAAATCTCCTCCTTTTCTCCTCAGCATGAAGATCTCGAAGGGGAACCCATGACCTCTCCTCTGGCCCGTACCCCTTCCAGTGCACCAGATACTGGAGCTTGTTGCGTGAAAAACGGGAATCTAAAATGTCCTGGACTTCATATTCCAATTCCCCATCCACTACCACAGGAGCAGGGGGAGTAGAATTTACCCTTACCGCAGGCTTCAATAAAGGCACATGATAAGTCCTGCCACATCTCATATTAGTTGGTAATTTTACCCTGTAGGTGACCTCATTGATCCTACTCTCTATAGGAAAAGGCCCGATAAAGCGAGGACCTAATTTTGCTGATGGTTGCCTGAGAGGAATGTGTCTAGTAGAGACCCAAACATAATCTCCTGGAATAAAGTTCCACTCAGTGGAACGTTTTCTATCAGCAAATTTCTTTTGAACAGAAAAAGCTTTGTCCAAATTATCTCTGACCTTCCCCCAGATCTCTCTGAAAGTCCCCTGCCATTCCTGGAGAGCTGGAAGAGGTGACTCCTTGACTGGAAGTGACGTAAACTTGGGACACTTCCCATTGACAATCTGAAAGGGAGAATAACCAGAGGATGCGTTTTTCAGGTTATTGTGGGCAAATTCGGCAAATGGAAGGAATCTTGTCCAGAGATGTTGTGCATCTGCTATGTAACATCTAAGAAATTTCTCCATGGACTGATTGATCCTCTCCGTCTGCCCATTAGTCTGGGGATGGTAACCTGAAGAAAATGATAAAGAAATCCCCAGATCCTTACAAAAGGCCCTCCAGAATTTTGACACAAATTGTACCACCCTATCAGATACAATATCCACCGGAATTCCATGTAACTTAAAGATGTTATTAATAAACAAATCTGCCAATTTTTGGGCAGATGGAAACCCAGACAGAGCAACGAAATGTGCCATTTTACTAAATCTGTCCGTAACAACCCAGATGACAGTGTTACCTTCAGATTCAGGCAGCTCACCCACAAAATCCATGGAAATGTGAGACCATGGAACCTGTGGAGAAGGCAGGGGCTGAAGAGAGCCTGCTGGAGCTTTCCTGGAGGACTTACTCCTGGCACAGACAGAGCAGGACTTAACAAATTCCTCACAATCAGACATGTAAGATGGCCACCAGACTGCCCTATTCAAGAGTTCCTGGGTTCTGGCAATACCTGGATGTCCCACATTCTTATGTTCATGAAACATCTGGAGCACCCGTTCCCGAAAACGAATAGGGACGTACAGAAGTCCCTCAGGTTTTCCATTGGGAACATTGGACTGGCATGCAATAAGCGATTTTGCCTATAATAGTTAGCAAAGCCTAAAAATCTCTGCAGGGCTTTGAGGCCTGAAGGTTGCGGCCAATCCAAAACTGCTGAGACTTTGCTTGGATCCATTGCCAGTCCAGAGGTGGAAATGATATACCCTAAAAATGCCACCTCTTTCACCTCGAAGAGGCATTTCTCCAGTTTAGCATATAACTGGTTCTCCCTGAGCTTCTGTAACACAAATTTTACATGCTGCCTGTGTTCCTGTAAATTTTTTGAAAAAATTAGAATATCATCCAGATAGACCACTGTGAACCTGCCAGACACATCTCTGAAAATATCATTTACAAACTCCTGAAAGACAGCTGGGGCATTGCACAATCCAAAGGGCATAACTAAATACTCATAGTGACCGTCAGGAGTGTTAAATGCGGTCTTCCACTCGTCGCCCTCTCTAATCCGAATAAGATTGTATGCCCCCCTCAAGTCTAATTTTGAAAAAACACAGGCCTCAGTAATCTGAGTAAACAGGTCATCAATGAGTGGAAGAGGGTATCGATTTTTTATGGTGATTTTGTTTAGCTGCCTGTAGTCTATGCAGGGGCGAAGACCACCATCCTTCTTTTTAACAAAAAAGAAACCTGCACCCGCAGGAGACTTGTAGGCGCGGATAAATCCCTTCTCCAAGTTCTCCTTGATGTAATCTTTCATTGCAACCTTTTCAGGGCTGGAGAGGTTGTACAAACGACCCCTAGGAGGCAGTGTACCCGGTCTCAATTCAATGGGGCAGTCATAGGGTCTATGTGGAGGCAACCTGTCAGCAGATCGAGGACAAAATACATCGGAAAAATCAGTGTACTGAGATGGGACCCCCTGGACCTGGACCTCTGAAGCACACACAGAAATAGATTTCAGACAATTCTCCTGACAATAGGGGGACCAGGCAGATAATTGACCCTCTTTCCAGTCTATTTGAGGGGAATGCTTCTTCAACCATGGTAGCCCCAGTATGACGGATGAGGTGGCCATCTTTAGAACATAGAACTGGATGACCTCAGTGTGCAATACTCCAACCTGAAGTGTGAGCGGCGGAGTTTGACAAAGAGGTGTCTTGTTCTGTAAAGGAGAGTCATCGATTGCTGTAACATAGATGTGTCTTTGTATGGGAAGAATGGGAATGTTAAAGTTTAAAGCAAGGTCTCTGTCAATGAAGTTGGCAGCTGACCCAGAGTCAATAAATGCAGAGGTAAGGAAGTCACTGTTCTCCCAATGAAGAGAACAGGGCAGCAAGATTTTATTCTGACATGGAGGTAGAACTGGCTCGCTTAGGGTGGTACCTCCAACCATCCCTAAGCGGACAAGTTTTCCGCCTTCTTACTGCAGTTCTGCACTCGATGACCCCTTTCCCCACAATATAGACACAGACCCTCCTTCCTTCTCCTAGCTTTCTCAGCGACTGAGAGTCGTCCGTGCCCCAACTGCATTGGCTCCTCCTCTGGAACCTCAGGGGAACCAACAGTAGAGGGCGCTCTAACTAGCACAGATGACCTGCCCTTTTTATGATAACGAATGCGTCTATCGATTTTAACCGATAAGGCAATAGCTGCATCTACGTCTTTGGGCTCAGGGTGGCTTATCATGACATCAATAATAGACTCAGAGAGACCGGTCATGTATGTGTCTAGAAGAGTGAACTGATCCCACCTCGCTGAGACCGCCCACCTTCTAAACTCGGCAGCGTACTCCTCAACCATACGATTGCCTTGCTTTAGGCCTCGGAGTTTACGCTCGGCAGTGCCGGCTAAATCAGGATCCTCATATATGATGGCCATGTTCTTGAAAAACTCGGACACAGAAGATAAGGCAGTGTGACCCTCAGGTAAGCTGAAAGCCCATGTCTGAGAATCCCCTTGTAACAAAGTTTTAATTAAAGTTACTCTCTGTACCTCAGAACCAGATGACATGGGCCTCATCTGAAAATAGGCTAAACAACGATTTTTGAAATTACTGAAGTTGGACCGAGAACCAGAAAATCTTTCAGGAAGAGCCATCTTAGGCTCGCTACTGGCTGGGGAGGGTAGAATATTAAGTGGTGCCGGTAGTTTCTGAAAGGCCTCAGTCAGCTGGTTGATCTGGACCTGCTGAGCAGCAACGGTGTTTCTAAGCTCATCGACTGCTGCAGTTAAAGTCTGCAACTGCTCGGCAACTCCCTCCATGTTACTTTTACTGGTCTGCAGTACTGTAATGTTGTGGTGATTGGTGCATACACTTCAGAGTTTTCTGATTATTAGTGATCCGCAGTATCACTAGTAATACAGATATATTTGATTATATGGTGATCTGCGGCATCACCAATAATACAAATATTTATGCGTACTCTGGAAAACACAAGGAACAGATAACTTGTGGAAAACCCACCACACTGACGTTAACTCAGAGGGAAGGTGACCTCTGGAAGGAAGGGCAGTGTGTGCGATTCTGCGACTAGGATAAGAACGCAGAATTGCGTTCCTCAACAGTAATGATATGCTGAGGAGTTACTGAGTTCCCCGCAAGAAGAACTCAGCAAAGTAAACCCTTTAGTGGAAACCCACTAAAGGGGGCGAAGTCAAACGGAAAACGGTTCGGTATCAGAACTGGCAGAGAAGTACCGAATCGTCAGACAGAAATCAAGATCAGAGGTCAAGCCAAGGTCAGCAACGGGAAATCAGATGAGCAGAGGTACAGAATCGAGAAACACAAGGGAAGTCAGAAGCCAAGCCAATAGTCGGTAACGGTACGGGCTGGCGAGGTACAAAATCAGGAGACAAGAGAGTAATGAGGTAACAGGCAAAAGGTCATACACAATATACAATGCAATTAGTACTTTAGGCTATCAACAGAATCTGGCTAAGTGTGGATCCCCAGCTCCAGCTGGTTCTAGCACACTTTGGGATCTGACTAGGGTCTGAGTGCTAACACACAAGTATTCGCTGACTGCAGACAACTTGCAACTGACAGAATGCCTGCTTTTATACTGTGCTGGACTCAAACAGCCCGCCCAGCCATTCAACCAATCACAACGTGGCTCAAGGACCTTGCAGCACAGCTCAAGGACCTTGCTGAGGTCAGCTGACCAGCTGGTCAGCTGACTCTCTTTCTAAGAGTATAAAAGGCTCTACTGCACACGCGCGCGGCCCCTACGGGGTCCAGACTGTCATGAGAGGTGTCTCGGCGAGCAGCATGCCATGAGGCCTGTGAAGGTGTTCCAGGAGTGCAGCCTCGACGTGGAGTACGCCGAGAGGTCTGCGACTGAACGGTGGATCGTGCTACCGCTGCGGACGTGGACGTTTCTCCGCGTTCCGCATGCGACCATGCGGGCGGTTGCGCTGCTGATGCGGACGCGAACAAACGTCCGCATTCAGCCTGCTGCTGCCTCATTACAGAGTGCTAGGGGGGTGACAGGAGGTGATTGATGGGTGTCTCAGGGGGTGGTTAGAGGGGAAAATAGATGCAATCAATGCACTGGGGAGGTGATCGGAAGGGGGTCTGAGGGTTTGGCCGAGTGATCAGGAGCCCACACGGGGCAAATTGGGGCCTGATCTGATGGGTAGGTGTGCTAGGGGGTGACAGGAGGTGATTGATGGGTGTCTCAAGGTGTGATTAGAGGGGAGAATAGATGCAAGCAATGCACTGGCGAGGTGATCAGGGCTGGGGTCTGAGGGCATTCTGAGGGTGTGGGCGGGTGATTGAGTGCCCTAGGGGCAGATAGGGGTCTAATCTGATAGGTAGCAGTGACAGGGGGTGATTGATGGGTAATTAGTGGGTGTTTAGGGTAGAGAATAGATGGAAACACTGCGCTTGGGTGGTGATCTGTTGTCGGATCTGCGGGCGATCTATTGGTGTGGGTGGGTGATCAGTTTGCCCACAAGGGGCAGGTTAGGGGCTGATTGATGGGTGTCAGTGACAGCGGGTGATTGATGGGTGTCAGTGACAGGGGGTGATTGATGGGTGATTGATAGGTGATTGACAGGTAATCAGTGGGTTATTACAGGGGAGAACAGATGTAAATATTGCACTGGCGAATTGATAAGGGGGGGTCTGAGGGCAATCTGAGATTGTAGGCGGGCAATTGGGTGCCCGCAAGGGGCAGATTAGGGTCTGATCTGATGGGTAACAGTGACAGGTGGTGATAGGGGGTGATTGATGGGTGATTGATGGGTAATTAGTGGGTGTTTAGAGGAGAGAATAGATGGAAACACTGCGCTTGGGTGGTGATCTGATGTCGGATCTGCGGGCGATCTATTGGTGTGGGTGGGTGATCAGTTTGCCCGCAAGGGGCAGGTTAGGGGCTGATTGTTGGGTGGCAGTGACAGGGGGTGATTGATGGGTGATAGGTGATTGGCAGGTGATTGACAGGTGATCAGTGGGTTATTACAGGGAAGGACAGATGTAATTAATGCACTGGCGAATTGATAAGGGGGGGGGGTCAGAGGGCAATCTGAGCGTGTGGGCGGGTGATTGGGTGCCCGCAAGGGGCAGATTAGGGTCTGATCTGATAGGTAAAAGTGACAGGTGGTGATAGGGGGTGATTGATGGGTGATTGATGGGTAATTAGTGGGTGTTTAGAGAAGATAACAGATGTAAACGATACATTTGGGAGGTAATCTGACGGCGGGTTTGCGGGCGATCTAATGGTGTGGGTGGGTGATCAGATTGCCCGCAAGGGGCAGGTTAGGGGCTGATTGATGGGTGGCAGTGACAGGGGGTGATTGATGGGTGATAGGTGATTGGCAGGTGATTGACAGGTGATCAGTGGGTTATTACAGGGAAGAACAGATGTAATTAATGCACTGGCGAATTGATAAGGGGGGGTCTGAGGGCAATCTGAGCGTGTAGGCAGGTGATTGGGTGCCCGCAAGGGGCAGATTAGGGTCTGATCTGATAGGTAACAGTGACAGGTGGTGATAGGGGGTGATTGATGGGTGATTGATGGGTAATTAGTGGGTGTTTAGAGGAGAGAATAGATGTAAACAATGGAGTTGGGAGATGATCTGATGTCGGATCTGTGGGCGATCTATTGGTGTGGGGGGGTGATCAGATTGCCCGCAAGGGGCAGGTTAGGGGCTGATTGATGGGTGGCAGTGACAGGGGGTGATTGACGGGTGATTGACGGGTGATTGACGGGTGATTGACAGGTGATTGACAGGTGATCAGGGGGATAGATGCATACAGTAAACAGGGGGGGGTGGTCTGGGGGGGGGGGTCTGGGGAGAATCTGAGGGGTGGGGGGTGATCAGGAGGGGGCAGGGAGCAGGGGGGGGGGATAAAAAAAAATAGCGTTGACAGATAGTGACAGGGAGTGATTGATGGGTGATTAGGGGGGTGATTGGGTGCAAACAGGGGTCTGGGGGGTGGGCAGGGGGGGGTCTGATGGGTGCTGTGGGCGATCTGGGGCAGGGGAGGGAGAAATCAGTGTGCTTGGGTGCAGACTAGGGTGGCTGCAGCCTGCCCTGGTGGTCCCTCGGACACTGGGACCACCAGGGCAGGAGGCAGCCTGTATAATACACTTTGTAAACATTACAAAGTGTATTATACACTTTGTATGCGGCGATCGCGGGGTTAACATCCCGCCGGCGCTTCCGTATAGCCGGCGGGATGTTGTGGCGAGCGAGCGGTGACAGGCGCCGGCGGAGGATCGCGTCACGGATGACGCGATCGCTCCGCCCATGCCCTTAAATGGACCGCCGCCTCTGTGGGTGAGGCCGTCCTGCAGGGCTCCACTTCCCCGCCGCCCCTGTGTAGTGGGCGGTCGGGAAGTGGTTAAAGGAGAACTGTAGTGAGAGGTATATGGAGGCTGCCATATTGATTTCCTTTTAAGCTATACCAGTTGCCTGGCAGCCCTGCTGATCTATTTGGCTGCAGTAGTGTGAATCACACCAGAAACAAGCATGCAGCTAATCTTGTCAGATCTTACAAAATTGTCAAACACCAGATCATACCATAGCTGGGAATCGAACCCAGATCTCACTGTGTGGTGGGCACATCACCCTAAGCATTGTACCACTACAGAAGTAAGTGAAGCTAGCCTAAAATTTAACATTTATGCTCAATGCAATAGAACCATTAGGTTGCTTAAAGGAGAACTGTAGTGAAAGGTATATGGAGGCTACCATATTGATTTCCTTTTAAGCAATACCAGTTACCTGGCTATCCTGCAGATCCTCTGCCTCCAATACTTTTAGCCCTAGACCCTGAACAAGCATGCAGCAGATCTGGTGTTTGACATTTTTGTAAGATCTGACAAGATTAGCTGCATGCTTGTTTCTGGTGTGATTCACACTACAGTGGCTGGGTAGTGTACTGGTTAAGGGCTCTGCCTTTGACATGGGAGACCAGGGTTTGAATCCTGGCTAGGTCAAGTACCTATTCAGTAAGGAGTTCAAGGCAAGACTCCCTAACACTGCAGGGTGGCCTCTTGAGCGCGTCCCTGTGGCTGCAGCTCTTGAGCGCTTTGAGTCCGACAGGAGAAAAGCGCTATACAAATGTTTGGATTATTATTATTACTGCAGCCAAATAGATCAGCAGGGCTGCCAGGCAACTGGTATAGCTTAAAAGGAAATCAATATGGCAGCCTCCATATACCTCTCACTACAGTTCTCCTTTAAGCAACCTAATGGTTCTATTGCGTTGAGCATAAATGGTACATTTTAGGCTAGCTTCACTTACTACTGTAGTGGTACAGTGCTTAGGGTGACGTACCCACCACACAGTGAGATCTGGGTTCAATACCCGGCTATGGTATGATGTATACTGGTTTTTAAAATAGTATAATTCCCTGGCAGAAGAGACCCTCCTCCCTCTGGTAGGAGGGAGGAGGGAATAGGTAGAAGGGAGGCCAATTAAAATCTCCCTAGCAGAGTGTGTAGCAGCTGTCCCATAACTAATTAGTGTAGGCAGACAACTGAGTCAAATGGTATAAAGGGACCTAGCTTGAAGGGAGGGTGGGCGGATTCTCTAGTACTGAAAGCAGTGTGTTTGACAATAACATGTCTGCTGACAGTGAAATGGAGGCTAAAAATTTTGCTCAATACAGCATTATGGGGCGAATCGAACTTCCGCAAAAGTTCGCCTGGAACCGTTCGCCGGCGAACCGTTCGGCCCATCTCTACTGCAGACTTGTTCTTCTAGGGACAGATTAGTTAGGTTCTTGGCTGCTTAGCTTGCTCCTGGCTGATTATTATTGCTTTTATAGCACCCCTTAACAGCTCTTTTCAGAGCTCATCCTGTACTTTTTTTTTTCTGTGTGTCAAACTGACACTTTTGTTGCATGCACAGCCTTGCTAATTGATAGTGTGTGTGCCACTGCCAGCAGCCCAGCACATTCAGTGACTACCTGTGTGTGTGACAGGGAGCTGCACATTGTACTACCCAGTACTGCATATACCCAGTACCTGTTGTGTTTACTTAACCCACCTCATCACTGCATTTGTGTTGAGTGAACCCACCTCACTGCATCTAAGTACCTTTACTGTTCAGTGAACCCAGCTCACTGCATCTTACTACCTGTTGTGTTGAGTGAACCCACCTCACTGCATCTAAGTACCTTTACTGTTTAGTGAACCCAGCTTACTGCATCTAACTACCTGTTGTGTTGAGTGAACCCACCTCACTGCATCTAAGTACCTTTACTGTTCAGTGAACCCAGCTCACTGCATCTAACTACCTGTTGTGTTGAGTGAACCCACCTCACTGCATCTAAGTACCTTTACTGTTCAGTGAACCCAGCTCACTGCATCTAACTACCTGTTGTGTTGAGTGAACCCACCTCACTGCATCTAAGTACCTTTACTGTTCAGTGAACCCACCTCACTGCATTTAACTACCTGTTGTGTTGAGTGAACCCACCTCACTGCATCTAAGTACCTTTACTGTTCAGTGAACCCAGCTCACTGCATCTTACTACCTGTTGTGTTGAGTGAACCCACCTCACTGCATCTAAGTACTTTTACTGTTTATTGAACCCAGCTCACTGCATCTTACTACCTGTTGTGTTGAGTGAACCCACCTCACTGCATCTAAGTACCTTTACTGTTCAGTGAACCCAGCTCACTGCATCTAACTACCTGTTGTGTTCAGTGAACCCACCTCACTGCATCTAAGTACCTTTACTGTTTAGTGAACCCAGCTCACTGCATCTAACTACCTCTTGTGTTCAGTGAACCTACTTCACTGCATCTAAGTACCTTTACTGTTCAGTGAACCCAGCTCACTGCATCTAATTACCTGTTGTGTTGAGTGAACCCACCTCACTGCATCTAAGTACCTAAACTGTTCAGTGAACCCAGCTCACTGCATCTTACTACCTGTTGTGTTGAGTGAACCCAGCTCACTGCATATACCTAGCATCCCCCCGAGATGGACAAAATGGACAAACCAGGTAGAGGAAGAGGTAGAGGCAGACCCAGAGGTAGGCCACCAGGCACCGGCAGGTCTGTGCGAGGTGGTGTTGCTGTGATTTCATGCGGACCTGGCCCAAAATACAGTGCTCAGAAGATGGCACGTGCCATCACTTCCCAAGATCAGGACGTGCTTGACTATTTAACACAGAACACCTCATCTCCCGCAGCCACCAGCGCTACAACAAGCACCACATCCGCTGCATTTGACACTTCGCAGGAGTTATTTGGTGGTGGTGGTGAAATCACTGATTCCCAGCCACTACTGCAACAACAAGAAGAAGGCGCAGGTAGACCTCATACGTCTGAGTTAGGTGGCGATAGTATGGACGTATCGTGTGAAGAGGGGGATGTTGAACCACCTGAAGTTGGTGCAGTTGAGGAGGTGTCTGAGGAAAGCGAAGCTGGGCAGGAGGATTGTGATGACGATTATATGGATGCCACGTATGTTCCCGGTAGAGGAGATGACCAGGGGGACAGTTCAGAGGTGGGGTCAGAGAGGAGTAGGAGGAGACAACTCCATGATAGAAGCAGAGGGAGCTCGTCCTCAGAAACAGCTGGGGGCAGTGTCCGGCGCCATGTATCGCCAGCTATTGACAGCCAGCCAACATGCCCTTCAACGTCAGCTGCTAATGCCACCGTAGCGCCATCACCCCAGGGGGGCTCAGCGGTTTGGAAATTTTTTAACATGTGTGTCTCAGATCGGAGCAAAGCCATCTGTTGACTCTGCCAGCAAAAATTGAGCCATGGAAAGGCCAACTCTCACGTAGGGACAAGTGCCTTATGAAGGCACCTGGAGAGAAGGCACAAACAGCTATGGCAAGATAGGAGGAAAAGCAGCACACAAAAGACAAGCCACCCTCCTTCTCCTCTTCCCACTTCAGGTGCATCGTCTTCATCCGCTTTCTCCCTTGCACCTTCACAGCCACCCTCCTCCAAACCGCCTCTTCCCTTGAGCGGTTCCTTCTCCTCTGCCCACAGCAGTACCCAGCTGTCCGTGAAGGAAGCATTTGAACGTAAGAAGCAAATGTCTGCCAGTCACCCTCTTGCCCGGCGTCTGACAGCTGGCGTGGCGGAACTATTAGCTCGCCAGCTATTACCATACAAGCTGGTGGAGTCGGAGGCTTTCCGTAAGTTTGTGGCCATTGGTACACCGCAGTGGAAGATACCAGGCCGCAATTATTTTTCACAAAAGGCCATACCCAAACTGTACCGTGCAGTTAAGAGGCAAGTGGTGTCATCTATTGCGAAGAGCGTTGGGTCAAGGGTCCACCTGACCACGGATGCCTGGTCTGCCAAGCACGGGCAGGGCCACTACATTACATACACAGCCCATTGGGTCAACCTGGTGACCGATGGCAGCAGGCAGGGAGTACGTGGCTGTTCAGCGGACCGACTTGTCACACCTCCATGGCTTGCAGGCAGGCCTCCAGCCACCTCCTCTCCGCCTGCTACCACCTCTTCGCTGTCGTCATCCTTCTCCTCCTCCTTGGCTGGTGCCGCGATCTCCTCTCCAGCTTCACACCAGCTCCCCAGGGCCTATGCTGCATGCCAGGTACGACGGTGTCACTCAGTGTTAGACATGTCTTGCCTGAAAGCGGAGAGTCACACTGGAGCAGCTCTCCTGGCTGCTCTTAACAAACAGGTGGAGCAATGGCTGACCCCGCACAAGCTTGAGATCGGCAACGTGGTGTGTGACAACGGCAGCAATCTCATTTCTGCGTTGAATTTGGGAAAGCTGACACACATACCCTGCATGGCACATGTGCTGAATCTGGTCGTGCAAAGATTTGTGTCCAAGTACCCAGGCTTAGAGGACGTCCCTGAAGCAGGCCAGGAAGTTGTGTGGGCATTTCAGGCGCTCTTACAAGGCCATGGCACGCTTTGCGGACATTCAGCATAGTAACAACTTGCCGGTGAGACGCCTGATTTGCGATAGCCTGACTCGCTGGAATTCCACCCTGCTGATGTTCTCTCGCCTGCTAGACCAGAAGAAAGACGTCACCCAGTACCTGCATCATTACAGTACAAGGACACAATCTGGGAGGATGGGGATGTTGTGGCCCAACAACTGTACATTGATGCGAAATGCATGCAGGGTCATGGAGCCCTTTGAGGAGGTGACCAAACTGGTGAGTCGCGCTGAGGGCACCATCAGCGACTTGATCCCCTACGCCTACTTCCTGGAGCGTGCCGTGCGTAGAGTGGTGGATACAGCTGTGGTGGAGCGTGAACGAGGACAGTTACAGCAGCAGGAGTCGTGGGAGCGATTTACATCTGAACCCAATGTTTCCACAACACCTGCGGCAGCACAGAGGGAGAAGGAGGAGCAGGAAGAAGAGGAGTCATGTGGGGAAGGAGAGGAGTCAGACGCTGATGATGATGATGAGGAGGAAGGTGTTTCTGTGGAGGAGGAAGAGGCGGCGGAAGAAGAACAACCGCGGCAGCCGTCACAGGGGGCTTCTGCTGCTCCACGTTCCCGTGGTATTGTTCGTGGCTGGTGGGAGGAAGAGGAGTTGCGTCCTGTCACTGAGGAAGAGCAAGAGGAGATGGAGTGTACGTATGCATCCAGCTTTGTGCAGATGTCCTCTTTCATGTTGTCCAGCCTGTTGAGGGACCCCCGTATCAAAAAACTCAAGGCGAATGACCTGTACTCGGTGGCTAGGCTACTAGACCCTCAGTACAGGCACAAAGTGGCGGACCTGTTAACAACTCAACAGAAGGCAGAAAGGATGCAGCACTTGCAGAAAAAGCTGTCGATGATGCTTTACAATGCGTTTAAGGGTGATGTGGCTGCACAACGCAATCAAGGTACCACTGGCAGTAACCCTCCTCCTCCCAAGTCCACGCAGGCAAGGACAGGACGCTCCAGCGATCTCAGGGTGATGTCGGACATGCGGATATTCTTTAGTCCAACTCCTCGCCATAGTCCTTCCGGATCCACCCTCCACCAACGCCTGGACCGGAGTGTGGATGTAGACACTGCGAAAAGCGACGATGAACCCTTGGACTACTGGTTGTGCAGGCTTGACCTGTGGCCAGAGCTGTCCCAATTTGCCTTACAACTTCTCTCTTGCCCTGCCACAAGCGTCCTGTCAGAAAGGACCTTCAGTGCAGCTGGAGGCATAGTTACTGAGAAGAGAAGTCGCCTAAGTCACGACAGTGTTCAGTACCTGACCTTTATCAAAATGAATGAGGAATGGATCCCGGAGGGCTACTGCACGACCGAAGACTAAGTCAGTCCCCACACACAGCATCTCTGCCTGCAGGCCGCTTGCCTTTTCCGCCACCACCAACAGGGTCCAGTACTCTAGGCGGATTCCTGAATTTTTAAGGCCGCTGCTAGCAGCGGCCGCTACACTAATTTTTCTGGTGCGTGTACATGCCTGCCTAATTTTTCTGGCTGCACTGTGGGCGGCTGCAACAAATAAACAAAAGGCATGTACATGTGCCCATCCCCCTTCGTGATCATTACCTTACCGCGGTGAAGGGGCTTGCGTATCACAATGAAGCAATGACCGCCGGCTATTTGATTGTCTCGGGTGGGGGTGGCACACAAAAGATAATAAGGTCATTGCTTCATTGTGGTCAGAATAAATTTGATCAGCTGGACAGTCACTGTTGTTCTATCATTGAGCTACCACAGCCCGGCGACCATATGGGCTTGAAAAACGCCACGGCCTAAACTCTGGCCACGGTGCGCACCAGTCCAGCACCGCCGTCACTACGCAAACAGCTGTTTGTGGTGCGTTACACAGTGAGTTTGGTGTGTCAGTGTGAAGCAGAACTCTAATTACACTCCCTGATTGATGTATACCCATGCAAGATGTTTGAAAGCACTTTAGGCCTGCAATTTAGCATTCAATGTGACTTCTGCCCTTAAAACGCTGCTTTGCGTCAAATCCAGATTTTTCCCCGGGACTTTGGGCATGTATCCCACTCCGCCATGCCCCCCTCCAGGTGTTAGACCCCTTGAAACATCTTTTCCATCACTTTTGTGGCCAGCATAATTTTTTCTATTTTTCAAAGTTCGCATCCCCATTGAAGTCTATTGCGGTTCGTGAACTTTTACGCGAACCGAACCTTCCGCGAAGGTTTGCGAACGGGGTTCGCGAACCCGAATTCAGAGGTTCGCGACATCCCTAGTGCTTGGTGCAGGGACTGGGTGCTTGGGGAAGGGTACAGGGTGCCTGGTGCAGGGGCCAGGTGCCTGGGGAAGGGTGCCTGGTGCAGGGACAGGGGGCTGGGACTGGGTGCCTGGGACAGGGGGCAGGGTGCCTGGGGAAGGGTGCAGGGGCCAAGGTGCACTGACACTTGGGGATGAGGGTGCTAGTGGGTTGTCAGTGGAGGGGGGGAATGCCCGTGGGTAGGGAGGAGGGTGCCACTTTTAGGTTCGGGGGGTTGCCTGGGCAGAGAAGAGGTGAAAAACTGATCGAGGCTCCAGCTGCGGTAATGAGGGTTGCGGGAGCTTCACTACTTCCTCCCTCTCTCTGAATACCCCCCTATGTATTGAATAAAATCAAATGGCCGCGCTCAAAGTTCATAAACTGAGGAGAATACAAAAAATAATGTCACCGTCCACAAAAGTCCTTCTAATCCACTCAAAGATCTGGAAATCGGGATATGAGACACTCCAGGGACTGTATACAATCCTTCAATCCGAACCGTCATAACATGCATGTAAGAGAAAAGAACATTGAAGGGATCATAGCGCAATCAGCTTAAACTGCACATCCCTCCACCTTCCTAGTGCCAGAATCCACCTTCACCGTGTTTCTCTCCGTGCCAGGACACACTCCCCCTATGTGCCCGCACTCACCTAACTGGCCTCCAATATCTCCGGAGGTAGGATTCTATCGCATATGGGGGGTGCACAAGCTTGCGTTGATTCGTTTAGTCACTAAAACTAAAACAGCCTCACATAGCGTAAAACCATTGAATACACAATTAAAATGCTAGAAATACACTCACAGACGTCAGAGGATTAAGCGCTTTGTACATATGTGTCAGCAAGTCCCGGGCGCTGCCCACACACACGCTGCCTTAGGTCCCTCCGCGTCCTCCGAGCTGCATCCACTGCCGGTCACGTGGGATCGGGCAGAGCTACGTGTGTGGGCAGCGCCCGGGACTTGCTGACACATATGTACAAAGCGCTTAATCCTCTGACGTCTGTGAGTGTATTTCTAGCATTTTAATTGTGTATTAAATGGTTTTACGCTATGTGAGGCTGTTTTAGTTTTAGTGACTAAACGAATCAACGCAAGCTTGTGCACCCCCCATATGCGATAGAATCCTACCTCCGGAGATATTGGAGGCCAGTTAGGTGAGTGCGGGCACATAGGGGGAGTGTGTCCTGGCACGGAGAGAAACACGGTGAAGGTGGATTCTGGCACTAGGAAGGTGGAGGGATGTGCAGTTTAAGCTGATTGCGCTATGATCCCTTCAATGTTCTTTTCTCTTACATGCATGTTATGACGGTTCGGATTGAAGGATTGTATACAGTCCCTGGAGTGTCTCATATTCCGATTTCCAGATCTTTGAGTGGATTAGAAGGACTTTTGTGGACGGTGACATTATTTTTTGTATTCTCCTCAGTTTATGAACTTTGAGCGCGGCCATTTGATTTTATTCAATAACTTGTCACTCATACTGGTGTTTGTGGCCAGCGCACCATACTGTTGCATGCTTCTCTATTAGCGCAAGTTTTTGTGTATTGTACCCCCCTATGTATGTCTGTGTCCCCCCCCCCTGTAGGCAGAGTGAGCGCAGTGGAGCGAGCAGTCGGGTCCTCTTACCGCTGTTCCAGGCGTACTGGCACCTGACTTCCATCTGCTTCCTGTGACGTCATAGTAAACAGGAATCAGATGGAAGTCCGGTGCCAGTACGCGGGGAGACAGCGGTAAGAGGACCCGACTGCCCGCTCCGCTGCGCTCACTCTGCCTACAGGGGGGGGGGACACAGACATACATAGGGGGGTATTCAGAGAGAGGGAGGAAGTAGTGAAGCTCCCGCATCCCTCATTACCGCGGCTGGAGCCTCGATCAGTTTTTCACCTCTTCTCTGCCCAGTCGGCCGGGATTCAAGAGGGGGTGCCCGGGATAGCGGGAGAGCCCCCCCAAATTGGGAGAATCCCGACCAATCCGGGATGGTTGAGGGCTATGCATTGTACATGTGCTCCTAATAGTAAAGGTCTCTAACAATATGGCCCAAATGCTTATCATATCATCAAACTTTTGTTTCTTAAATAAGGAATGTAATAACCTAAACAAAAGAGCAAGTTACATTTTGGAAAATATATGGATGATCTTGGCAGAGCTGTAAGTAATGCATGTTGGGAGTTTCCAATGCATGCTGGGAGCTTCCCATGCCTCTCTGAGATGAGTTATGTGGAAATGCACTGGTCATGGCCAAGCATCTGCTCTCCAGATGTCATACTGGCATTTCAGTACAGAAGGATTCAGAGTAAGTGACTTGGTTCATTAATATCTGTAGAAAGAGAAAGTTATGTGTTTATAAATTCAGCTTTTACAAACTTCCTGTATAAATCTTGATGGTTCTGCACTGTGGATCATATACAGTCATGAGATCTAAATGCAAGATAATCCATTCAGAATACACATGATGAATCAATTTTGCAGATCATAGGACGTGCATATATTGCTTTATCTGCTGTGTTTCTGTGTTGACTATTATCACTTATAAGAATTATAATTATACTAAGGACAAGTAGCTGATCATTCATTGAGGTGTTGCAATAGATCTAAGGCTGAGTCTATAAGGTTAATTTTCACTTTAGTACATGTGCATGTTATTCGTTGTCAGGGACTAATTTGCCATATAACCACATTCAATGCAATCCTCTGTAACAGCTAGTAACATGCTATCCAGTGGCATAACTAAGAAGTTTGGGGCCCCAGTGCAAGTTTTACATGGGGCCCTACACACTCTATTTATATGTAGCCACAAAACCGATCAAAGGCAGTAGAGTTGTCTCGAACCTCCGATTTTAGATTCGCGAACCTCGAACGCGAACATGCGAAAAAAGTTTGCGAACCGGCAAACATTGCGAACTGCCATAGACTTCAATGGGCAGGCGAACTTCCTAAACTACAAACACTAATTGTGGCCACAAAATTGATGGAAAAGATGTTTTAAGGGGTCTAACACCTGGAGGGGGCATTGCGAAGTGGGATACACACCAAAAGTCCCGAAAAAAAATCCAGATTTGATGCACAGCAGGGTTTAAGGGCAGAAATCACATTGCATTGCTAAATTGGGGGGCCTAAAGTGCTTTAAAACATCTTGCATGTGTATACATCAATCAGGGAGTGTAATTAGTGTACTGCTTCACACTGACAGACTAAACTAACTGTGTAATGCACCGCAAACAGCTGTTTGTGTAGTGATGGCCATGCTGGACTGGTGCGCACCATGGCGAGAGTGCAGGCGATGGCGGTTTTCAAGCCCATATGGTCGGGCTGAGGTAGCTCAATGACAGAACAACAGTGACTGAATGTCCAGCTGATCGAATTTGGTCTGTCCACAATGAAGCAATGACCTTATTATCTTGGCCCCCATTGATAGCCGGTCACTGCTTCATTGTGATACGCAAGCCCCTTCACCGCGGAAAGGTAACGATCACGAAGGGGAATTGACACATGTAAATGCCTTTTGTTTTGTTGTTGCAGCCACAGTGCAGCCAGAAGAATTAGACATGTACACACACCAGAAAAATTATTCTCATCTAAAGGCAGACACACAAAAAAATATCCCCTGATGACGGCATAGAGCCGAAACCTGGTAGGGTAGGAGAGACGGGCTAACTCCGAACACATCATCCTTAAGTTATAAAGTGCACTTAGAATCTTATTCAGTGCAAAAACCTTATGAGCGATTTTTATGCAAGTGGGTCCAGTGTGCATGGGCCCATAATGTAAGTTGTTTTGTTTCTACTAATACTATTGTGTGAATAAAATTGTAACCCCCTGTGAACTAAATCCTACTGAGCCTGGCATATTGTTTTGTCCTATGGTGGTGGACACTGTATACCCTTGTTATGCACTGACTTGACTAATACAATGTGCAGTCACACAGGTGCAGTGAAAAGGTATGCAGTGACTGGTATTACAAATGTGCAGCTGTCACACACAGAGGTACAGTGAACAGGTATGCAGTGAATGGTATATAAAACTGCGTGCTGTCACGCAGGTGCAGTGAACAGTTATGCAGTGACTGGTATTAATACAATGTGCAGCTGTCACACACACAGGTGCAGTGAACAGGTATGCATGGACTGGTATTACAAATGTGCAGCTGTCACAAACACAGGTGCAGTGAACAGGTATGCAGTGACTGGTATATAAAACTGCATGCTGTCACACACGGGTGCAGTGAAAGGTATGCAGTGAATGGTATTACAAATGTGCAGCTGTCACACACACAGCTACAGTGAACAGGTATGCAGTGACTGGTATATACAACTGTGTGCTGTTACACAGGTGCAGTGAAAGGTATGCAGTGACTGGTATTACAAATGTACAGCTGTCACACACACAGGTACAGTGAACAGATATGCGGTGACTGGTATATAAAACTGTGTGCTGTTACACAGGTGTAGTGAAAGGGATGCAGTGACTGGTATTACAAATGTGCAGCTGTCACACACACAGGTACAGTGAACATGTATGCAGTGACTGGTATATAAAACTGCGCGCTGTTACACAGGTGCAGTGAAAGTATGCACGGCACGGACTGGTATAACAAATGTGCAGCTGTCACACACACAGGTGCAGTGAAAAGGTAGGCACTGAATGTGCTGGGGCTGGCACAGTATAGCAATTAGCAAGGGCCAGCTGCGACAGACAGGGCTGTATATACAAGTCAGTGGGCCATATAAAAAAAAAAACACATGACAAGAACATTAGCTCTCAAAAGAGCTGTTTTGGGGTGCTTTTTAGCAACAAGTATTAGCAAGGAGCAAGCTAACAAGCCTAACAAAATCCTAACTAAGCTTTCCCTAGCTCTGCAGCAATGTCTCTCCCTTCTCTCACTAACACAGCATCAGACTGAGTGAGAACATGGCCGACGCTGCTGCCTTTTATAAAGGGGAGGGAGGGCTCCAGGAGGGAGTGCAGCCTGATTGGCTGCCATGTGTCTGCTGACTGTAATGTAGAGGGTCAAAGTTTAGCCCAATGATGTAGTATAGAGACTGGTCGAAGTCGCCATAAAGTTCGCATTTCGACGCAAACGCAAACCACCGAAGTTCGCTGCTGAACCGTTCGGGACAACTCTATCAGAGTGCTGTATTTAGAGTAAGGAAACAGTTTATTAAGGATTACCACTATTCAATGCACATAAAGAGGTGTTCATTTCCAGCATAGCAGCAATAAAAAGTTAATAAGATGGATGAAGGAGGTCCCCTAGTGGGCTCCTCTGGTCCAAGGGTCCCGATGCAGTTGCAACCTCTGCAACCCCTATTGCTATGCCACTGATGCTATCTATAGTACTTTTTCTCTTCATAATATAACAACTTAAAAGAATACAAAAGTACCTTGAACAGCATTTGGTTAAGTTGCCTGATGCAGCACAACACACACATAGCTCAACACACTGTGTAGCGAGATTGATGACTATAGGTTATATAATTTCAAGGGGAGTCCCAGTATCCTCAAAGTGTACCTGAAGTGAGAGGAATCGGAGCAGTGAAAAATGGCACACAGCGCCGACATGATAAAAATGGCGCCCCATTAACTTACATTATCAAACGATATTTATCCTTTTTTTAAATGTTAAAACATGGCGCAGACCTTGTGAACATTATTTATCATTTTAAATCCTGCTTTTTAGTCCTGCCTGAACGTTATTTATCGTTTTAAGCTTTGCTGCCGTTTGAAAATATATCTACCCGCCAACTTTAACGTTTAATAGCAAAGCCCCCTTAAAAGCTAGAAACACCAAATTTTCAGGTTATGTTAAGAAGAACAGTGGGAACTACAGGAAAACATTTTCAAAAAGACCTTATACTTTTTTGAGAAAATCAATTTTAAAGTTTCAAAGGGAAAAAAAGTTACATTTAAATGCGTAAATGACAGTTCTTAGCGAAACAATTCCCGCTGACTTAAGCAGTTAAAGCGGATCCGAGATGAAAAATTAACTATAACAAGTAACTTGTCTATAAATCAAATCTAGCTGCATTCAGCTTCAATAGAATATGATTATTTCTTGACAATGACAGCAGCCATGTTGTTTGTAAACATTACACAGAGGCAGGCTTATCTGAATCTTGAGCAAAAAAACCTAATCCCCCCTCCTCCTCCCTCCTCCCCTCTGCCTCTGAAGTCTCTGGCTTTTAATACCTCCCCCTCCTCTTGCCCAGACTGAGCTCCCATGAGCCCTTGCTGCTGTCTGAAAGTGCCTAGGCTGTCTGAAAACCTGTGGGTGTGGCTTATTTAGTTTATAGGGAATTAGAGTGCTAACACAAAAACAAAAAAGTATTTGGCTTGAGGAATGCCCTATAAACAATAGGAAAGGAACACAATTAAGCAATGAGTAAAAGTTCATCTCTGATCCACTTTAATAGCAAAGGACCCTTATATCCTAACAGCAACACTACATTTGCAGGATATGTTAAAAAGATAGTGGGAAACAATATTTATGAATATGAGTATAGGGGTACAAAACACATGTCCACAAAGGGTTAAATGAAATAAAAACACAACCACGAGAAAAGTCCTTTATTAGTCTTAATTAACCAGAAATACTTACTCGTACCTTTAAGAAAATGTTCCCACGCCAATATCTTCAGAAATGGTCCCAGGATAACAGTATCCTCTATCTTGCGATTTTCAGAAATACTTACCTGTACCTTTAAGAAAATGTTCCCACGCCAATATCCTCAAAAATGGTCCCACGACGACAGTATCCTCTCTCTTGCGCTCTTCAGAAATACTTACCTGTACCTTTAAGAAAATGTTCCCACGCCAATATCCTCTAACTTGTGACCTTGATTAAAGATCTCCGACGACCCGCACCACAAAACGCCGCAAAGCAGAGCTTAAAACGATAAATAATGTTCAGGCAGGACAAAAAAAAGCAGGATTTAAAACGATAAATTACGTTCACAAGGTCTGTGCCATTGTAACCTTTAAAACGATAAATATTGTTTAAAAAAAATATCAGGGGGAAGCGTGCGCCATTATTTAACCGGCGCCATTTTTCACTGTACGGGAGAGGAATATGGAGGCTGACGCTTCATTCAGTCGTAAACAATACCGATAGCTGAAGTCTTTGCTGATGCTCTGCCTGTAATATAAGGCAGGGAACACACTTGACAGTTTTTGTACACCTTTTCTGCACAGAAAAACTGAGAACCCATGTTAATCAATTAATGGGAAAAGGAGGGGGTAGGGCAATTTGGACAGTTTTTTATACCTCCCTCTCAACACCTAGGGCCTGATTCACAAAAGAGTGCTAACTGTTAGCACGGGCGTTTTCGCGTGAATTTTCACATTGCGCTCACTCGCGAATTTTCGCGCGAAATGATAACGGTTTCGCGCGCAAACGTGAATTTTTGCGCGAAAATGGCCGTGCTAACAGTTAGCACTCTTTTGTGAATCAAGCCCCTAGTATTTTACCCTGATAAGCACTATTGTTAAACACAATCATCAAATAGCTCTATTTAGTAGTGAAAAAGGGGATACTTTATTTCTACTCAGGACTACAAAGCATAAAAAGTGTGTCGGAGCACATCTATTTAAAATCAACAGCGCTGTTGCACACAAACAATGACACACATTGACATAGCCGGGCATGCACAAGCTGCAGCTGCACACTAGTGATGGGCGAACAGTGTTCGCCACTGTTCGGGTTCGCCCGGATTTTGGCCTGTTCGGGTTCGGTTCGGCACCCCCCGAACACCTCATGGTGCCCCGAGTGCGGGGGGGGGGGGGGGTCGGAAATGCCCCCCACCCCTCCCCGCTAAGCTCTCCCTTTTGCCAGTTCCCTATAATGTTACATTTAAGCCCCCCAAAAGTACCTGAGGAGGAGGGCAGGAAGCGGGCAGCCAGAGATGCTAGGCGCTAGTACCATCTGGTACTTCCGCCCTCTCTTGACGCACTTCCTGTTTACATTTGAAGTCGCATCAAGAGAGCGCAGAAGTACCGCCATGACGCGAACGAGGGTACGTGTCATCATGTAGATGACGCGTACCCTCGTTCGCGTCATCGCGGTACTTCTGCGCTCTCTTGATGCGACTTCAAATGTAAACAGGAAGTGCGTCAAGAGAGGGTGGAAGTACCAGATGGTACTAGCGCCTAGCATCTCTGGCTGCCCGCTTCCTGCCCCCCTCCTCAGGTACTTTTGGGGGGCTTAAATTTAACATTATAGGGAACCGGCAAAAGGGAGAGCTTAGCGGGGAGGGGGGCATTTCTGACCCCCCCCCCCGCGCTTGGGGCATGCTCTCCCTTTATGCTGGGACCCTATAGGGGCCCCAAAGGGACATGTTCGGGTTGGGTTCGGGGTTCGGCTCGAACATGCCGAACATCAGGGGCATGTTCGGCCGAACCACCCCGAACCCGAACATCCAGATGTTCGCCCAACACTACTGCACACACATAAGCGAGGTATTGGGGATCCCTATATAAAGTCCATGTCCTCCATAGAACACATCATATTAGCTGACCTCCCCAAAATGGATCCAGAGAGAAAAAAAGGCAAAAAAGCAAGATGCAATGTACAAGCCAGGTCTCATATTAGGTTTCTTGCACAGCACATCAAAGCATCAGCAATTCCAGACCTCATGGGTATTCTCAGACAAAGATTTTACACTTTTCTAATATATACTCACGGATCCTTAAGATGGCTCACAAACAGGGACCTTCAGAGAAATAAAGAGTGAATTATAAAGGGAGGCCTCCCGCAGATGCTATGCAGCGTAGCTAGTCCATTTGATATCTTCCCTCAGTTTCAGGTGGGCAGAGCCAACAGGTGCCAGTCTCAGCTTGGGGCTCTCTGCCTAACGATCTCTCCTAGCGTCACCTGCTTACGTCTGGCAGCACATGTCGGACCGCTGGTGGCGGAGTACTGTGGTCGCCGCGATGTCAGCCACTAAGCATCATGACGGGCTCTGAGAGTGGAAATGAGATGTTGTAGTACAAAAAGAAAAGCATGTGCACCTTCCATCTGTTGCTGATTGTGTTTTATTGGCAGTGGATCACATCCTTAACAAGAAATGCGTTACATCAAGGTCATCTAATGATGCTGACCTAGATGACAGCCGTGGTGAAGGAGGTGGGTGGCGGGTAGAGACAGGGGACAAGCTTGGGAAGTAAGAGAGAAGTTACAGCTGGGACAGCCAGCACACTTGTGGTGCAGTTTTGTAGGGGGTTTATGGTGGATGAAGTCAAAGGTGCAAGGACAGGCTCCTGTGAAATAAATTTCTTCTGACTGACTTCACAGTGATTGATGAGAATACGCTGACTAAAAAGAACAACTTTTTTTTCAAGGTGGTCACCACCTTGGCTGCAGAATCCTAACCATTTCATAATTTTTCCTAAAAAATTACAACAATTCAGGAAAGTCCAACTTACTTTTTACAAATGATTTGTTAAGGGTGAGGAGCTCTTATCAGTGTTGCCAACTCCTCAGTAAGGAAAGTAGCTATTGGCTGTCCTAGAAGTCACTAGAAGTTGCTGGATGACGTCATCACATAATTTGCATAACAGCTCCGCCCGACCCCGCCCTAGATGACGTCATCATGTAATTTGCATATTGGCTCCACCCCCACCTCTCTCTGACTCAAGCAGCAGAGCCGCATAACCACGCCCGCCGCCGCCACCGCCGATGGGCGTATTGCGGTCGTTTGGGCCCAGACCTTGCCGCCGGCTTAAGGCGGTCGGCAAGTGGTTAATATATGTAAAAGGGTGTTTCTGCAGAGGGAGTGGTTAGGGTTAGGCACCACCAGGGAGAGTGGTTAGGGTTAGGCACCAAGTAAGCAGCGGTTAGTTTTAGGCAACACCAGGGGGGGTGATTAAGGTTAGGCACCACCAGGGGGGTGGTTAGGGCTAGGCACCACCGGGGGGGTTAGGCACCACCGGGGGGGTGGTTAGGGTTAGGCACCACCGGGGGGTGGTTAGGGTTAGGCGCCACTAGGGGAGTGGTTCGTTTTAGGCACCACCAGGGGAGGGTTTTGTGTGAGGGTAGGGTTGGGTTAAGCAGTACTGACGAAAAACATAAAGACATTTAATGTTAATATTTATTCGTAGTTATTTCTCGTTTGTTTTTGCAACAGTAATTATCGTTAATAAAGCTTGACAACGATGGTTCTCGTTAGCAAATTTTGTTAATACCTGGCACCAAATTCGTTAATAAGTCGGCCCCTTTTTTCACAGCGCCCTTTTTCATGCACGCTTCAAAAGAGGGATCCACACACAGTCTTCAAGGAACAATGTGCTTTTATTGCTCCAATGCACACATATAATACACACCAAATCGTCTCAGCCGACGATCGTTTCGGGCCCAATCAGGTCCCCTTTATCAAGGCATAAGCAGACAACATATACAACCACCAGTGTGAACAAACCCCCTATTTATAAAATAAAGATACAATTGGTGCAATACTCTAACTGGCACTGCAGTACCGCCCCTAACCAGGCGGACTGTCATTCATGTCAAACAATTCAAAATCATTGATGGAATAATCAGTCAGCTTACTTGTCAATGTAGTCTATTGCAGGACAGTGACATCTGCAGCAGACATCGCTCCGAAAAGTGGGCACGGCCAGTGCGCTGATGATGGCTCTGTCATCCAATAATAATCCATAGAGAGTCCAGAGGGTCTGTTGCTTGGCAACACCTATGCCGGCGAAGCGCCAGCCAATAGGATCATGCCACCAAAGCAACCTGTGCGCCTCTCTATTGGTGCTTCCTCGAGTGTCGGTCACATGGTCCATGATGACATTAGTCACATGGACCAATCGCTGCTGTCAGTGTTGTACTGCACAAGCCCCGCCCATCCACATCACACATCAGAGTGCTGGGTGGGTATGTGCAACCATGTTACGCCACTTTTTATTGGGCTGTCTGTAAATTTAGGATGGTTGGCATAATTTGTCACATGCCTCCTACTGACCTGACCACTTAGTGCCTCCCAATCTGCTTCAGCCTACAGAATATCCAATCTCAGGTATGCAATCGATGTGCGGAAGCAGCTGGAGTTGGGCATATAGAAAGGCC
This sequence comes from Hyperolius riggenbachi, assembly GCF_040937935.1. Taxonomy (NCBI): domain Eukaryota; kingdom Metazoa; phylum Chordata; class Amphibia; order Anura; family Hyperoliidae; genus Hyperolius; species Hyperolius riggenbachi. Next base: position 157,618,230 of record NC_090654.1, read on the forward strand.
AGGAGTAAACACCTGAAGAAAACAAAACTTTACTAGACACAATTTTATGACAAAAGGCTGCCACCACCTCTTTTTTGGGGTTGAAACAGGAACCCGCTGTCTAATCTGAGCTAAGAAGAAAGGGTTAACAGTTAACAGTTCTTGCTGAAACAATACAATACTTTGGGTAGCGTATCTCAGTGAGGCAAGTATTCGTTCTGCGGTACTCAAACCAGGTAAATAGCCGAAAATTACATTTTGTTTTATTAAATTATGCAATATTTTATTAATATCTACAGATACATTTTTGTGAATAAAAACTATAAATGAAGAAAATGAATACTTAATAGATTGGAGATGTCTGAGTTATTTGTGCAAATATAAAGTCCTTAGTGAAAGAGTTCCTTTGTTTAGCCACTTCAGGACCACAGGCTTTACTCCCCCTAAAGACCAGGCCATTTTACACAAAAATAGCCACTGCAGCTTTAAGGCCTTGCTGCGGGGCCACACAACTCAGCACACAAGTGATCCCCCCGCGTACGTACAAAAAGGGCGCCCGGACAAAAAGGGCACGGGGTGTAAATTCTAAATAATAATTCATCATTAATAGGGTTTATAAAAATAGTGTGCTATATTTCGTTTACAAATAATGTTTAACAAAATTATAAATCATTAAATAATGTTTATGAAATCGGAAATTGTGAAAACGTTAATCTTCCCTGTTTCTAAAGTTAAACTTATAATTAGGTTTATTAAAAAAACAATAATATATGTTTAATTGTTATAATTCTATATTATTGTGAATAACCTTCATTTACGGTTTGTTCTTATAATAAAATCTGAAAATATTCTTTATAACGATGATATAAATATAACTACGTTCGTAATAAGTGTTGTAAAACATTAGTAATTATTACTAAAACTATACCTAAGCCTACTCTTACACAGAACCCTCCCTGTACCTATCCCTAACCCCTAGACCCCCCTGTTGGTGCCTAAACCTAAGACCCCCTGGTGGTGCCTAAACCTAAGACCCCCCTGTTGGTGCCTAAACCTAAGACCCCCCTGTTGGTGCCTAAACCTAAGACCCCCCTGTTGGTGCCTAAACCTAAGACCCCCCTGTTGGTGCCTAAACCTAAGACCCCCCCCCCCCCTGTTGGTGCCTAAGTAATCCTCCCTGTACCTACCCCTAACCCCTAGACCCCCCTGTTGGTGCCTAAACCTAAGACCCCCCTGTTGGTGCCTAAACCTAAGACCCCCCTGTTGGTGCCTAAACCTAAGACCCCCCTGTTGGTGCCTAAACCTAAGACCCCCCTGGTGGTGCCTAAACCTAAGACCCCCCTTTATTATGTGGATAATAATGTTTTACTAATTGTGGATGCAAAAAATATTTTGCAATTTACGTTACGTACTGATCGCTTTATTTTGTGAATAATAATGTTTTATAAACAGTAAGGGATAAAACTTTAAATAATGTTTTAATTAGTTAAATAAGATAAATATGTTTAGTATTTTTATAAACGTTATTCGGCACGGGTGCATTTTATAAACGTAAATCACCACAAGCACACTTATAAATCATTAAAAATCTCCTGGCGCCGTTTGTAAACGTTATTTATGTCCTGCGCCCTTTTTTCCTGCTCGGCGCCCATTAAACGTTATTTATTATGAGAGTGAATGGGGGTGCCCTTTTTGTCCACTAGCGACCTGCGCCCTTTTTTCCCGCTTTCACCATCTGCCTATCACAGCTATCAGCTGTGATAGGTTTCAGCCTATCACTGCCGATCGCTCCTGTGTCCTCCAGGGGACAACCGTGTGACACTGTAGATCACAGCGCTGTACTAACTAAATAGATGGCGATCGCTGCTGGGAGACTGAAGGCAAAGCAGAGCTCCGCCTTCCAAGTGGAGATGCGTGTGCATCAGCGCGCACGATCTCCTGCAAAACCCAGCCCCATGACTTGACGCCAATTGGCGTTAGGCAGTCCTGGGGGCTGCCGCCGTAATCACGCCCACTGGCGTGATGCGGTCATTATGTAGTTAAAAATCCTTACAAAATGTAAACCAGTTTTAGGAGTTCTCTTGCTGGCTCCAGACCCCTTCAATGACAGTTCTGAGAAATCTGATTAGATTTCAGCCTTGTGCTTTTATACGACCAGTGGCGTAGCAATAGAGGGTGCAGAGGTTGTGAACGCATCGGGGCCCTTGGGGGGCCCACCCTTAACCACTTGAGGACCACAGTCTTTTCGCCCCTTAAGCACCAGAGCCTTTTTTTCCATTCAGACCACTGCAGCCTTCACGGTTTACTGCTCGGTCATACAACCTACCACCTAAATGAATTTTACCTCCTTTTCTTGTCACTAATACAGCTTTCTTTTGGTGCTATTTGATTGCTGCTGCGAGTTTTACTTTTTATTAAATTCATCAAAAAAGACATGAATTTTGTCAAAAAAATGATTTTTTTTTACTTTCTGTGCTGACATTTTTCAAATAAAGTAAAATTTCTGTATACATGCAGCACGAAAAATGTGGACAAACATGTTTTTGATTAAAAAAAAACCCATTCAGTGTATATTTATTGGATTGGGTAAAAGTTATAGCATTTACAAACTATGGTGCAAAAAGTGAATTTTCCCATTTGGAAGCATCTCTGACTTTTCTGAGCACCTGTCATGTTTCATGAGGGGCTAAAATTCCAGGATAGTATAGATACCCCCCAAATGACCCCATTTTGGAAAGAAGACATCCCAAAGTATTCAGTGAGAGGTATGGTGAGTTCATAGAAGATTTTATTTTTTGTCACAAGTTAAAAAAATGGAAAATGACACTTTGTGACCAAAAAAAAAAAGTTTCCATTTCTTCTAACTTGCGACAAAAAAAAATGAAATCTGCCACGGACTCGCTATGCTCCCCTCTGAATACCTTGAAGTGTCTACTTTCCAAAATGGGGTCATTTGTGGGGTGTGTTCACTGTCCTGGCATTTTGGGGGGTGCCTAATTGTAAGCACAGCTGTAAAGCCTAAAGATGCTCATTGGACTTTGGGCCCCTTAGCGCAGTTAGGCTGCAAAAAAGTGCCACACGTGGTATTGACGTACTCAGGAGAAGTAGTATAATGTGTTTTGGGGTGTATTTTTACACATACCCATGCTGAGTGGGAGAAATATCTCCGTAAATGACAATTTTTTTATTTTTTTTTACACACAATTGTCCATTTACAGAGATATTTCTCCCACTCAGCATGGGTATGTGTAAAAATACACCCTAAAACACATTCTACTACTTCTCCTGAGTACGGCGATACCACATGTGTGGCACTTTTTTTGCACCGTAACTGCGCTAAGGGGCCCAAAGTCCAATAGGTACCTTTAGGATTTCACGGGTCATTTTGCGACATTTGGTTTCAAGACTACTCCTCACGGTTTAGGGCCCCTAAAATGCCAGGGCAATATAGGAACCCCACAAATGACCCCATTTTAGAAAGAAGACACCCCAAAGTATTCCGTTAGGAGTATGGTGAGTTCATAGAAGATTTTTTTTTTGTCACAAGTTAGCGGAAATTGATTTTAATTTACTTTTCACAAAGTGTCATTTTCCGCTAACTTGTGACAAAAAATAAAATCTTCTATGAACTCACCATACTCCTAACGGAATACCTCGGGGTGTCTTCTTTCTAAAATGGGGTCATTTGTGGGGTTCCTATACTGCCCTGGCATTTTAAGGGCCCTAAACCGTGAGTAGTCATCTTGAAACCAAATGTCGCAAAATGACCTGTGAAATCCTAAAGGTACTCATTGGACTTTGGGCCCCTTAGTGCACTTAGGGTGCAAAAAAGTGCCACACATGTGGTACCGCCCGTGATTGATGGGTGTCTCAAGGTGTGATTAGAGGGGGGAAATAGATGCAAGCAATGCACTGGCGAGGTGATCAGGGCTGGGGTCTGAGGGCGTTCTGAGGGTGTGGGCGGGTGATTGGGTGCCCTAGGGGCAGATTAGGGTCTAATCTGATGGGTAACAGTGACAGGTGGTGATAGGGGGTGATTGATGGGTGATTGATGGGTAATTAGTGGTAGAGAACTGATGTAAACACTGCACTTGGGAGGTGATCTGACGTCGGATCTGCGGGCGATCTATTGGTGTGGGTGGGTGATCAGATTGCCCACAAGGGGCAGGTTAGGGGCAGATTGATGGGTGGCAGTAACAGGGGGTGATTGATGGGTGGCAGTGACAGAGGGTGATTGATGGGTGATTGACAGGTGATCAGTGGGTTATTACAGGGAAGAACAGAATATTGCACTGGCGAAATGATAAGGGGGGGGTCTGAGGGCAATCTGAGCATGTAGGCGGGTGATTGGGTGCCCGCAAGGGGCAGATTAGGGTCTGATCTGATGGGTAACAGTGACAGGTGGTGATAGGGGGTGATTGATGGGTAATTAGTAGGTGTTTAGGGTAGAGAACAGATGTAAACACTTCACTTGGGAGGTGATCTGACGTCGGACCTGCGGGCGATCTATTGGTGTGGGTGGGTGATCAGATTGCCCGCAAGGGGCAGGTTAGGGGCTGATTGATGGGTGGCAGTGACAGGGGGTGATTGATGGGTGGCAGTGACAGGGGGTGATTGATGGGTGATTGACAGGTGATTGACAGGTGATCAGTGGGTTATTACAGGGAAGAACGGTTGTAAATATTGCACTGGCGAATTGATAAGGGGGGGGGGGATCTGAGGGCAATCTGAGCGTGTAGGCGGGTGATTGGGTGCCCGCAAGGGGCAGATTTGGGTCTGATCTGATGGGTTACAGTGACAGGTGGTGATAGGGGGTGATTGATGGGTAATTAGTGGGTGTTTAGGGTAGAGAACAGATGTAAACACTGCACTTGGGAGGTGATCTGATGTCGGATCTGCGGGCGATCTATTGGTGTGGGTGGGTGATCAGATTGCCCGCAAGGGGCAGGTTAGGGGCTGATTGATGGGTGGCAGTGACAGGGGGTGATTGATGGGTGATTGACAGGTGATTGACAGGTGATCAGTGGGTTATTACAGGGGGGATAGAGGTATACAGTACACAGGGGGGGGCCTGGGGAAAATCTGAGGGGTGGGGGGTGATCAGGAGGGAGCAGGGGGCAGTTTAGGGTTAAAAAAAAATAGCGTTGACAGATAGTGACAGGGAGTAATTGATGGGTGATTAGGGGGTGATTGGGTGTAAACATGGGTCTGGGAGGTGGGCAGAGGGGGGGGGGGTCTGAGGGGTGCTGTGGGCGATCAGGGGGCAGGGGGGGGGAGAAATCAGTGCGCTTTGGTGCAGACTAGGGTGGCTGCAGCCTGCCCTGGTGGTCCCTCGGACACTGGGACCACCAGGGCAGGAGGCAGCCTGTATAATAGGCTTTGTATACATTACAAAGCCTATTATACACTTTCCGTGCGGCGATCTGGGTGCTAGTAACCCACCGGCGCTTCCGAACGGCCGGCGGGTTACAGCGCAGGGGGGGGGGGGGGCAGAGCCAGTCGCCGGCGGCTGATCGCGTCATGAATGACGCGATCGCTGCATAACCACGCCCGCCGCTGCCACTGCCGATGGGCGTATTGCGGTCGTTTGGGCCCAGCCCTTGCCGCCGCCCACCGGCTTAAGGCGGTCAGCGAGGTGGTTAAACACAGTATTAGCTCTTTATTGGTCCTGAGCTGGTAGTAATCACTTCTGTAGATACTTTGAATGGTAATAATCAATAATAAACTGTTCCCCATCCCCTCCTTGCACCTTTGACAATGTGGTTGTCCTTGATTGGTTTTGGTGCGCCGTATCATTTGTTATGTGCAGAGTGCCTGGGTGGGCGCCATGTAAAACTTGCGCTGGGGCCCACAGCTTCTTAGCTACGCCACTGTATACGACCCTGATTTGAGGGCGGAGCTCAGGATCTGCCCCGTGATAGTTTACAGGGTGTTGCCTGCTTTTGGGAGGGGGAATTAATAATAAATGTATGACCTGTCCATATTTTGGGCTGCATTCATCAACAGCATACAAAAATGGTATATCCATGATCCATGATAAATTTTTTGGTACCTGAGCCCACTAATGCATTTGTACGCAGTTGTGTCTGCTTTTCAGTATTAGAGATGTCGCAAACCTCCGATTTTCAGTTCGCAAACCTCCGCGGAAGGTTTGGTTCGCGGAAAAGTTTGCGAACCGCTATAGACTTCAATGAGGAGGCGAACTTTGAAAACTAGAAACACTTATGCTGGCCACAAAAGTGATGGAAAAGATTTTTGAAGGGGTCTAACACCTGGAGGGGGGCATGGCGGAGTGGGATACACGCCAAAAGTCCCGGGGAAAAATCTGGATTTGATGCAAAGCAGCGTTTTAAAGGCAGAAATCACATTGCATGCTAAATTGCAGGCCTAAAGTGCTTTAAAGAGAACCCGAGGTGTGTTTAAAGAATGTTATCTGCATACAGAGGCTGGATCTGCCTATACAGCCCAGCCTCTGTTGCTATCCCAAACCCCACTAAGGTCCCCCTGCACTCTGCAATCCCTCATAAATCACAGCTGTGCTGTGAGGCTGTGTTTACATCTGTAGTGTCAGTCTCAGCTGCTCCCCCGCCTCCTGCATATCTCCGGTCCCTGCCCCCGTCCCTTCCCTCCAATCAGCAGGGAGGGAAGGGATGCAGGCGGGGACTGGAGTTCTGCAGGAGGTGGGGAGAGCAGCAGACTGACACTATAGAGATAAACACAGCCAGCTCTGACAAGCTGTTTGTCAGCAGTGTGGCTGTGATTTATGAGGGATTGCAGAGTGCAGGGGGACCTTAGGGGGGTTTGGGATAGCAACAGAGGCTGGGCTCTATAGGCAGATCCAGCCTCTGTATGCAGATAATATTCTTCAAACCCACCTCGGGTTCTCTTTAAAACATCTTGCATGTATATACATCAATCAGGTAGTGTAATTAGTGTACTGCTTCACACTGACACACCACACTCACTGTGTAACACACCTCAAACAGCTGTTTGTGTAGTGACAGCCGTGCTGGACTACTGTGCACCATGGCGAGGATTGCTCTTCCTCACTCAGTGATGTCTGGTTAGGTAATGTCTGTCTGCTTTATCAACTTTCGATGGTTCTTTCTCTACCATTGTTAAAGCTTACATCTATTTTTTTACATTACATTTTCTACTTGCTGTTCAGTACCTGCAACGAGAATCTATTATGGAGGGCAAGTCTGCCATTGTGACCAAGGGTAATGGCGGGGGAACCCTTCCTGGTGTGATTCCAGTCCGGAGTTGGAGCCTAACAAATGGTAGGCTACCACCACACATCTATTGCAAGGAGGGCAGCAGGCATGCCCACCCCGAGGTAGTGAGCAAAAATAACAATACAGGACTCGGGAGGCCCTGCTGTTTTTGGAATGAGTTGACACTAAATCCTTTAACAGGAATCAGTTATGGAGGGCAAGTCTGCCATTGTCACCACGGGTAATGGCCCGAAGTGGGAGCCTGCTGAAGCCCATGCTGTACCTGCCCTGACCGTGCTTTGCAGACCAGGCATCTGTGGTCAGGTGGACCCTTGACCCAGCGGAAGACAAACCAAGTCGAAAGCATTTGCCAGGGATGTTTTATGGAGGGCAAGTTTGCCATTTTTTTCAATTGTGTGAAACCGTTTGATGGTACTATAGTCTCAGTACCATGGTGACTAGTGACCACTGACCATGGGTAATGGCCGGGGAATCCGGTTTCTATTGCGTTCCGGATTTGGAGCCTAAGAAACGGCTACCACCACACATCCAGGCAAGAAGGGAAGCAGGCATGCCCGCCCCGATGTAGTGACCAAAAATAACAATATGGGACTCGGGAGGCCCTGCTGTTTTTAAAATGAGTTGACTTTAAAACTGTTAACGGGAATCAGTTATGGAGGGCAAGTCTGCCATTGTCACCACGGGTAATGGCCCGAAGTGGGAGCCTGCTGAGACCCATGCTGTACCTGCCCTGACCGTGCTTTGCAGACCAGGCATCTGAGGTCAGGTGGACCCTTGACCCAGCGGAAGACACACCAAGTCGAAAGCATTTGACAGGAATGTTTTATGGAGGGCAAGTTTACCATTTTTTTCAATTGTGTGAAACCGTTTGATGGTACTATAGTCTCAGTACCATGGTGACTACTGACCACTGACCACGGGTAATGGCCGGGAAACCCGCTTCTATTGCGTTCCGGACTTGGAGCCTAAGAAACGGCTACCACCACGCATCCAGGCAAGAAGGGCAGCAGGCATGCCCGCCCCGAGGTAGTGACCAAAAATAACAATACGGGACTCAAGAGGCCCTGCTGTTTTTGGAATGAGTTGACTTTAAATCCTTTAATGGGAATCAGTTATGGAGGGCAAGTCTGATGGTGCCTTCACTGCGATTCACCAGGTTGGTCTCCGGCGAGAATCTGTTATGGAAGTCAAGTCTGCCATTGTGACCACTGACCATGGGTAATGGCGGGGGAACCCTTCCTGGTGTGATTCCGGTCCGGAGTTGGAGCCTAAGAAACGGCTACCACCACACATCCAGGCAAGGAGAGCAGCAGGTATGCCCGCCCCGAGGTAGTGACCAAAAATAACAATACAGGACTCAGGAGGACTTTTGAGGCCCTAATTGTAATGAATCAACTTTAAATCCTTTAACGGGAATCAGTTATGGAGGGCCATCCATTCAAGAGCAAGTTATGCACTGACTGCCAGGTATAATACAATGTGCAGTCACAGATGCAGTGAAAGGTATGCAGTGACTGCAAACAGCCGTTTGTGTAGTGACGGCCATCCTGGACCGGTGCGCACCATGACGAGAGTGCAGTTGACGGTGGCTTTACAGCCCATATGGTCGCCTGGCTGATGTAGCTGAATGACAGAACAGTGACTGTCCAGCTGATCAAATTTGGTCTGACCACAATGAAGTAACAACCTTATTATCTTTGGTGTGCCACCCCCACCCGAGACACTCAAATAGCCGGCGGTCATTGCTTCATTGTGATATGCAAGCCCCTTCACCCCGGCAAGGTAATGATCACGAAGGGGGATGAGCACATGTACATGCCTTTTGTTTTTTTGTTGCAGCAGCCCACAGTGCAGCCAGAAAAATTAGGCAGGCATGTACACGCACCAGAAAAATTAGTGTAGTGGACGTTGCTAGCAGCGGCCTTAAAAATTCAGGAATCCGCCTAGAGTCCTGGACCCTGTTGGTGGTGGCGGAAAAGGCAAGTGGCCTGCAGGCAGAGATGCTGTGTGTGGGGACTGACTTAGTCTTCGGTCGTGCAGTAGCCCTCCGTGATCCATGCCTCATTCATTTTGATAAAGGTCAGGTACTGAACACTGTCGTGACTTAGGCGACTTCTCTTCTCAGTGACAATGCCTCCAGCTGTACTGAAGGTCCTTTCAGACAGGACGCTTGCGGCAGGGCCAGAGAGAAGTTGTATGGCAAATTGGGACAGCTCTGGCCACAGGTCAAGCCTGCACAACCAGTGGTCCAAGGGTTCATCGTCGCTGCTCGCAGTGTCTACATCCACACTCAAGGCCAGGTAGTCGGCTACCTGCCGGTAAAGGCGTTGGTGGAGGGTGGATCCGGAAGGACTATGGGGAGGAGTTGGACTAAAGAATGTCCGCATGTCTGACATCACCCTGAGATCGCTGGAGCGTCTTGTCCTTGCCTGCGTGGACTTGAGAGGAGGAGGATTACTGCCAGTGGTACCTTGATTGCGTTGTGCAGCCACATCACCCTTAAACGCATTGTAAAGCATCATCGACAGCTTGTTCTGCAAGTGCTGCATCCTTTCTGCCTTATGTTGAGTTGGTAACAGGTCCGCCACTGCCTGTACCAAGGGTCTAGTAGCGTGGCCACCCAGTACAAGTCATTCGCCTTGAGTTTTTTGATACGGGGGTCCCTCAACAGGCTGGACAACATGAAAGAGGCCATCTGCACAAAGCTGGATGCAGACGTACTCTTCATCTACTCTTGCTCTTCCTCAGTGACGGAACGCAACTCCTCTTCCTCCCCCCAGCCATGAACAATACCACGGGAACGTGGAGCAGCAGAAGCCCCCTGTGACGGCTGCCGCGGTTGTTCTTCTTCCGCCGCCTCTTCCTCCTCCACAGAAACACCTTCCTCATCATCATCATCAGAGTCTGACTCCTCTCCTTCCCCACATGACTCCTCTTCTTCCTCTTTCTCCTCCCCCCCTGTGCTGCCGCAGGTGTTGTGGAAACATCTGGTTCAGATGTAAAACGCTCCCACGACTCCTGCTGCCGTAACTGTTCTCGTTCACGCTCCTCCACAGCTGTATCCACCACTCTATGCACGGCACGCTCCAGGAAGTAAGCGTAGGTAATCAAGTCGCTGATGGTGCCCTCAGCGGGACTCACCAGTTTGGTCACCTCCTCAAAGGGCTCCATGACCCTGCATGCATTTTGCATCAGTGTCCAGTTGTTGGGCCACAACATCCCCATCTTACCAGATTGTGTCCTTGTACTGTAATGATACAGGTACTGGGTGACAGCTTTCTCCTGGTCTAGCAGGCGAGAGAACATCAGCAGGGTGGAATTCCAGCGAGTCGGGCTAACGCAAATCAGGCGTCTCACCGGCAAGTTGTTTCTACGCTGAATGTCCGCAAATGTCCATGGCCATGTAAGACCGCCTGAAATGCCCACACAACTTCCTGGCCTGCTTCAGGACGTCCTCTAAGCCTGGGTACTTGGACACAAATCTTTGCACGACCAGATTCAGCACATGTGCCATGCAGGGTACATGTGTCAGCTTTCCCAAATTCAACGCGGAAATGAGATTGCTGCCATTGTCACACACCACGTTGCCGATCTCAAGCTTGTGTGGGGTCAGCCATTGCTCCACCTGTTTGTTAAGAGCAGCCAGGAGAGCTGCTCCAGTGTGACTCTCCGCTTTGAGGCAAGACATGTCTAACACTGCGTGACACCGTCGTACCTGGCATGCAGCATAGGCCCTGGGGTGCGGGGGCTGTGTAGCTGGAGAGGAGATTGCGGCACCAGCCAAGGAGGAGGAGGTGGATGACGACAGCGAAGAGGATGTAGCAGGCGGAGAGGAGGTGGCTGGAGGCCTGCCTGCAAGCCGTGGAGGTGTGACAAGTCGGTCCGCTGCTAAGCCACATACTCCCTGCTTGCTGCCATCGGTCACCAGGTTGACCCAATGGGCTGTGTACGTAATGTAGCGGCCCTGCCCGTGCTTGGCAGACCAGACATCTGTGGTCAGGTGGACCCTTGACCCAACGCTCTTCGCAATAGATGACACCACTTGCCTCTCAACTGCACGGTACAGTTTGGGTATGGCCTTTCGTGAAAAATAAGTGCGGCCTGGTATCTTCCACTGCGGTGTCCCAATGGACACAAATTTACGTGTAGCGAGACAGACTGGATCGCTAATGAATGTAACGGGGCCTCTTAGTGGATACCGCCTCCAGTGGCACCCTGCCTCCCAGAATCATGCAGACACCAGTATCAATGCAATATATTTATTCCCCACAGACCAACGTGATCTAATGGTGTGACGTAAGCAATAGAAAATATAGCACTAATCAAACACTTGTTAACTCAGCAAGATCATAACAATAAAAGTAATATACCGTACACATTCAAAGTGCATCAAAAGTGTATGTCCAAAGTAGCCACCTCCTGCGCCCCTCCAGTGTCACTCTAAACAAGTGTACACTAGACTGGCGCAGAACGCACCGCAGCAAAGGGACAAGCTTAATAAACTGCAATCAACACACGGTAGTAACCTCTTGCGCCCCTCCAGTGTCACTTTAAAGAAGTGCACACTACACTGGCGAAAGACGCACAACCATAGCAAAGAAACAAACTTAAAGAGACTCCGTAACAAAAATTGCATCCTGTTTTTTATCTTCCTACAATTTCCAAAAGCTTTTCTAATGTGTTCTGGCTAACTGCAGCACTTAATACTATCACTGTCTCTGTAATAAATCAATGTATCTTTCCCCTGTCAGACTTGTCGGCCTGTGTCTGGAAGGCTGCCAAGTTCTTCAGTGTTGTGGTTCTGCTATGAACTCATCATTCCAGGCCCCTCTCTGCACACTGCCTGTGTGTTATTTAGATTAGAGCAGCTTCTCTCTTCTCTCTTATCTTTTACAAGCTGGATAAATTGTCCTCTGAGCTGGCTGTGCTTTTACATACTGAGGAATTACAAACAAGGGCAAAGCTGTTTGCAGGAAGAAAAGAGCAGCCTGAAACTTCAGTGTATGGGGGAAAGAAACACACAAATGATCTCTTGAGATTCAAAAGGAATGCTGTATACAGCCTGCTTGTGTATGGATGTATTTTTCTATGTGTGGACATACTGTACATCAACCTACTTCCTGTTTTGGTGGCCATTTTGTTTGTTTACAAACAAACATTTTAAAACTGTTTTTAACCACTTTTAATGCGGCGAGGAGCGGCGAAATTGTGACAGAGGGTAATAGGAGATGTCCCCTAACGCACTGGTATGTTTACTTTTGAGCGATTTTAACAATACAGATTCTCTTTAAGAAAGTGCCATCAGTAGCACAACCTTATTTAACGCCCGACTGGCCAGTGGGCTATAATGCAGTTCTGCACTCGGGGTACCCCTTTAAGGAATGTTATGTGCACAGTTGGGCGCCTTGTGAAGAAGGTGCAGCAGCAAGTAGACTCCCGATGCACTCAGCAATAGCAGCATAGATGCCAGTGATGTGAGAGGGGACAGGTTAACCAGGCTATAGTTCAGAATGGCAGGCTATGGCAAACAGTCCTGACATACACTGTCCACAGTTTGTTGTAAGAGGAGTGGTATGACTCCCAAACCTCTCAGCCAGGTTAATGCCCCTCTATCACTGCAAAGATAGTTCCTACCATGAGGTGCAGGGCCAGTCCCTGATAATGGTCACTCAGCAGGTGCAGAACTCCCAGGCAGAAGTTTTGAGGAGACTGAGATTCACAAACTTTGTAATCCAGCTAAAATGGTTCCTTCTGAAGTCCACACGGCTTGTACAATCCAGACTCCACCAACCTCACAGGTTCACACAGTTCTGGTCCGGCAGCTGTATCCTTTCTCCAAGATTCAGCTCAGGGTGCAGCAATCTGTGTCACTCACAGGATCCCTTCTTCACACTCAGAAAACAAATGGAAGCCAGTCTGATGGATTTAGGCCTGAAGATCCAGTCCCAGTCACTCCAGACCTCACTCCCAGGCTCTAGGCACACCAGCCACACCTCAGCTCCCAGCAGCCTCTGCTCACTCCAGCCTCTCTTCCAGAATTCTCTGCAGTCTTAAAGGAACTATGCCCTCCAAAGGCAGCAGTATATAACATAACAATAACAGCACATTATATGGTGTTACATTCTCCCCGCACTTGAAAAGCTTGGGTCCTCCCAAGTACGGAAAGTTACACAACTATTCTTTAATTCACAGACATAGACATACCTAAATGGTCTGGATATACTGACCATAACTAAATGGAACCCACCAACTAGCACTAGGTACTTTGGCTCCACAGGGATACAGGGTGCCACCTGAAAGACCTGAGTTCATGGTTTTGGGAACATGGGCGTTGATCTCTCGGTGTGAAGCACATACTCTCTCTTCACTGCAGTTCCCCAAAGAGTCATAAGTTAATATTTTAGGAGCTCTAACTTGTCGAGGCTCCCTTCTCTCCAATGGACTTTCTTGGACATTTTCTTCCTGAACTTCTTGTTCTATTATGGTATGAGTTTCTGGTTCTTTATCCTTCAAAATATCTACTGGTAGCAATTCTTCCTCAACTTTGTCTGAAAGAAGAGTACCATCTGTATCACTTTCAGTCATCAGGACTTCTAGATTGCCTGAAGCATTTTGTTCCTGACTACTCGATGGGACAAACTCGGGCGCTTCTACTCTGAGTTGGCTCTCCTCAGCATCTTTCTCCACTACATCTGGACTAGTCTGTGGCACACTCACATCTTCAGGCCTTAAATCTTGGCCATTCTCAAGAGGACCCCAAACAAATCTTCCTTCTGGGGGTGCGTCCCATCCCCACTCTTCATCATCTTCTTCAGTGTTGTGGTCACACTCAGGTGATGCTGCCATGCTCCCCTTCTGTGTGGCTAACCGCTGTGACCTCCTCAACTGATGACCTTGATCATGCTCAGCTGCCACAGGATCAGGCATTCTCACTGCTTGTCCCAGTGGTAACAGGTTATTGCGGTGCCATGACTTCACAGGCCCACTTTGTCCTTCTGGCCGAATCCGATATACTGGAATACCTGGCAGTTGAGAACACACCTCATACACCTGCGAACTCCAGCGATCAGCAAGCTTGTGTTTCCCAGGGATCCCCAGATTTCTTAACAACACACGATCACCTGGCTTTAAATCATGAATCCGGATTCTTTGGTCGTACCTGGCCTTATTCTGCTGTCCCCACCTTTCTGCAGCCTCTTGAGCTTTTTCATAAGCAGTCTTCAGGCTCTTTTGGAGACGCTCCACATACCCCTTGTAAGAGACTGTTGTTGTATCATCACAAGAAGTCCCAAAAACAGTGTCAATTGGCAACCGGGCCTCCCGCCCAAACATCAGAAAGTATGGAGAAAATCCAGTGGCATCATTCTCAGTACTATTGTAGGCATGGACAACAGCAGCAATATGTTTGCTCCATTGAGCCTTCTTCTCACTGGGTAAGGTCCCCAACATATTTAACAATGTTCTGTTGAATCTCTCTGGTTGTGGATCTCCCTGAGGATGATAAGGTGTAGTTCTGGTCTTCTTTACACCCAACAAACTCAGCAACTCACGTATCAACTTGCTTTCAAAATCTCGACCCTGATCTGAGTGAATGCTTTGCGGGAGGCCATAATGTACGAAGTATCTCTCCACCAGTACCTTTGCTACTGTCATAGCCTTCTGGTCCCTAGTAGGGAATGCCTGGGCATACCTGGTATAATGGTCGGTGACCACCAAGACATTGGCAAACCCACCCTCATCAGGCTTGATACATAAGAAATCAATGCACACTAAGTCCATTGGTCCTTGGCTTTGTGGATGTCCCAATGGTGCAGCTCGCACTGGCTGTGTCTTCCGTTGTAAGCACCTGGAGCAAGACCGGCAGTAATTCTCCACATCCTGTCTCATACCCGGCCAGTAAAAGCGATCCTGCAACAACTTCAGGGTGCGATCAACACCCAAATGCCCATGATCATCATGAAGGGAGGAACAGACCATGTCCCTGTATTTTTCAGGTAGCAGTAACTGCCATTTCTCTGTGTTCTCAGCAGCTGGTGCTAACCGGTACACCAAACCATTCTTCATTTTCAAATGACTCCACTCTCTAAGCAATAATCCAACCAGTGGATGGTTGATATCTTTTAGGTGGTTTTGGTTATTCTCATGTAGAGCCTTTTTGACACCCCGGAACAGTGTATCTTCAGCTTGATCGTGACGCAGATCTGACAAACTCAGTGCAGGTAATGAAGTGCTTTTCAATGTCACCATATTGCAGTACCTCTGAGGAATTGCTTCATGTGATAGTCCTAGCTTTTCAGCAGCACAGATCGTCCGAATCTCGCATTGTAAACCTTGGCACATGGCTCTCACACCTGGGGCTGGAACCTCTAGCCACTCATCTTCAGGCTGCAACACATCATGAGGTCTTCTAGAAAGCCCATCTGCATCCTGATTGGCCATGCCTGGACGGTACTTGAGACTGAATCTGTAATTAGCAAGGGCCGCCAACCATCGATGTCCTGTAGCATCTAATTTAGCTGTGGTCAACACATAAGTGAGAGGGTTGTTATCAGTCTGTACTTCAAACTCGGCTCCATATAGATACTCATGAAGCTTGTCTACCACATTCCACTTCAGTGCCAGGAACTCAAGCTTGTGTGCTGGGTAATTCCGCTCTGGTGGTGACAGACTCCTGCTCACAAAGGCTATCGGCTTCAGTCTACTCTCCTGTTCCTGGTACAAACCACCCCCTAGTCCATCTCTGCTGGCATCAATGTGTAAGACATACGGCTTTTGAGGGTCTGCATAAGCTAAAACAGGTGTGCTGGTTAGACAACTTTTAAGCTTCTCAAAGGCAGAGTCACACTCCTCTGTCCATTGCTCAATGACAGACTCTTTTCCTGCACGTTGCAGAACGTTATTCTTATGATCTTGTTTAGACCCTGGAGCCTGCCCCTTTTCTTTCACTTGGAGCAAATCATTGAGGGGTCTTGCGATCTATGCAAAGCCTTTGACAAACCTTCGATAGTAAGAACAGAAACCCAAGTATGAACGGAGCTCAGAAACTGTTTTAGGTTTTGGCCAAGTTGTTAGTGCTTCAACCTTTGAAGGATCCGTTGCCACGCCATCAGCCGACACTACATGTCCCAGGTAAGTTACAGATGGAAGGCAGAATTGGCACTTTTCCAGCGACAACTTTAACCCTTCATTCTTCAACCGATCCAGCACCTTGATTAGCCGAGTCTCATGCTCTTCCAGGTCTCTTCCAAACACAATGACATCATCCAAATACACAAGCACCTCCAGCAGGTTCATATCTCCCACTGTATTTTCCATTAACCTCTGAAAGGTGGCTGGAGCACCCATGAGTCCCGGGGGCATCCTATTGAATTCGAAGAATCCTAAAGGACAAATGAAGGCAGTTCGCTCCTTGTCTTCAGGATGCATTGGAATCTGATGATATCCACTTTTAAGATCCAGCACACTAAACCACTTAGCTCCAGCCAAGCATTGCAATACATCTTCCACTCGTGGTGTGGTATACTGATCTGGAATAGTACGTCGATTCAAAGTTCTATAGTCTACACACATTCGAATAGTACCATTCTTCTTCCGCACCACTACAATTGGTGAAGCATAGGGACTTCGAGACTCTCTAATGATTCCAGTTCTTTTGAGTTCTTCCAGCTGTTTCCGTAAATCTTCAATATCTCCAAGGGCTAGCCACCTTGACCTTTCCCGGAATGGCTGGTCATCTTGAAGGTGAATACGGTGCTGTGTACTTTTTGCACATTCGACGTCATATTCATGTTGTGCAAAGATTTCACTTTGTCCTCGCAGAATGTTGAGCAATCGTTGTCTCCACTCTGAAGGCAAAAGGGAGTTTTGAGAAACTGAGATCTCCAATTTCTTCTCCAGCTCCTCTGACTCTCCCCCCACTTGAAAAGGGGTCGTCACTCGGCTTGCTACAAACACCGTTCCCAGTTTTGCCCGCGGTCTTAACATGACTGGTTGTGGTAAGGTGTTTCTGATTCCTACAAGCACTCTGCCATTCTTGCGTTGCAAATCCTCTGCGGGGATAGTCTCAGGGATAATTTCCACCCCTAGCGGCAATCCAGATCCTTCCTCCCCTTCGATTAACAGCAACGGGACTGACTCCTTCCATGTCGTTCTCACTTCAGCTTTCAGGCATACCACTTGTCCAGGCATCAACTGAAAGTCTTCTCGCTGAGATAACCACACACTTCCAACCCCATGGGTTGGGGCCTCTCGCTCCACCAACAGTTGTTCCCATGTGGCTTGAAGCAACGGGTGCAATGGACTAGGTGGCTGCCCATAACGGTCCATGATGGGCTCCAATACTCGTCTAATCAGGTGAGTATTAGTTCCAAGGATCACTGAGTACCGTGAGGACCCTGGCGGTCGGGGCAGACTACTGCTAGTGTATCCAGGACTTCTTGAGTTCCTGCCACTTTATATCCCAGCTGAATCTGAAGGTTCACATATCCATCATATGGTAGCTGTTTCTCACTGATTCCCCAGATCTCCAGCTTATCCAGTGCCTGTAAAGGACAATGAGCTAAATGCTTCTCATAAAAATCTCTATACAACAATGTCACTTGTGCGCCTGTGTCCAGTAATGCATGAGTAAATACACCTTCTATCTGTACTGGCACCACTGGTGATGGTCCCAAAAGATCTTTAGGGAATGTGGTGGCTCCTGCTTCAGAAGCAGATTTGGCCAAAGCTTTCGGCCTCTTATCTCTTTTCCTCATTTGTTGGCATTGGGTACGTGTAAAGGCTGATGTGGGTGCAGCTCCCAATGACTCTTTTTGCTCAGTCACTTTCTTACTGGAAAAGTCTTTGGAGATTTTGTTACTAAAGTGGTTTTCCACAAGCTGATTGGTCTTCCTCTTCCTGCTGTTGAAATCTGATTGCCAGCTACACTCCTGCTGGATATGACCCAACTCACCACCACGATAACCAGTCTTTTTTTGTGTTCCTCCCCTTGACGGGATTATTGCTTCTGTCTGGTACTTGGACACATCAGAAGAGGACCTTCCTGTCTTCTGTGATGTCAGAGCCTGCAGGACTTGCAACTGTGTGTTCTGCATTTCGCATTGTGTCTGTACTACTTGGGTCAACACCTTCCACAGACTGGTTAATGATGCATCCTCTGGAAAGTTGCTCTGAGACACTGGTTCTGCCTCCACTGTACGGACTTGAGAAATCTTCACGGGCCTTGCACTAGTATACCCAGACTTTAGATCTTGTAATGCTTCCTCTTCTCGAATTTTCTTAATCAGTTGAGGATAGCTTGGCACCTCCACTTGATCCCCCAAGTTTAACTTGAACACCACTGGGTCAAGAGCTTGTGATCCCTCTTGGATTTTACGGATTCGGGCCTGATCCACCTGCTTTGGGTCTATTCCTTTACTTAACACTAACTGATGCAGGAGGCGGTCTAGTCGCCTTACATAACTTGACAGCTTTTCTCTTACCCTCTGGTAGGTGTGTTCAAATTGGTACAGTAAATCAGTGGGCCTATCAATCTTCCCAAACACACTATACAATGCATTAAGATAATCCTGTGCAGTGCAATCAGATTGGCTCATCTTCAAATTTCGGACAGTGTCAGCTGCTGGACCTTTCAAGCTTTCTATAATCCTCTGCTTCTTGCTTATTTCAGGAACATCCCATTCTTCTAGTACCTGAGTGGCTTGATCCATCCATGCCTCAAAATCTTCTTCACCAGGGGGAGTGGGTACTTTACCAGAGAACAACCGTAACTTTCTGTACCCCCAGCTTGCTAGCGAATAGTCAGGAGATCGACACTTTGTCAGTAGGTTTCCTAATGCTTCAAGGACTTCTGGCCCAATACAGTTCTTCTCTTGATCAATGGCAGGCTCAGATAATGGCCCCATAACTTCAGCTTCCACTTCTGCTGCACCTTTTGGAATGGTCACTTGAACTAACTGACCACCTGGAGTTCTGAGGGTCGTAGGCATCTTGTCATGGGGGACATGGGTCTTCCACTCCAGCAGGGCAAATTGAGTTGGTCCACTTGGGTCTGTTGTACTATCTAACAGGAACCCTCGACCAGATATTGGTAGTCTTTCAGCCACTTTCCTGATCTGTGCATCAGTCCAGTCAGGCCCTGGCAACTCTAGGACTAAACAGTGTCCCACGGCAGCTTGGTGGTTCTCACACCATCTTCCTGCAGCTCTTGAATCCATACTGTGTCTGATTTCAAGGGAAAAAGGGCGTAGACATCACTGGGCAGAGCCAAAGAGAGCCCCACGTTGGGCGCCAAATGTAGCGAGACAGACTGGATCGCTAATGAATGTAACGGGGCCTCTTAGTGGATACCGCCTCCAGTGGCACCCTGCCTCCCAGAATCATGCAGACACCAGTATCAATGCAATATATTTATTCCCCACAGACCAACGTGATCTAATGGTGTGACGTAAGCAATAGAAAATATAGCACTAATCAAACACTTGTTAACTCAGCAAGATCAAAACAATAAAAGTAATATACCGTACACATTCAAAGTGCATCAAAAGTGTATGTCCAAAGTAGCCACCTCCTGCGCCCCTCCAGTGTCACTCTAAACAAGTGTACACTAGACTGGCGCAGAACGCACCGCAGCAAAGGGACAAGCTTAATAAACTGCAATCAACACACGGTAGTAACCTCTTGCGCCCCTCCAGTGTCACTTTAAAGAAGTGCACACTACACTGGCGAAAGACGCACAACCATAGCAAAGAAACAAACTTAAGAAAGTGCCATCAGTAGCACAACCTTATTTAACTCCCGACTGGCCAGTGGGCTATAATGCAGTTCTGCACTCGGGGTACCCCTTTAAGGAATGTTATGTGCACAGTTGGGCGCCTTGTGAAGAAGGTGCAGCAGCAAGTAGACTCCCGATGCACTCAGCAATAGCAGCATAGATGCCAGTGATGTGAGAGGGGACAGGTTAACCAGGCTATAGTTCAGAATGGCAGGCTATGGCAAACAGTCCTGACATACACTGTCCACAGTTTGTTGTAAGAGGAGTGGTATGACTCCCAAACCTCTCAGCCAGGTTAATGCCCCTCTATCACTGCAAAGATAGTTCCTACCATGAGGTTCAGGGCCAGCCCCTGATAATGGTCACTCAGCAGGTGCAGAACTCCCAGGCAGAAGTTTTGAGGAGACTGAGATTCACAAACTTTGTAATCCAGCTAAAATGATTCCTTCTGAAGTCCACACGGCTTGTACAATCCAGACTCCACCAACCTCACAGGTTCACACAGTTCTGGTCCGGCAGCTGTATCCTTTCTCCAAGATTCAGCTCAGGGTGCAGCAATCTGTGTCACTCAAAGGATCCCTTCTTCACACTCAGAAAACAAATGGAAGCCAGTCTGATGGATTTAGGCCTGAAGATCCAGTCCCAGTCACTCCAGACCTCACTCCCAGGCTCTAGGCACACCTGCCACACCTCAGCTCCCAGCAGCCTCTGCTCACTCCAGCCTCTCTTCCAGAATTCTCTGCAGTCTTAAAGGAACTATGCCCTCCAAAGGCAGCAGTATATAACATAACAATAACAGCACATTTTATGGTGTTACATACGGAAAGCCTCTGACTCCACCAGCTTGTATGGTAATTGCTGGAGAGCTAATAGTTTCGCCACGCCAGCTGTCAGACGCCGGGCAAGAGGGTGACTGGCAGACATTTGCTTTGCTTCTTACGCTCAAATACTTCCTTTACGGACAGGTGGGTACTGCTGTGGGCAGAGGAGAAGGAACCGCTTAAGGGAAGAGGCGGTGTGGAGGAGGGTGGCTGTGAAGGTGCAAGGGAGAAAGCGGATGAAGACGATGCACCTGAAGGAGAAAGAGGAGAAGGAGGGTGGCTTGTCTTTTGAGGGATGCTGCTTTTCCTCAGGTGTTCTTGCCATAGCTGTTTGTGCCTTTTCTCCTGGTGCCTTCGTAAGGCACTTGTCCCTACGTGAGATTTGGCCTTTCCACGGCTTAATTTTTGCTGGCAGAGAGAACAGATGGCTTTGCTCCGATCTGAGACACACATGTTAAAAAATTTCCAAACCGCTGAGCCCCCCTGGGATGATGGCGCTACGGTGGCATCAGCAGCTGACGTTGAAGGGCATGTTGGCTGGCTGTCCATAGCTGATGATACATGGCGCCGGACACTGCCCCCAGCTGTTTCTGAGGACGAGCTCCCTCTGCTTCTATCATGGAGTCGTCTCCTCCTACTCCTCTCTGACTCCCCCTCTGAACTGTCCCCCTGGTCATCTCCTCTACTGGGAGCATACGTGGCATCCGTATAATCGTCATCATAATCCTTCTGCCCAGCTTCGCTTTCCTCAGACACCTCCTCAACTGCACCAACTTCAGGTGGTTCATCACCCCCCTCCTCACACGTTACAGGGCCTGGCCGAGGCAGAGGCTGGAGAGGCTCCAGCCTCAGGGCGCAGTGTGGGAGGGGGTGCACAACTCATTCAGCTGTCATTCCCAATTGTGTTTGAAGCAGAAAGAAATAAGAAAAGGGGATACATGACAGTGACTGCAAGCCAGATAACTAGAGATTAAGGTGTTGGGGAGGTTGGGGGCTCTGGGTAGTGGTGCTCAAATACCCCTTTTAAAAATTCGAATTTGGTCGAATTCGAATAGTAAATTATTCGAGGTCAGTCGAATATTCGAGTCGAATATTTTTTACTATTCGATTCGACCTCGGACTTCGAGCTCACTATTCGAGTCGGTATTCGAGCTCACTATTCGAGCTGACTATTCGAATTGGCCCAAAATAGCTTCCAACACTTGTTTTGAGGGTGAATGATGCAAGAAACATCTTTTTTTCCAAGTAACAACAGCAAGTGATTATGTGGGGATGTTCCTTTAAAAAAAAATGTGGAAAGAGAAGTTGTGTCCTTAATTTGGTTCAGTAGTGTAGTGTTACTGTATATACTTGTTCTTCTTCTTCTTTATCTTTCTTAATCTTCTTCTAGATCTTCTTCTTCTTCTTCTTCTTCTTCTTCATCATCTTCTTCTTCTTCTTCATCTTCATCTTCTTCATCTTCTTCTTCATCTTCTTCTTCTTCTTCTTCATCTTCTTCTTCTTCTTCATCTTCTTCATCTTCTTCATCTTCATCTTCTTCATCTTCATCTTCTTCATCTTCATCTTCTTCTTCATCTTCTTCATCTTCTTCATCTTCTTCATCTTCTTCTTCTTCTTCTTCATCTTCTTCTTCTTCTTCTTCATCTTCTTCATCTTCTTCTTCTTCTTCTTCATCTTCTTCATCATCTTCTTCTTCTTCTTCATCTTCATCTTCTTCATCTTCTTCTTCATCTTCTTCATCTTCTTCTTCATCTTCTTCTTCTTCATCTTCTTCTTCTTCATCTTCTTCTTCTTCTTCTTCATCTTCTTCATCATCTTCTTCTTCTTCTTCATCTTCATCTTCTTCATCTTCTTCTTCATCTTCTTCTTCTTCATCTTCTTCTTCTTCTTCATCTTCATCTTCTTCATCTTCATCTTCTTCTTCTTCATCTTCTTCTTCATCTTCTTCTTCATCTTCTCCTTCTCCTTCTTTTTCAATATCGTCTTCTTCTTCTTCTTCACGTATTTCTCTTTTCAAATTTTTTTTTAAAGAAATGCAGCTATTTTTGAGCGTAACAAATAGCTGGTGGGCGCACGCATGTTGGAAGCGCCATTGTATGTGCTCCCTGGCAGTGGAAACACAAAGACAGCAGGAGGTAAATTCAGCAGCAGGAGGAGGAGGATGAGTGTGTGGCAGCAGGCAGTCAATGAGGCAGGCAGCTCGCCGTGACATAATAGCCCTGGTACCTAGCGGTGATACCAGGGCTGTAAATAAACACAACAGGAGGTCCCAGACAGCGGTCGTGCAGCCCACATTGTGTCCAATACACAACTGGGACAACACAGTTTTCAACCCGGGCACCTCAGAAAAATTAAACCTTTTTTTTTTTTTATTGGTTTTTTTTGGTTTTGGTTTTACAACCAATATAGCTATTGTTTTGACGTAATAGCTGGTGGCAGAGTGGCAGCAGAAGGTAATTCTGTGTACCCTGGCAGTGGGAAACACAGACAGACAGCAGCAGCAGGAGGAATGGAGGAGCAGTGTGAGCAGCTATTGTTGTGACGTAATAGCTGGTGGCAGAGTGGCAGCAGACGGTAATTCTGTGTACCCTGGCAGTGGGAAACACAGACAGACAGCAGCAGCAGGAGGAATGGAGGAGCAGTGTGAGTGTGGCAGCAGGTAGGCAGCGTGACATAATAGCCCTGGTACCTAGCGGTGATACCAGGGCTGTAAATAAACACAACAGGAGGTCCCAGACAGCGGTCGTGCAGCCCACATTGTGTCCAATACACAACTGGGACAACACAGTTTTCAACCCGGGCACCTCAGAAAAATTAAACCTTTTTTTTTTTTTATTGGTTTTTTTTGGTTTTGGTTTTACAACCAATATAGCTATTGTTTTGACGTAATAGCTGGTGGCAGAGTGGCAGCAGAAGGTAATTCTGTGTACCCTGGCAGTGGGAAACACAGACAGACAGCAGCAGCAGGAGGAATGGAGGAGCAGTGTGAGCAGCTATTGTTGTGACGTAATAGCTGGTGGCAGAGTGGCAGCAGACGGTAATTCTGTGTACCCTGGCAGTGGGAAACACAGACAGACAGCAGCAGCAGGAGGAATGGAGGAGCAGTGTGAGTGTGGCAGCAGGTAGGCAGCGTGACATAATAGCCCTGGTACCTAGCGGTGATACCAGGGCTGTAAATAAACACAACAGGAGGTCCCAGACAGCGGTCGTGCAGCCCACATTGTGTCCAATACACAACTGGGACAACACAGTTTTCAACCCGGGCACCTCAGAAAAATTAAACCTTTTTTTTTTTTTATTGGTTTTTTTTGGTTTTGGTTTTACAACCAATATAGCTATTGTTTTGACGTAATAGCTGGTGGCAGAGTGGCAGCAGAAGGTAATTCTGTGTACCCTGGCAGTGGGAAACACAGACAGACAGCAGCAGCAGGAGGAATGGAGGAGCAGTGTGAGCAGCTATTGTTGTGACGTAATAGCTGGTGGCAGAGTGGCAGCAGACGGTAATTCTGTGTACCCTGGCAGTGGGAAACACAGACAGACAGCAGCAGCAGGAGGAATGGAGGAGCAGTGTGAGTGTGGCAGCAGGTAGGCAGCGTGACATAATAGCCCTGGTACCTAGCGGTGATACCAGGGCTGTAAATAAACACAACAGGAGGTCCCAGACAGCGGTCGTGCAGCCCACATTGTGTCCAATACACAACTGGGACAACACAGTTTTCAACCCGGGCACCTCAGAAAAATTAAACCTTTTTTTTTTTTTATTGGTTTTTTTTGGTTTTGGTTTTACAACCAATATAGCTATTGTTTTGACGTAATAGCTGGTGGCAGAGTGGCAGCAGAAGGTAATTCTGTGTACCCTGGCAGTGGGAAACACAGACAGACAGCAGCAGCAGGAGGAATGGAGGAGCAGTGTGAGCAGCTATTGTTGTGACGTAATAGCTGGTGGCAGAGTGGCAGCAGACGGTAATTCTGTGTACCCTGGCAGTGGGAAACACAGACAGACAGCAGCAGCAGGAGGAATGGAGGAGCAGTGTGAGTGTGGCAGCAGGTAGGCAGCGTGACATAATAGCCCTGGTACCTAGCGGTGATACCAGGGCTGTAAATAAACACAACAGGAGGTCCCAGACAGCGGTCGTGCAGCCCACATTGTGTCCAATACACAACTGGGACAACACAGTTTTCAACCCGGGCACCTCAGAAAAATTAAACCTTTTTTTTTTTTTATTGGTTTTTTTTGGTTTTGGTTTTACAACCAATATAGCTATTGTTTTGACGTAATAGCTGGTGGCAGAGTGGCAGCAGAAGGTAATTCTGTGTACCCTGGCAGTGGGAAACACAGACAGACAGCAGCAGCAGGAGGAATGGAGGAGCAGTGTGAGCAGCTATTGTTGTGACGTAATAGCTGGTGGCAGAGTGGCAGCAGACGGTAATTCTGTGTACCCTGGCAGTGGGAAACACAGACAGACAGCAGCAGCAGGAGGAATGGAGGAGCAGTGTGAGTGTGGCAGCAGGTAGGCAGCGTGACATAATAGCCCTGGTACCTAGCGGTGATACCAGGGCTGTAAATAAACACAACAGGAGGTCCCAGACAGCGGTCGTGCAGCCCACATTGTGTCCAATACACAACTGGGACAACACAGTTTTCAACCCGGGCACCTCAGAAAAATTAAACCTTTTTTTTTTTTTATTGGTTTTTTTTGGTTTTGGTTTTACAACCAATATAGCTATTGTTTTGACGTAATAGCTGGTGGCAGAGTGGCAGCAGAAGGTAATTCTGTGTACCCTGGCAGTGGGAAACACAGACAGACAGCAGCAGCAGGAGGAATGGAGGAGCAGTGTGAGCAGCTATTGTTGTGACGTAATAGCTGGTGGCAGAGTGGCAGCAGACGGTAATTCTGTGTACCCTGGCAGTGGGAAACACAGACAGACAGCAGCAGCAGGAGGAATGGAGGAGCAGTGTGAGTGTGGCAGCAGGTAGGCAGCGTGACATAATAGCCCTGGTACCTAGCGGTGATACCAGGGCTGTAAATAAACACAACAGGAGGTCCCAGACAGCGGTCGTGCAGCCCACATTGTGTCCAATACACAACTGGGACAACACAGTTTTCAACCCGGGCACCTCAGAAAAATTAAACCTTTTTTTTTTTTTATTGGTTTTTTTTGGTTTTGGTTTTACAACCAATATAGCTATTGTTTTGACGTAATAGCTGGTGGCAGAGTGGCAGCAGAAGGTAATTCTGTGTACCCTGGCAGTGGGAAACACAGACAGACAGCAGAAGGGCAGTACACAGCAGCAGCCCACTGTAGGTGTGAAATGTGTGGCTGCAGGCGACGTAATAGTCAAAGTGAACCAGGCTGGCTTAGTGAGCAGGAGCCAGGAGGTGGTAAAGGGTGGTAAGGCACATTAACGATGGTACTAAGTTCCGGCAGCCAGTTCATGTCCCCCTCTCGCCGACAACAGGGGCCAGGAACTCGCCTTCCACCCACGCCTGGTTCATCTTGAGAAACGTCAGTCTGTCCACAGACTTGTGAGACAGACGTGAGCGTTTCTCGGTGACCACGCCACCAGCTGCACTGAAGCAGCGCTCGGACAGCACGCTGGAAGGGGGGCAGGACAGCACTTCCAGGGCGTACTGCGCCAGCTCGCTCCAGATCTCCATGCGCTTGACCCAATACTCCATGGGATCAACAGGGGCATCGCTGTCAAGCCCGCTGTAGGACCCCATGTAGTCAGCCACCATGCGGGTCAGGCGCTGGCTGTGACCGGAGGAGGATGCTGCTGCATGCATCTCCTCTCTAGTCACTGCTGCCGGAGCCTCTACAGTCCTGTAGAGCTCGTGGCTGAGAGACAGCAGGTCTGTGGGGCGCTTGCTGCTGCTGGATGCAGGCACCTGCTGCTGCCTCTGTGCTGGCTGCTGGACAGTGGGGGTGGAAGGCTGGGGGAAGGCTTCCTCCAAGCGCTCAACAAGGGCCTGCTGCAAGCTCCTTATTTGTTGCGCTGGGTCTCCTCCTGCAGGCGGCAGGAACTGGCTCAACTTCCCCTTGAGGCGTGGGTCCAACATCATGCTGATCCAGATGTCCTCCCTCTGCTTCATCTGGATCACCCTGGGGTCCCTGCGCAGGCACGTCAGCATGTGCGCTGCCATTGGGAAGAGGCGGGCCACGTCTGCTGGCACATCGACGTCAGTGCTGTCCTCCTCATCCTCCTCCTCTGCTGCCTCATCCTCTCTCCACCCCCGCACCAACTCAGCTGCACTGCGCTGATCCCCCTCATCAGCAGCCAGGTCAGGGACCTCCACCAAGTCCTCCTCCTCCTCCCCCTCAGAGGTGGACTGTGCAGCTGCTTGCCGCTCCTGCTGGTCCAAGGCTGCCGCTCCCTGTGCCAGCAAAGCATCGAGTGCCCTGTTCAGCAGAGAAACCAGGGGCACCCACTCGCAGACCATAGCATGGTCCCTGCTCACCATGTTTGTGGCCTGCAGGAAGGGAGCCAGCACTAAGCACACCTGCTGCATGTGCCTCCAGTCATCATCGGGGACGATGGACGGGATGTTGCTGGTCTTGTCCCTTCTCTGAGCTGCGGAAACAGTGGCCAGGGCAAGGTAGTGGTTGACAGCGTGCTTCTGTTCAACCAGACGCTCCAACATCGCCAGGGTGGAGTTCCAGCGAGTCGGAACGTCAATGATCAGCCGATGGCGTGGCAGATCCAGCTCCTTTTGCACGTCTTCCAGGCTCGCACAGGCTGCAGCCGAGCGCCGGAAGTGACGCACAACGTTCCTTGCCGTTTCCAGCAGCTCGTCCATCCCCTGGTAGGTGCGCAGGAACTTCTGCACCACCAGGTTCAGCACGTGGGCAAGACAGGGGATGTGGGTCAGGTTTCCCCTGTCTATGGCAGCAACCAGATTGGCCCCATTGTCGGACACCACCTCTCCGACTCTGAGGCCTCTGGGGGTCAGCCAAATCCGCTCCTGCTCCTGGAGTTTGGCCAACACGTGGGCTGCCGTCAGCTTGGTCTTGCCAAGGCTGACCAAGTGCAGCAGCGCTTGGCAGTGGCGGGCCTTCACACTGCTGCTGAGGCGGGGGGTTTGGCCAGGTGTGGCGGAGGATGGCAGAGGATCGGAGGAACCCGCTGCAGTTCCCCTGACCCTGCGGGGTGGCACCACCCACTGTGTTGCTGCTGCTGCTGTGCCCGCTGCTGCTCTCCCATCCTCACCCCCTTCCACCAAGCTGACCCAGTGGACAGTGAAGGACAGGTAGCGGCCTGTCCCGAAGCGGCTGCTCCAGGAGTCCATGGTGACGTGGACCCTTTCACCAACCGCGTGCTCCAGCCCTCGCTCCACATTGGCCATCACAAAGCGGTGCAGTGCAGGAATGGCCTTGCGGGCGAAGAAGTGTCTGCTGGGGAGCTGCCAGTCTGGGGCTGCACAAGCAAGCAGCGCCCGCATGTCGCTCCCCTCCTGCACGAGCGTGTACGGCAGGAGTTGGGAGCACATGGCCCGTGCCAGCAAGCCGTTCAGCTGCCGCACGCGACGGCTGCTGGGAGGCAGAGCCCTAACCACCCCCTGGAAGGACTCGCTCAAAAGGCTCTGGCGTGCCTTTTTGCTGGCACGGGAATCAGCAGACGGAGCAGAGGAGGCCACTGAGGACTGGCTGCCAGAACAGGCCTCAGTGTCGGCGGCAGGAGTTGCAGAGGGGGGAGGAGCAGGGCGTTTCCGCACTCCTGCTGGTGCTGCTGGAGGAGCAGGAGGGCGGGTGGCTGCTGTTGCTGCTGCTGCTGCTGAAGGCTGTGCAGTGATGGGATTGGTGCCACTGCCAGCACCAGATGCCTTCAGCCTCTGGAACTCCTCATGCTGGTGGAAGTGTTTCGCAGAAAGGTGGTTGATCAGCGAGCTGGTGCTGAACTTCAAGGGGTCTGCACCTCTGCTCAACTTCCGCTGACAGTGGTTGCAAGTGGCGTACTTGCTGTACACTGTGGGCATGGTGAAAAACCGCCAGATTGGTGACAAAAACATCCCCCTACGGCATGGAAGCGCTGCTGCCTGTTTCCCTGTGGTGGTTGGGGGGGGGGGGGGGGTCTTGGGTGCGGCTGGTGGTGGTACTGGCTGATGCTGCTGCTGCTGCTGCTGAGCCTGAGACACCAGCAGGCTGTGGGACGCTGCCAATGCTTGCAATGATGCGCCTCCTTGCAAGGCCCACAACCGCATCCTCCTCCTCCTCCTCAGAGCTGCTGAGGACGACATCCTCTGGATGTGTTGGCACCCAGTCTCTGTCTGTCACCGGGTCATCATCATCATGCCCCTCCTGAAACATGTCCTGCTCTGATGATGACCCCCCAAACTCCTCTGCTGATGCATGGATGGGACGCTTGACTGTCGCCACAGTCTTGCTGTCCAATCCCTCCTCCCCCAAAGTGCCCATCAGCATCTCCTCCTCCAAATCGCCAACAACAGCATTCAATTGACTCATCATGCCTGGGGTCAAAAGAGTGCTGAGTGACAGGTCGGCGACTGACGGTGAACTGGCCTCCTCCCCAGGCCCTGCTGGGCGGCTGCTGCGAACAGGGGTGGTGGTGGTGAGGGTGGAGGCCTCGGATGCAGAGCTGATGGCGGGCTGCTCATCCTCCGTCATGAGTTGCACCACAGTGTCTGCATCCTTTTCCTCAATGGGACGTTTCCGACCCGGCTGGAGGAAAATGGGAGCAGGTGCTACACGCTGCTGCTGCTGTGTCTCTGCAGCGTGAGTTGCAGATGCTCCTCCTGGGCGGCGCCCAAGGCGTCCACGGCCAGTGGCTATGGGAGGAATGTTAGCCACTGACGCTGCTGCTGCTGCTGCGGAACTGTGCATGGTGGCGCGCCCGCGGCCGCGGCTTGCCACAATGCTGCTCCCTCTCTTCCTGATTCCCTTGCTGCCCTTCCCCTTGCCCAAACCGCGCTGGCTGCCACTTCCAGACATCTTCAATGTTTTGGGCGTATAGACAAAAGTTTTGTAAAAGGGCGGGTGAAAAGTGGGGTACTTTAATGGAGTGGGTTGGTTGGTGAGGTGACTGAGTGAGTGTCCCCTAGTACAGTAAGTAAGTATTAACAGTCAGGAAGTACAACTAGCAGTTACAATAATCAGTAGTAGTAATCACAAGTAAATTTAGTGTGTGTACACTCAGACAGTGAGTGCACGCACGCAGGAGCTAGTAGCCTATGGACACAGTGACTGAGTGTCCTAGACTCCTAGTACGGTAAGAGTAAGTAAGTAGTAACAGTAAGTAGAACTAACTAATAACAATAATCAATCAGCGATCAGAAGGAAATGGAGTGTGGGTGGTGTGTGTGTACACTCAGACAGTGAGTGCACGCACGCAGGAGCTAGTAGCCTATGGACACAGTGACTGAGTGTCCTAGACTCCTAGTACAGTAAGAGTAAGTAAGTAGTAACAGTAAGTAGAACTAACTAATAACAATAATCAATCAGCGATCAGAAGGAAATGGAGTGTGGGTGGTGTGTGTACACTCAGACAGTGAGTGCACGCACGCAGGAGCTAGTAGCCTATGGACACAGTGACTGGGTGTCCTAGACTCCTAGTACAGTAAGAGTAAGTAAGTAGTAACAGTAAGTAGTAGAACTAACTAATAACAATAATCAATCAGCGATCAGAAGGAAATGGAGTGTGGGTGGTGTGTGTACACTCAGACAGTGAGTGCACGCACGCAGGAGCTAGTAGCCTATGGACACAGTGACTGAGTGTCCTAGACTCCTAGTACAGTAAGTAGTAACAGTAAGTAGTAGAACTAACTAATAACAATAATCAATCAGCGATCAGAAGGAAATGGAGTGTGGGTGGTGTGTGTACACTCAGACAGTGAGTGCACGCACGCAGGAGCTAGTAGCCTATGGACACAGTGACTGAGTGTCCTAGACTCCTAGTACAGTAAGTAGTAACAGTAAGTAGTAGAACTAACTAATAACAATAATCAATCAGCGATCAGAAGGAAATGGAGTGTGGGTGGTGTGTGTACACTCAGACAGTGAGTGCACGCACGCAGGAGCTAGTAGCCTATGGACACAGTGACTGAGTGTCCTAGACTCCTAGTACAGTAAGAGTAAGTAAGTAGTAACAGTAAGTAGAACTAACTAATAACAATAATCAATCAGCGATCAGAAGGAAATGGAGTGTGGGTGGTGTGTGTACACTCAGACAGTGAGTGCACGCACGCAGGAGCTAGTAGCCTATGGACACAGTGACTGGGTGTCCTAGACTCCTAGTACAGTAAGAGTAAGTAAGTAGTAACAGTAAGTAGTAGAACTAACTAATAACAATAATCAATCAGCGATCAGAAGGAAATGGAGTGTGGGTGGTGTGTGTACACTCAGACAGTGAGTGCACGCACGCAGGAGCTAGTAGCCTATGGACACAGTGACTGAGTGTCCTAGACTCCTAGTACAGTAAGTAGTAACAGTAAGTAGTAGAACTAACTAATAACAATAATCAATCAGCGATCAGAAGGAAATGGAGTGTGGGTGGTGTGTGTACACTCAGACAGTGAGTGCACGCACGCAGGAGCTAGTAGCCTATGGACACAGTGACTGAGTGTCCTAGACTCCTAGTACAGTAAGAGTAAGTAAGTAGTAACAGTAAGTAGAACTAACTAATAACAATAATCAATCAGCGATCAGAAGGAAATGGAGTGTGGGTGGTGTGTGTACACTCAGACAGTGAGTGCACGCACGCAGGAGCTAGTAGCCTATGGACACAGTGACTGGGTGTCCTAGACTCCTAGTACAGTAAGAGTAAGTAAGTAGTAACAGTAAGTAGTAGAACTAACTAATAACAATAATCAATCAGCGATCAGAAGGAAATGGAGTGTGGGTGGTGTGTGTACACTCAGACAGTGAGTGCACGCACGCAGGAGCTAGTAGCCTATGGACACAGTGACTGAGTGTCCTAGACTCCTAGTACAGTAAGTAGTAACAGTAAGTAGTAGAACTAACTAATAACAATAATCAATCAGCGATCAGAAGGAAATGGAGTGTGGGTGGTGTGTGTACACTCAGACAGTGAGTGCACGCACGCAGGAGCTAGTAGCCTATGGACACAGTGACTGAGTGTCCTAGACTCCTAGTACAGTAAGTAGTAACAGTAAGTAGTAGA
Source organism: Hyperolius riggenbachi (assembly GCF_040937935.1). Classification (NCBI taxonomy): domain Eukaryota; kingdom Metazoa; phylum Chordata; class Amphibia; order Anura; family Hyperoliidae; genus Hyperolius; species Hyperolius riggenbachi. The sequence goes on from NC_090654.1 coordinate 157,650,174, forward strand.
ACTAACTAATAACAATAATCAATCAGCGATCAGAAGGAAATGGAGTGTGGGTGGTGTGTGTACACTCAGACAGTGAGTGCACGCACGCAGGAGCTAGTAGCCTATGGACACAGTGACTGAGTGTCCTAGACTCCTAGTACAGTAAGAGTAAGTAAGTAGTAACAGTAAGTAGAACTAACTAATAACAATAATCAATCAGCGATCAGAAGGAAATGGAGTGTGGGTGGTGTGTGTACACTCAGACAGTGAGTGCACGCACGCAGGAGCTAGTAGCCTATGGACACAGTGACTGGGTGTCCTAGACTCCTAGTACAGTAAGAGTAAGTAAGTAGTAACAGTAAGTAGTAGAACTAACTAATAACAATAATCAATCAGCGATCAGAAGGAAATGGAGTGTGGGTGGTGTGTGTACACTCAGACAGTGAGTGCACGCACGCAGGAGCTAGTAGCCTATGGACACAGTGACTGAGTGTCCTAGACTCCTAGTACAGTAAGTAGTAACAGTAAGTAGTAGAACTAACTAATAACAATAATCAATCAGCGATCAGAAGGAAATGGAGTGTGGGTGGTGTGTGTACACTCAGACAGTGAGTGCACGCACGCAGGAGCTAGTAGCCTATGGACACAGTGACTGAGTGTCCTAGACTCCTAGTACAGTAAGAGTAAGTAAGTAGTAACAGTAAGTAGAACTAACTAATAACAATAATCAATCAGCGATCAGAAGGAAATGGAGTGTGGGTGGTGTGTGTACACTCAGACAGTGAGTGCACGCACGCAGGAGCTAGTAGCCTATGGACACAGTGACTGGGTGTCCTAGACTCCTAGTACAGTAAGAGTAAGTAAGTAGTAACAGTAAGTAGTAGAACTAACTAATAACAATAATCAATCAGCGATCAGAAGGAAATGGAGTGTGGGTGGTGTGTGTACACTCAGACAGTGAGTGCACGCACGCAGGAGCTAGTAGCCTATGGACACAGTGACTGAGTGTCCTAGACTCCTAGTACAGTAAGTAGTAACAGTAAGTAGTAGAACTAACTAATAACAATAATCAATCAGCGATCAGAAGGAAATGGAGTGTGGGTGGTGTGTGTACACTCAGACAGTGAGTGCACGCACGCAGGAGCTAGTAGCCTATGGACACAGTGACTGAGTGTCCTAGACTCCTAGTACAGTAAGAGTAAGTAAGTAGTAACAGTAAGTAGAACTAACTAATAACAATAATCAATCAGCGATCAGAAGGAAATGGAGTGTGGGTGGTGTGTGTACACTCAGACAGTGAGTGCACGCACGCAGGAGCTAGTAGCCTATGGACACAGTGACTGGGTGTCCTAGACTCCTAGTACAGTAAGAGTAAGTAAGTAGTAACAGTAAGTAGTAGAACTAACTAATAACAATAATCAATCAGCGATCAGAAGGAAATGGAGTGTGGGTGGTGTGTGTACACTCAGACAGTGAGTGCACGCACGCAGGAGCTAGTAGCCTATGGACACAGTGACTGAGTGTCCTAGACTCCTAGTACAGTAAGTAGTAACAGTAAGTAGTAGAACTAACTAATAACAATAATCAATCAGCGATCAGAAGGAAATGGAGTGTGGGTGGTGTGTGTACACTCAGACAGTGAGTGCACGCACGCAGGAGCTAGTAGCCTATGGACACAGTGACTGAGTGTCCTAGACTCCTAGTACAGTAAGAGTAAGTAAGTAGTAACAGTAAGTAGAACTAACTAATAACAATAATCAATCAGCGATCAGAAGGAAATGGAGTGTGGGTGTGTGTACACTCAGACAGTGAGTGCACGCACGCAGGAGCTAGTAGCCTATGAACACAGTGACTGAGTGTCCTAGACTCCTAGTACAGTAAGAGTAAGTAGTAACAGTAAGTAGAACTAACTAATTACAATAATCAATCAGCGATCAGAAGGAAATAGAGTGTGTGTTGTGTGTGTACACTCAGACAGTGAGTGCGCACACGCAGGAGCTAGTAGCCTATATGAACAGTGACAGTGAGTGTCCCTACGGGTACAGTAAGAGTAAGTAGTAAGTAAGTACAACTAACAATAATCAATCAGTAATCAGAAGGAAATAGAGTGTGTGTACACACAGACAGTGAGTGAGTGCACACACGCAGGAGCTAGCTAGTAGCCTATAAACAGTGACAGTCAGTGAGTGTCCTACTCCTAGTACAGTATAACTACAATACTATTAGTAAAGGACAGCAGAAATACTGGTATAGATGATGAGAGAAATAAACAGAGGACAGCTGCCCACAGAGGCAAGGCCCCCCTGAGGCCTAAACCTGTAAGCTTGCAGCAGCTGCCTGTCTCTAATGTAACACACAAGCTACTAACTAAAATACAATGTCTATCTAAATAACAACAATACAGGTGTATATGGCAGGTGTAGGTGAGCAAAAACGCTAGGTAAATGAACACAATAGAGCACTTGCTAAGCCAAAGCACAAAGGAGCAGATCTCTCTCTGTACAAGTCTCAGGCAAGCATGGAAAACCCGAACATGGCGGCCGCTATTTATAGGGTAGGGGCTGGCCAGGGTCCCCCTCTGTGATTGGCTGCCGTCAGAGGGCCTGGGAGCCCTCTGATTGGCTCTAAGCACATCAATCTGGGCTATGACGCTATTCGAGCTCGGTACCGAGCTCGAATAGCGCCGGTTTGCTCGAATAGCTCGAATAGTGAATGGGCTATTCGAGTGTTCTCGAATAGCCCATTCGAATAGCTACAGCTATTCGGAGCTCGAATACCGAGCTCGAATAGCTGAAAAAGAGCTCGAATATTCGAGCTACTCGAATATTCGAGCTCTGCTGAGCACCACTAGCTCTGGGGCACCTCTTAGTCTAATAGCAATCAGTGTGTGATGGCTGGGGTGGGAGGGATGGGGGGCGCACTTTGCTGTCTCAGCCTTAAGTGCTGATGGACCTTGTCCCGGCTCTGCGTTACATCCATACTATCGCCACCTAACTCAGACGTATGAGGTGGTGTACCTGCGTCTTCTTCTTGTTGTTGCAGTAGTGGCTGTGAATCAGTGATTTTACCACCACCAGATAACTCCTGTGAAGTGTCAAATGCAGTGGATGTGGTGCTTGTTGTAGCGCTGGTGGCTGCGGGAGATGAGGTGTTCTGTGTTAAATACTCAAGCACTGCCGCACAATTTTGGGAAGTGATGGCACGTGCCTTCTTCTGAGCACTGTATTTTGGGCCAGCTCCGCACGAAATCACAGCAACACCACCTCGCACAGACCTGCCGGTGCCTGGTGGCCTTCCTCTGGGTCAGCCTCTATCTCTTTCTCTACCTGGTTTGTCCATTTTGTCCATCTCGGGGGGATGCTAGGTATATGCAGTGAGCTGTGTTCACTCAACACAACAGGTAGTTATATGCAGTGAGGTAGGTTCACTCAACACAACAGGTAGTTAGGTGCAGTGAGGTGGGTTCACTGAACAGTAAAGGTAGTTAGATGCAGTGAGGTGGGTTCACTGAACACAACAGGTAGTTAGATGCAGTGAGGTGGGTTCACTGAGCACAACAGGTAGTTAGATGCAGTGAGCTGGGTTCACTCAACACAACAGGTAGTTAGATGCAGTGAGCTGGGTTAACTCAACACAACAGGTAGTTAGATGCAGTGAGCTGGGTTCACTGAACAATAAAGGTAGTTAGATGCAGTGAGCTGGGTTCACTCAACACAACAGGTAGTTATATGCAGTGAGGTGGGTTCACTGAACAGTAAAGGTAGTTAGATGCAGTGAGCTGGGTTCACTGAACACAACAGGTAGTTAAATGCAGTGAGCTGGGTTCACTCAACATAACTTGTAGTTAGATGCAGTGAGCTGGGTTCACTGAACAATAAAGGTAGTTAGATGCAGTGAGCTGGGTTCACTCAACACAACAGGTAGTTATATGCAGTGAGGTGGGTTCACTGAACAGCAAAGGTAGTTAGATGCAGTGAGCTGGGTTCACTGAACACAACAGGTAGTTAGATGCAGTGAGCTGGGTTCACTCAACACAACAGGTAGTTAGATGCAGTGAGCTGGGTTCACTCAACACAACAGGTAGTTAGATGCAGTGAGCTGGGTTCACTCAACACAACAGGTAGTTAGATGCAGTGAGCTGGGTTCACTCAACACAACAGGTAGTTAGATGCAGTGAGCTGGGTTCACTCAACACAAAGCTAGGTATATGCAGTGATGAGGTGGGTTAAGTAAACACAACAGGTACTGGGTATATACAGTACTGGGTAGTACAATGTGCAGCTCCCTGTCACACACACAGATAGTCACTGAATGTGCTGGGCTGCTGGCAGTGGCACACACACTATCAATTAGCAAGGCTGTGCATGCAACAAAAGTGTCAGTTTGACACACAGAAAAAAAAAGTACAGGATTAGCTCTGAAAAGAGCTGTTGAGGAGTGCTATAAAAGCAATAATAATCAGCCAGAAGCAAGCTAGGCAGCCAAGAACCTAACTAATCTGTCCCTAGGAGAACAATCTGCAGCAGCTCGCCCTAGTCTGTCTAATAGCAGGCAGACGAGTGACTGTAATGGCCACCGGAGGCTGCCTTATATAAGGGGGGGTGGGGCTCCAGGGCTTAGTGTAGCTTGAATGACTACAATGTGCCTTCTGACTGTGATGCAGAGGGTCAAAGTTGACCCTCATAGTGCATTATGGGGCGAATCGAACTTCCACAAAAGTTCGCCTGGTGCAGGCGAACGCGAACCACCAAAGTTCGCCTGGAACCGTTCGCCGGCGAACCGTTCGGCCCATCTCTATTCAGTATCTGTAACTTTGATGTTTTGCTGAAAAGCGGACATAACTGCACACAACTGCGTTAGAGAGCTCAGGCCCTAAGCATGGATATTTTATGACATTCTATTACAGAGAAGTTTATTAATGGGTTTTCTGCTTATGTTAGCCCCCTGAAAAAGCTATGCCAACATTTGTCAGGGTGCTAGCAATTCAGCTATATTGTTTCCATATACATCAAAACTTCAAAAGTACACCATCTCTTAAAAAAGCCAAAATAAGAAAGTATCATTATATTTAATATGGTATGGCTCCGAGAATTGTTTATTTTTCCTAACCTCCCCCTGAGTTTTAGGCTCTGTAACAGCAGCTCCACCCAGTGGCATAACTAAGGAGCTTAGGGCCCCAGAGAAAGTTTTACATGGGGCCCCAAGCACTCTGTTAATATGGAGCTCCAAAACCTAACAAAGACAACTTCAGTGTCAGAGAAGCTTATCTAGAGTAAGGTAAGGTAAGTTTGTTAAAGATTACCACTATGCAATGCACTATAGATGTGTTCTTTACCAGCATAGCAGCAATGAAAAAGCTAATAAGTTGAATTAAGGAGGGCCCCTAGTGGGCTCTTGTGATCCAAGGGCTCTGGTGCCCCTGTGGCCCAAGTGCCCTGCATCCCCTATTGCCATTAGTGTTGATCGAACAGTGCTCGGCACTGTTCATTATTCCCCGAACATTGGCGTATTCGGGTCCGGGTGGAGCACAGCCGAGCACCGCATGGTGCTCGGCCACGCTGTTCGGTCTCCACCCCTCGCTTATTGACGCCTTTGCAGGCAGCCAATAAGCGGCGACGATGCTTTTTCCACAGCTATGGTCACACAGCCTAGCCCTAGCTGTGATTGGCCAAGCGGGTCACGTGGTTCAGGTATATAAATACCCAAATGCGCGCAGGCTCTGCCATTCGCATGGGGGTTTAGCTTGGGGTAGGTAGGAGACAGAGCTAGCGGTTAGGTGCCAGCACTGCCAGCCAGGCCAGCCACAGTGCCCCAGCCTCACCACCACTGCCAGCAGCAGCCACAGTGCCCCAGCCTCACCACTGCCAGCAGCAACCACAGAGCCCCAGCCTCACCCACTGCCAGCAGCAGTTACAGAGCCCCTGCCTCACCACTGCCAGGCATTGGCAGCAGCCACAGTGCCCCTGCCTCACCACTGCCAGCAGGCACTGCCAGCCCACTGCCATCAGGCACTGCCAGCAGCCACTGTGCCCATTGTTTTTGTGGCCAGGCCAGCCGCAGGGCACCTGCCTCACCACTGCCAGCAGGCACTGCCAGCAGCCACAGTGCCCATCATATTTGGTCCCAGTTTCAGTGGGTAACAGTTTGGTAACAGTTGTGCCCATAAAAAAACACAGTTTATTGAATTTTACTGTTGCTTATTGTTGAAAAAAAAACAGTACTTTCAGTGCCAGCTGGGAACAGTTGTGCCCATAAAAAAACACAGTTTATTGAATTTTACTGTTGCTTATAGGTGAAAAAAACACAGCACTTTCAGTGCCAGCTGAGAACAGTTGTGCCCATAAAAAACACAGTTTATTGAATTTTACTGTTGCTTATTGTTGAAAAAAACAGTACTTTCAGTGCCAGCTGGGAACAGTTGTGCCCATAAAAAACACAGTTTATTGAATTTTACTGTTGCTTTTTGTTGAAAAAAAAAAAACAGGACTTTCAGTGCCAGCTGGGAACAGTTGTGCCCATAAAAAACACAGTTTATTGAATTCTACTGTTGCTTATAGTTGAAAAAAACAGTACTTTCAGTGCCAGCTGGGAACAGCTGGGCCCATAAAACACACAGTTTATTGAATTTTACTGTTGCTTATTGTTGAAAAAAACAGTACTTTCAGTGCCAGCTGGGAACAGTTGTGCCCATAAAAAAACACAGTTTATTGAATTTTACTGTTGCTTATAGGTGAAAAAAACACAGCACTTTCAGTGCCAGCTGAGAACAGTTGTGCCCATAAAAAAACACAGTTTATTGAATTTTACTGTTGCTTATTGTTGAAAAGAACAGTACTTTCAGTGCCAGCTGGGAACAGTTGTGCCCATAAAAAACACAGTTTATTGAATTTTACTGTTGCTTTTTGTTGAAAAAAAAAAAACAGGACTTTCAGTGCCAGCTGGGAACAGTTGTGCCCATAAAAAACACACAGTTTATTGAATTCTACTGTTGCTTATAGTTGAAAAAAACAGTACTTTCAGTGCCAGCTGGGAACAGCTGGGCCCATAAAACACACAGTTTATTGAATTTTACTGTTGCTTATTGTTGAAAAAAACAGTACTTTCAGTGCCAGCTGGGAATAGTTGTGCCCATAAAAAAACACAATTTATTGAATTTTACTGTTGCTTATTGTTTAAAAAAAACAGTACTTTCAGTGCCAGCTGGGAACAGTTGTGCCCATAAAAAACACAGTTTATTGAATTTTACTGTTGCTTATTGTTTAAAAAAAACAGTATTTTCAGTGCCAGATGGAAACAGTTGGGCCCAAAAAAACACCATTTATTGAATTTTACTGTTGCTTATTGTTTAAAAAAAAACAGTACTTTCAGTGCCAGCTGGGAACAGTTGTGCCCATAAAAACACAGTTTATTGAATCTTACTGTTGCTTATTGTTGAAAAAAAACAGTACTTTCAGTGCCAGCTGGCAACAGTTGTGCCCATAAAAAACACAGTTTATTGAATCTTACTGTTGCTTATTGTTTTAAAAAAACAGTACTTTCAATGCCAGCTGGGAACAGTTGTGCCCATAAAAAACACAGTTTATTGAATTTTACTGTTGCTTATTGTTGAAAAAAAAACAGTACTTTCAGTGCCAGCTGGGAACAGTTGTGCCCATAAAAAACACAGTTTCTTGAATTTTACTGTTGCTTATTGTTGAAAAAAAACAGTACTTTCAGTGCCAGCTGGCAACAGTTGTGCCCATAAAAAAACACAGTTTATTAAATTTTACTGTTGCTTATTGTTTAAAAAAAACAGTATTTTCAGTGCCAGATGGAAACAGTTGGGCCCAAAAAAACACCATTTATTGAATTTTACTGTTGCTTATTGTTTAAAAAAAAAACAGTACTTTCAGTGCCAGCTGGGAACAGTTGTGCCCATAAAAACACAGTTTATTGAATCTTACTGTTGCTTATTGTTGAAAAAAAACAGTACTTTCAGTGCCAGCTGGCAACAGTTGTGCCCATAAAAAACACAGTTTATTGAATCTTACTGTTGCTTATTGTTTTAAAAAAACAGTACTTTCAATGCCAGCTGGGAACAGTTGTGCCCATAAAAAACACAGTTTATTGAATTTTACTGTTGCTTATTGTTGAAAAAAAAACAGTACTTTCAGTGCCAGCTGGGAACAGTTGTGCCCATAAAAAACACAGTTTCTTGAATTTTACTGTTGCTTATTGTTGAAAAAAAACAGTACTTTCAGTGCCAGCTGGCAACAGTTGTGCCCATAAAAAAACACAGTTTATTAAATTTTACTGTTGCTTATTGTTTAAAAAAAACAGTACTTTCAGTGCCAGCTGGGAACAGTTGTGCCCATAAAAAAAACACAGTTTATTGAATTTTACTGTTGCTTATTTTTAAAAAAAACAGTACTTTCAGTGCCAGCTGGGAACAGTTGTGCCCATAAAAAAACACAGTTATTGAATTTTACTGTTGCTTATTATTGGAAAAAACACAGTACTTTCAGTGCCAGCTGGGAACAGTTGTGTCTATAAAAAACACAGTTTATTGAATTTTACTGTTGCTTGTTGTTGAAAAAAAACAGTACTTTCAGTGCCAGCTGGGAACAGTTGTGCCCATAAAAAACACAGTTTATTGAATTGTACTGTTGCTTATTGTTGAAAAAAAAACCAGTACTTTCAGTGCCAGCTGGGAACAGTTGTGCCCATAAAAACACAGTTTATTGAATTTTACTGTTGTTTATTGTTGAAAAAAACAGTACTTTCTGTGCCAGCTGGCAACAGTTGTGCCCATAAAAAACACAGTTTATTAAATTTTACTGTTGCTTATTGTTTAAAAAAAAACAGTACTTTCAGTGCCAGCTGGCAACAGTTGTGCCTATAAAAAACACAGTTTATTGAATTTTACTGTTGCTTATTGTTGAAAAAAAACAGTACTTTCAGTGCCAGCTGGGAACAGTTGTGCCCATAAAAAAACACAGTTTATTGAATTTTACTGTTGCTTATTGTTGGAAAAAAAAACAGTACTTTCAGTGCCAACTGGCAACAGTTGTGCCCATTAAAAAACACACTTTATTGAATTTTACTGTTGCTTATTGTTTAAAAAAACAGTACTTTCAGTGCCAGCTGGGAACAGTTGTGCCCATAAAAAAAACGCAGTTTATTGAATTTTACCGTTGCTTATTGTTGAAAAAAAACAGTACTTTCAGTGCCAGCTGGGAACAGTTGTGCCCATAAAAAAACACAGTTTATTGAATTTTACTGTTGCTTAGTGTTGTATAAAAAAGCTGTACTTTCAGGGCTAGCTGTGAAAACTTGTGCCCATAAAAAAAAAAAGTTTATTACATTTTTCTTTGTGACAAGTAACGACTACTATGAAGAAATCCAGTGAAAGAGGGAGGGGCAGGGAAAGTGGTGTTTCCCCTGACGGTTCACGTAGAGACCATGTTTGCTTATCAAAGAAGAAAACCCACTCAATGCTGCCCATCTTGTATGGGAAAAAGACAACCCTCAATAACCCACAAGAACGGGACCAGGTACTTAATTGGTTGACCTCTCAAGCATGCAGCAGCGGGTTAAGGACCAGCCCATCCTTGTCAAGCACGAGGTCCTCTGCCAGTTACAAGGAGCCAGTGGACACAAACGTGACACAACCGGCAGCTACACCATGCACACAAAGGCCACATATCGAGTCCGACCAATTGTTCCACGACACAATGGGATATTCGCAGGAGCTATTCTCCCCCCCAGATGTGCAACCTTGCATCTGTGAAAGGTCAATGTAACAACCACAAATGTTGTGCCTGGATTCACAAGCAGTGGATGCTGAAAATGCACCAATTACTAAAAGGCATAGCAAGGACGAAGACACCCAAATCTCGCAATGTGTGCAGGAATTTGAATCGCAGGAGGTCTATCAAGATGAGGAAGAGATGTGATTGAGGTGCGCAGAGGTTGTTCTGAGGAGCTCTAGTCCAGTGCACACACATGAGATGGAAGAAGAGGTTACGGACGATGAGTTCACAGACCCAACATGGGAAGCAGGCCATCGCCCTCGGGATAGCACTACAGATGAGTAATCTGAATAACCCACTACTGCAAGAGTTTGCGTTGTGCCACAAAGTATTCAGGGAATATCGACCACAACAAGCGCATAAGTGAGACGCAAAAGAGGCATGCACCAAACTCCCGAGCAAAGTAGTAGGTCTTCAAAAGTCTAGTCTTTTTTTGAAGACAGCAGGGAGGATGTAACCAAGGTGGTTTGCAGGGTGTGCAGGACCACAATGAGCAGGGGTAAAAATGTCAACAACCTCCCCACCACCAGCATGCACCGGCAGATGGAAGCCAAACATCGCAATCTGTGGGCAGACACACAAGGCCAGGGTACCGGCTCGCTCCCAGCCCCCAGCAACACTGCCACCGTTTTGGACACCAGACTCTCCTTAGCAGACCAGCCATTATGTGTTAACCAACTATCAGTACCCGATGTCAGTCGCAGCAGTAGTGCTCTTGACTGTTCCCAGTCATCGACGACAACAAATAACTGCCCTTCAGTGTGCGAGCCTACTGCTCAGTTGTCTGTCCCGGAGATGTTGGAGTGCAGGAGAAAATTGTCAGCAAACGACCTCCGGGACATGGCACTAACAGCCAGCATTGCCAAATTCCTGGCCTGCGAAATGCTGCCATATAGAGTGGGTGGAGACCGAGAGCTTCAAATCTATGATGTCGATGGCCATACCACGTTACGTGGTTCCCAGCCGCCACTACTTTGCGCGTTGTGCCGTGCCAGCATTACAGGAACACATGGTCACAAACATCACTCAAAGCCTGCAAAATGCAGTTGCCTGCAAGGTTCACTTCACCATTGACACGTGGAAGAGTGCATTTGGCCAGGGTCGGTACATCTTCCTTACGGCGCACTGGGTAAACCTTGTGGAGCCTGGGAGCGACACCTCACCCGCTATGGCACAGGTTTTGCCAACACCTCAAATAGCCAGACCTGCGTGCCAATGAGTTGATGACAGCACCTACCTCTCTGGCTCCTTCTCCTCCACCGCCTCTCTAAACTCTGCCTCATCCGGCAGCACTAACTCAGCAATAGGTGCGTGGAAGCGGTGCAGCACAGCTGTTGCCATGCGTCAGCAGGCCTTATTAAAGCTGATCTGCCTTGGAGATAAGCAGCACACAGGTGCTAAAATTTGGAAGGGAATACTGGAACAGATGCAGTTGTGGCTGGCACCGCTGGACCTGGAACCAGGCCTGGTTGTGTGTGATAATGGGAGAAATCTTATTAGCGCATTACAGTTGGCAAAGCTGAGACACATCCCTTGCCTGGCCCACGTTCTGAACCTAGTGGTTCAGCGGTTCCTGAGGACATACCCAGACGTGGCGGATCTTCTGCAGAAGGTGCGACGAGTGGCAAAGCATTTTCGCAAATCCACTACCGCTTCGGCAGCACTCACCTAGTTGCAGCAGTGATTCAGTCTACCCAACCATCGCTTGATGTGTGATGTCCCCACACGCTGCACATGTTAGCACGCCTTTGCAAGCAGAAGAGTGCAGTAGTCCAGTACCTGATGGAGCAGTACCGAGGCAGTCAGCTGCCAAACTTTTGTTGTTCAAAATGGGCCACCATGTTGGACCTCTGGGAAGTCCTCCAAAATTTTGAGCAATCCATGTTGCCTGTGAGTGGTGATAACTGATTGGTCAGCATTACAGTACCACTGCTGTGTTTACTGAAGAAATCAATGCTGAAGATCAAGGAAGACACAATCAGGATGGAAGAGGCGGAATTCAGAGAGGACACCGCACAGCATTCACATCAGGCAATCTGCCTCAGGAACTGCTGGTCCCTTGTATGATGAAGAGGATGAGGAACAGCTGGAGTTGAAGCAGGACATGGATGCCTCCACTGCTGAGGGACATGGCCGTGCACGTTTGACTTCCACAATTCAGCGGGAATGTGCAGGAGAAGACGAGGAAGAAGGTGGGCATGATGCTGGTGATGGTGCATCCCAAGCAAGCACAGAACATGATGATGACGAGCAACCTTTTGGGACTCTGGCAAACATGGAACAGTTCATGTTAGGCTGCATTGAACGTGACCCGCGCATTGTCCGAATTCTGGCAGACGTGGAGTACTGGGTTTATACCCTTCGGGATCCACAGTACAAAGAAAATTTTCCAACATTGATTAAAGAATGTGTCATACAGGTAAAAATGCAAGAGTACCAGAAGGCCCTTGTGGAGAAATTGGTGAGGAGTTTTGCATCCTCCTTCAACCACGCCAACAGACTGACTTCCGCTAACCCAGGACTAGGAGGGGAGCAAAGAACAACACAAGCTGCAACTAGTGCCCGCAAGAGAATGGTATCGGCAGTGTCCAAGGTGTGGCAAAGTTTTCTGACACCCAGGCAGCAGCTCACAGAACAGCATTCGCTCAGTTCCAGCTCCAACACCGCTCGCCTGCAGAGGATGGTCAAGGACTACATGTCAGATGGAGTAGCCGTGTTTAATGATCCATCAGTCCCCTTTCATTATTGGGTCTCTAAGCTAGACACCTGGCACGAACTGGCACTGAACGCAATAGAGGTGATGGCTTGCCCTGCCGCCAGCGTTATGTCCAAACGTTGTTTCAGTGCTGCTGGAGACATCTTTACAGATAGGCGTATCCGCCTCTCCACAGCAAATGCAGACCATCTGACTCAAATAAAAATGAATAAATCGTGGATTGGAACCGACTCCGCAACACCCCCCGACCAAGCACCATGAACAACTGTGCTGGGTTAGCGTTGCCAGTCCCAGATAGGAATAGGACTGCTTTTCAGGAATATCTCCTTTGTATAATAATTATCAATGCATGGCCGCAAAATGCTGGTTTAAAGTGAACCTGAGGTGAGAATGAGATGGGGGTTGCCATATTTATTTCCTTTTAAACTATACCAGTTACCTGGCAGCCATAATGATCTATTTGGATGCAGTGGTGTGTGAATTAAACCAGAAATAAGTATGCAGGTAATCTTGCCAGGTCAGACATTATTGTCAGAAACACCTGATCTGTTGCATGCTTGTTCGGGGTCTATGCCTGAACGTATTAGAGGCAGAGGATCTGCGGGACAACCAGGCAACTGGTGTTGCTTAAAAGGAAATAAATATGGCAGCCTCCATGTCACTCTTACCTCGGGTACACTTTAAGCATGCATCTAGTCCTCATGCAAGGCCTGGGTTGTGTCACAAAGCGTGGCCTTGTTCTCCTGTACCTCCTCTTCCATCCTGTGTGCTGGGTTAACGTTTCCGGTCCCATTGGTAGGACTGCTTTTCAGGATTATCTAATTTCTATTATATTTATCAATGCATGGCGACAAAATGCATTGCTTTAAAGAGAACACGAGGTGGGGTATTGACAATGAAATCCGCATACAGAGGCTGGGTCTGCCTATACTGTCCAGCCTCTGTTGCTATACAGATCCCCCTAAGCCCCCCCTGCGCTCTGCTATCTCTCATAAATCACAGCCGAGCTGCCAAAATGCAGCGTGTCACAGTGGGCTGTGTTTACCTCTGTATTGTCAGTCTAGGCGCTCCCCCCGCCTCCTGCATAGCTCCGGTCCCCGCCCGCGTCCCTTCCCTCCCTGCTGATTAGAGGGAAGGGACGCGGGCGGGGACCGGAGCTATGCAGGAGGCGGGGGAGCACTGAGACTGACAATACACAGGTAAACACTTTTATGGGTGATCACAGAGCGCAGGGGGCGCTTAGGGAGGATCTGGATAGCAATAGAGGCTGGACTGTATAGGCAGACCCAGCCTCTGTATGTGGATTTAATTGTCAGAACCCCGCCTCGGGTTCTCTTTAAGCCTGCATTTTGTCCTCATGCAAGGCCTGGGTTGTGTCAGAAAGCATGGCCTTGCTCTCCTGTACCTCCTCTTCCATCCTGTGTGCTGGGTTAGCGTTACCAGTCCCATTGGAAAGACTGCTTTTCAGGAATATCTCATTTCTATTATATTTATCAATGCATGGCGACAAAATGCATTGCTTTAAGCCTGCATTTTGTCCTCATGCAAGGCCTGGGTTGTGTCACAAAGCGTGGCCTTGCTCTCCTGTACCTCCTCTTCCATCCTGTGTGCTGGGTTAGCGTTGCCGGTCCCATTGGTAGGACTGCTTTTCAGGAATATCTCATTTCTATTATATTTATCAATGCATGGCGACAAAATAAATTGCTTTAAGGCTGCATTTTGTCCTAATGCAAGGCCTGGGTTGTGTCACAAAGCATGGCCTTGTTCTCCTGTACCTCCTCTTCCATCATGTGTGCTGGGTTAGCATTGCCGGTCCCTTGGTACTAGGACAGCTTTTCAGGATCTCATTTGTATAAAATGTATAAATGCATGGCAATAAACTGCATTGGCCTTAAGCGTGCAGTTTTTCCCCATACACGTATGCCTTTTTTTGGGAGTTTTATTTGTTTTATTGGCAGTCAAGTATAATTGGCGCACTGCTCTGCAAACATGAGTCCCTGCTTTTATTCTGAGACTAAGATCTATGTGTAAATGCCCCCCACTATTTCCAACCCATTTTGCAGAAGTTTCCCTCATTTTGCAAGTTTTCTCAGGCCTGCAAAGCAGGCATGCTCGGGTCCCCATTGACTTCAATTAGGCTCGGTGTTCGGCCGAATATCCCGAACATCCGGACCATGTTCGGCCGAGCCGACCTGAGCCCGAATATCTGGGTGTTCGATCAACACTAATTGCTATGCCACTGGCTCCACCAAATGTTTTTTGTCCCAGGCAATAGAAACTCGCATTGTCATTTGAGAATAGACCTTTAAAGGGACTCCAGATGCTCGGCCCCTACACATATAATCTCAGATTGTAGTGTGATCGACAATCAGTGTACAAAACTGATTGTGATTTTCACGGTTCAGCCATGACATCATCGGTCACCATGTTTCTTGCCTTCAAGCCACCACAAGCTTTATAGGAAAGTAATGAGAGATGCTTTGAATAACAAAGCGGATATATTTTAACCTTTCCCCAAATCCCTCTGAAGCAACTGTGTGCTGAAGTGATTTTCATGAAAAGGTCAAATACCACTATTGTCACTATAGCATCAGGCAAAGAATGGGTTATGTTCTGTATTGTGAAACATTACTCAATGTTTACAGGTCATAAAGCACCTGCATTATTATCATTTAATAACAGTTACAAAAGCTTAACTGTCTACCTCTGTTGGAGTGGTGTCCTTAACACTGTAATGTCTAATTTACAAATTACATCGATATTCTGTGCTTCCATTACTACAGAATCCCCAGATCTCTTGCATGATTAAAACTCTTTAGTCTAGCAGTCCATAAATGGTGATTAACAGCTACTGATTGAGTTAACAGGTCATGGCTTTTCAGTGCTATCATTTCATAGTGACAGTAAACTTGGCATGATGTACACAGTGTGAAAGCATAGTCAAAGAAACACAAACATAGTTTGTCTCCAGGAATCTGATACTTTGTGTTTTGGGATTCCCTGAAGTATGCACATAAACCTGAGGAGCAATACATATAACATTAGATCATAGCTAAAAAATAAAGATCACCTGCCTTTATAACTCAAAAATAAATATTTCACAAAGCTATTGCATTATGTCACATTACCCAAGGTAAAAGCTGAAGTTCAGGCATGAAAAAACATAATTTGATCTGGCAATATATTAAAATAATATATACCCATATTTTCCACCGTATAAGACACTCTGAAATATAAGATGTACCTAGGTTTAGAGGGCAAAAACCTGGGAAAGAAAATATATATATACTAAACCTGGTGCGCCCATGTTCTCCCTCAAATGATGTCCTCCTGTGTCCCCATGTCTCCAACATTGTGTCCCCCATGTCTGCCCTAAGTGACCCATTGTTTTCCCATATCTCCCCCATGTGTCCTCCTGTATCCCCCATGTCTGCCCCATTTGTCCTCATGTCTCCCCATGTGCCCTCTGTGTTCCCTATGCATAGCCCATGTGTCCACCTGTGTCCCACATGCCTGCTCCATGTGTCTGCCTGTGTCCCCCCCATGCCTGCTTCATGTGTCTGCCTGTGTCCTCCGAGTGTGTATAGTGTGCCCAACTCGCCCTGCTTGCCTCCGCTCACTCCCCTATGCCTGCTCCATGTGTTTGCCTGTGACCCCCGCAAGTGTATAGTGTGCCTGCTCCCGCCTCGTGCCTTATTTTCCTCCCCCTTGTGACCCCCCCGGGTGTTTATCTGCAATGGGCTTACCTCTCTGCCATGCCCATGAGGATTGGAGACCTTCTTCACATCTGCGCGGCTTGCTCTAGTGATCAGCATGTGATGGTTGCATGATCATCATATGACAACCACTAAAGCAAGCTGCGCGGCTGTGAAGGTGATCTCCAATCCATGGCGGAGAGGTAAGCCTGCTGCAGATAAGTCGTAAGTTGGGGATTTCCTGCCTTTGCCATACAAGACTCAGGGACTTTTTCTCCCCATTTCTTGGGGAGAAAAAGTGTGTCTTATATGGCGGGAAAAACAGTAACCATTATTTCTACTTATCCTACCTACACAGCAACTTTGCACAGAGAGAGGGAGAAACAGCATGGGGTTGCCAGTCTTGCACTGTGAGGGTACTTACAGAATGGGAGATCTGACTGCAGCTCTTAGGCCTTGTTCACATTACACGCATTGCCGTCCGTATTTCAGCAATGCGTGTGGGAGGCAGATACGCACACCCTCAGAAGTGCATAGACTGCACTGATGTTCACACTGCATGCGTTGCGGACCAGTGCAGTCTGCAAACGCATGCTGCTCGCATTTTTTGCCCAAACTTATGGCTGTCCCATTCACTACAGTGAATGGGATCAGCCACACAATGCATGCAAATGCAGATGGCGTGCAATCGCATGGCCATCTCCATTTGATAATGTGAACAAGGCCTTTATCAATTCTGGAGGTGCTGTATTGAAATCTATGCCCCGTTTGGAGACTCTTATCTCTGCTAGGGCATAGATTTCAATGTCCTGCCTCAATTGCTCTACTGTGCACCTCAATCGCTGACAGCTGAGCTCCATGCAACAGCCTTGACCTTGTGATCACTGTAAGCCAATCACAGTGATCACTTTGAAAAATGTAAAAAAAGACTCTGGTCCTTAAGATGCCAGTGCTCTTCCATAGATGTTTTTGTGCATGATTTTAAACACACATTGCATATACAGTAGAAAAACAGTAGAAAACCATTTTAGCTTCCATACTTGCATATTCAAATTGCTTCATGCTGTGCTATTTTTGACCAATGCGTGAGGGCACTCGTTCTCTTACTTTTCAATCGGTGCAACGGTCCGGTCTGTCTGACATCAACAGTTGGAAAAGTGAAATCCACAATTGACAACCCGCTAATAAAGGGTCAATATAACCTCCCACCGTTAAAGACAAACAATCATTAACAGCACTATTGACATTCAGGGGTGTCTGTGGACATATATCTAAAAAAATTGAATGAACTGCATACATCAATAAAGTATAAATTTAATTTAGAGACAGCCACAAAAGTACAATATCACTTAAACAGCACTCCCCTACTGGAAACATACACCACCCCTCACTCTCTTCCATCATTAAGAGACAAGTTGGTCAGGTCACATTTAGGTACCAGCAGAAGAGACATTACAACTAGACGAGGCACTTTTCCATGCAGTGCCTTTGCCCAATGTGGTAATGTGATGGGGGGAGATTTAATTTTCCGTATGTGGATGATCTGACTTAGGATCAGGGCCGGTGCTACCATAGAGGGAAAGGGGGCAATTGCCCCAGGGCCCCAAAGCCTGTAGGGGCCCCCCAAGGTGTCCCCCTCTAACTTAATTGTTGTTACCTGTGGGTCCCTGCAGAGTCTTCAGCAGAGCAGCATCTCACCTGGCCAGGCTTAGGGGCCCTGGGGGTAAATTTGGCTGCAACAAAGGGCCTCTACTGTGGCTTTTTGGTTGGGGGTGTCTATTGAGGGGCCCCTGGATTAATTTTGCCCGGGGGCCCCATTGTTACTACAACCGCCCCTGCATAGGATATATATAAATCCCAGGGCCGGATTTAGGCCAAGGCCACCTAGGCCATGGCGTAGGGCACCACAGGAGCAAGGGCACCAAAGCAGCAGGCTAAACTGGTGCAGCATTTGCAAGCTAGCAAATGCTGCAGTGCAGGGAGATCAGGCAAGTGCCTGATCGCGGTACTCTGCTGTCAGCCGCCTGTGCAGTGGCCGCCCTGCTCTCTCTACACGTTGGCGTTGTGGCCGGTGGCTATGGACTTGGGCAGCATTGACAGAGTTACAAGCGGAGGATGTGGAATAGCAGCCGCCAGTTGCTCACATCGCCGCTCGTCTCCAACATAGAAGCTTCCTCTTCCCGTCTGACTCGATGGTAACATGCCGGCAAGTCACAAGTGAGAGATGCTGGTTGGAGGGACAGATGTACAGTAGTGGCTGATGGAGATGGAGGGGGAGGGGAAGAGGAAGCTTCTGCACTGGAGACAAGTGGAGTGGAGACCCTGATGGCTGCTGTGTAGGTGAGCTGGCTACCTATACTGAAAGGTGGGAGTGGGAAAGGGAGGGATTAAGGGAGTCATCTAGCTACCTATACTTGAGGGGGAGGGGTCATCAGGCTACCTACACTAGAGGGAAAGGGGGAGGGGCCATCTGGCTACCTATACAGAAGGGGGGCGGCTGGTGACAGTGGCCTTGGGCGGTAAAAAGTACAAATCCGGCCCTGATATTCCCTGGTGGGGAGGGTGGGCTAAATAATTAACTGGTGGGAAGGGTGAGTGGGTTAAACAATTACCTGGTGGGGAGGGTGGGTGTGCTAAACAATTACCTGGTGGGGAGGGTGGATGGGCTGAACAATTGCCTGGTGGGGAGGGTGGGTAGGCTAATCAATTATCTGGTGGGGAGGGTGGGTGAGCTAAACATTGCCTGGTGGGGCGGATGGGTGGGTAAAACAATCAACTGGTGGGGAGGGTGAGTGGGTTAAACAATTACCTGGTGGGGAGGGTGGGTGGGCTAAACAATTACCTGGTGGGGAGGGTGGATGTGCTAAACAATTGCCTGGTGGGGAGGGTGGGTGGGCTAATCAATTACCTGGTGGGAACGGTGGGAGGGATAATCAATTACCGGGTGGTAAGGGTGGGCTAAACAATTGCCTGGTGGGGAGGGTGGGTGGACTACTCAATTATCTGATGGGAAGAGTGGGTGGGCTAATCAATTACCTGGTGGGGAGGGTGGGTTAAACAATAACCTGGTGGGGAGGGTAATTGGGCCAAATAATTGCCTGGTGGGGAGGGTGGATGGGCTAAAACAATTGCCTGGTGAGCAGGGTGGGTGGGATAATCAGTTATCTGGTGGGAAGGGTGGGCTAAAATAATTCCTGCTGGGGAGGTTGGGCTAATTAATGACCTGGTGGGGGAGGCTAAACAATTACCCTGTGGGCTAAACAATTGCCTGGTGGGGAGGGTGGGTGGGTTAAACAATTGCCTGGTAGGGAGGGTGGGCTAAACAATTACCTGGTATTGCCTGGTAGGGAGGGTGGGCTAAGCAATTAACTGGTATTGCCTGGTGGGGAGGATGGGTGGGCTAAACAATTACCTGGTGGGAGGGTGGGTCGGCTAAAAAAATTGCCTGGTATTGCCTGGTGAGGATAGTGGGTGGTCCAATCAATTGCCTGGTTTGGAGTTTGGGTGGGCTAATCAAATACGTGTTGGTGAGCTAATCAATTACCTGGTAGAGAGGGTGGGTTAATCAATTACCTGGTAAATTACCTAGTAGGCATGGTGGGTGGGCTAATCAATTACCTGGTGGGGAGGGTGGGTGGGCTAATCAATTACCTGGTGGGGAGGGTGGGTGGGCTAATCAATTACCTGGTGGGGAGGGTGGGTGGGCTAATCAATTACCTGGTTGGGAGGGTGGGTGGGCTAATCAATTACCTGGTTTCTAATCAATTACCTGGTTGGGAGGGTGGGTGGGCTAATCAATTACCTGGTGGGCAAGGTGGGTAGGCTAATCAATTATCTGGTGGGGAGGATAGGCTAATCAGTTAACTGGTGAGGAGGGTGGGCTAATCAATTGACTGGTGGGCAGGGTGGGTGGGCTAATCAATTACCTGGTGAGGAGGGTGGGTGGGCTAATCAATTACCTAGTGGGAAGGGTGGGTGGGCTAATCATTTACCCGGTGGATCAAATACCTGGTGGGTAGGGCAAGTGGATCAATTACCTGGTGGGCAGGGTAGGTGGATCAATTACCTGGTGAGAAGGGTAGAAGAGCTAAAGCTGGTGCAGAGAGAGTTGCCGTCCAGGTCAAAGTGTTTCAGAAGGCTGGGAGGGGGGCCAGACTCCTATCCTCTCTCCCTCACCTCAGGGCCCTGCTTCTGTCATGCCATTTAACAAGCGTGGCGGAAGATACAGCTACAGGCTCTGGGCTCCAGCAGATACTAGAACTCCAGGTCCATGCTGTCTCCTCCTCTGCAATGCCGCTCGCACAGAATCAGAAAGTAATGTGAGTAATATTGCAAGCTGAGGAGGAGTTAGCATGGACCTGGAGCTCTAGCCTCTGCTGGAGCCTGGAGCTGTATCTTCCGCCACACTTGTTAAATGACATGACAGGAGGGGGCCCCGAGGTGAGGGAGGACAGGAGTTGCCCCCCTTGCAGGTTTCTGCAACACTTTGGAACAGGGCGGCCATTCCCTCCACACCCTTTTACGACACTGCTCCCGTAAAACATTTGGCGCACTTGGGATAGGCACTCAGTGCCCTGACAACCATGGGCGGAGATTCGAGGAAGTGCCCCAAATCTCTTGCTCTAATGACGTTCCTGTCACTAACTGTCTCTCAGAGGAGCTCACAATTAAATCCCTACCATAGTCATACGTCCATCATAATCTAGGGCCAATTTAGAGGGAAGCCTGTTAACTTGTCTGCATGTTTCTGGGATGTGGGAGGAAAGAAGAGTGCCCAGAGGAAACCCATAGACACTGGGAGAACATACAACGCATACAAACACAACGCAGTTAGAAATTCCAGATCAGACATGTCATATATGCTTACCATATATACTCATCTATAAGCCACCCCAGATATAAGCCAACCCCCCAACTCTGGACCCTAAAAAAAAAAACACAATTATGTGTGAACCGCAATAAGCTGACCATTCACTGTCTCTCCCTAGCCTCACCCATGTATGTGATGCAGAGTGCCTCCCTTGTGTATGTGTGTGATGTAATATTTGCATATGAAGTATGCTTTTGTATCTATAGTTACTTCTCCTCATTCCTGGCAGTCATCTTCCCATCTTCCTTGCAGCTTTGTACTTGCTAGAGGTCCAGGCTTCACTCCCTTCTCATCTCCAGGCAGCAATCTTCCTGTCTCCCTTGTAGCTCTATACTTGCCGCTGACCTCTAGTGGCAAGTACAGAGCTGCAAGGGAGACAGGAAGATGGCTGCCTGGAGACAAGAATACAGTGAAGCCTGGACCTCCAGCAAGTACAGGTCTGCACAGAGTGTGAGTGTACAGAGCCACAGACTGACAGAGGAGTGTGCCCACCAGCACAGGTAACACGTTTCTCTGCCAAAGACTCTGCAGGGCACCCAGGGAGCAACAGTTAAGTTGGGGGGAGACACCTTGGGGGCCCCTACCGGCTTTGCTTTTATAGTAGCGCTCACCCTGTTTGATACACCATGTGGAGGTCTATCAAATGCCTTCTCTCTTCATTTCTGCTTCAATTCAGTTTTATTAAAACAGAGTAAGAAAATCAAACATACAAAAAATAGACACATATTAGTAATATGTTGACACATAAAAAATAAAAATAAAACACAGTGACCTTTCATGTAAGAAACATAAAAATAACAAAGCATGGACCTAAACTGCCTGTATGACCGTAATCCAGTCACCCCATATAAGATTATATCTATCTAGATTGTTAGAGGAAGCATAAAAAATCATATCCATCAACCTAATCTGATTATTCCTACTTGATACCAGGGAGAAAGAGATCTCAACCCTTTTCCAATGATATGCAATGACCCAGTTAGAAGCTAACAAGATATAATGATACAGGCAACAAAACCATCTAGGAACGTCAGGATTAGGAAACCACAGCAAGACATGCTCAATATTCAATTGTATATGCAATTTAGATACCATGTGAATAAGCAATTTAACCTCATCCCAGAATTTAACTGCCTTAGGGCCTTTTTCCACTAGCCTGCGATTTGCGATTTGCTTCTGATCGCAAATCGCAAGGTACATTAAACTAATGGAAACTGCAGCAGCAATTTCCATTAGTGCGATCCAATTGCGATGCGATTTTGGTCAAAGCGCAATCGTCGTCCTGCCGCGTTTTGTATGCGATTTAGCTGGACTATAATGAGTATAGTAGCTCAATCGCAATCGCATGGTGGAAATTGAAACGCGATTGCGATCGGGATCGCGATCGCATTCCATAATGGAAAAGAGCCCTAAGTGCATGTCCAAAATATACGTGTAAGTGAACCCTCCTGACCACAACCCCTAAAACAATAGTGGGAGGAGAATGGAAACATTTTATTCAACCGCACTGGGGTATAATACCATCTGAAGAGTAACTTAAATGCCGTCTCTTTAAATATCATAACCATAGCAGTTCTAGCAACATCATCACAAGACACGTCCCACTGGGTCATTGCAAAGTCCTTACCAATCTCCCCCTCCCAGGCAGTCAGGTAGGATGTTTTTTCCTTAGTGTTTAATAAAATCAAATGTTGATATATAATAGAAATGAGGCCCACTCCTCTCGGAAAGTTATATCAGGTATTTTCATACACAGGTAGAGTCGTGGGGGGAGGAGACTTATAAACAGAAAGAAAAAAATGTTTAATCTGAATATAATGAAAACGTTCAGAATCCGCTACATCTCCATCAAATATAAAAACCTTAATGGTAATACATTTGCCAGCTGTAACTAAAAATCCGCAACGCCGGATGGATTGCGGAAATATGGTCGCATCCAATCCGGCAAGTGGACTTTCCAACGCGGGATGCGGAAATTCGTCCGCATCCACTGCGCAAACCCGTCCAAGCACTCTGCTCCAAACTCACCAGCATGCTGCTCACCAGGACTCTGCCATCTTGCCTCTAGGGGGTGGGCGCGCCCGACAGACACGCCTTTATACTCTTAGGAAGCGTGTCAGCTGACCTGGAAGTCAGCTGACATTTTAGCCTGCTCTGATTGGTTGCTGCCTGGGGTGGAGACTTCTCTCCCAGGCAGTATATAAGGAAGTGCTTTTCAGTCACACTTCGTCTGTGTTTGCGATACCCTGTGTCAGCACTCAGACCTAGTCAGCCTTGTCTCTGATATTGTGTTATATATTGGTTTATCGCCAATATATACACATATTATTACTGTTTGATTTATCGTGTATGATTCTGTGCCTGTCTTGACTACTCCTCTGCTTCCTGATTTTGTACTTCGCCAGTCCGTACCGTTATCGACTATTGGCTTGGTTTCCGACTATTCTCTTGTCTCACGTTTCTGTACTGCTGCCGCCTGATCTGTTGCCGAACCTCATTTTGTCTGACCTTTCTCCCTTCAGTGGAACGTCTCCCACTGTACAGTTCTATCAGAGGCTTGCCTCTTTGAGACGACCGCCACTAGCAAACCCTTGCTGCTAGAGGCCAAGACTCCTCCACTCCGTCCTTTGGAGGCTCTCACACACAGGGTTCCCATTCAGAGGTAATCACACCTCTGAGGAATTACGGTGTGGTGGATATTTCCACAGACTTGAATTTACACTGTATATTATTATTGTTATCTGCTGTTCCAGCTTGCTGGAGGTTGTATCTCTGTGCCCTATAGATATACTCTATTGTACTCAGCACCCTTTTGTGTACGATTGTATCGTGTCACGCTATACTTGCATTATTGGTGATTCTGCAGATCACCATATAATCAGGTATAGCATCTGTATTATTGGTGATACTGCAGATCACCAATAATCAGAATAGCGGTGCTTGCTGACACCAATCGTTACACCAGCCATCCAGAAGAATATATAAAGAGAATTCCTTTCCCACCAGGCAAAGCTACGCCTGTTATGAAAAGCTGGTGGAAAATTGGGATCGCCCAAAAATGATAAGCGTATTGGGGAAATCTAACATCAGCCTATGCCATTGAGAAAACCAAAGAGCTAAATCCAACAATTTTATTAAAACAAATTACTTGGAAAATAATTTTTGTGGAAAAGTCCACAACACATGGGATTAATAAGGGAACACAGCATCACACTCACATGTCCTCCAGAGTAAAGAAGCCCCAGAGGAGTGCCAGCCAGAGAAAATCTGAGAAAATCAAGATGCTAAATAGTAAAACCAAAGGTTCGGTAAGCCTATCCCACCTTTCGACATAGGTCTAAATAATAATATACTCTTCAGTCTGGATTTCCCTCCAGACAAAAGGGATTTACGCATTTCTTTATGCAAGTTATCAAAAAACAATTTTGGTACCAAAATAGGGAGGGCTCTAAAAAAACATATTTGTAAGGATGATCATTTTACACGCTACCTTACTCAGCCAAGAAATGTTATATTTTGACCAATCCGGAAATAATTTAGTAATAGTAGAGGTTAATGGGGGAAAACTTACCTTATAAACATCCGCAGTAAGAGATCAGAGGCGCCAGCAGGATAAAAATTGATACATTTTTTTTTTTAGTTGCTAGGAGGCAGCGGTGGAATTACCTCCAGAAAGCAGACACGAAAAACTGTCTGAATTACTATAAAACATTTAAGGTACCCCAAAGATGCAACGCGTTTCACAGGCACAGCCCGCTTCATCAGGCAATAAAGTGGGGACAAACCCCCTTCTTTCTGATCTACAGAGTGCGACTTCTTAGTCCTGAGTGAGGACAGGTCTAATCTCCTCACCTGCATGAACAGTGGTTGCCTATGTGGTAACCCATGTTTGTGAGTATTCATATCTCACTATTCATATTTGTCATTTGTTTTTAACATACTACACTATATTGGGCTCTCGGTTTCTTCATTTCTTATAAACATCCGCAATGGAGGGAGTTAAATAAAATCCTAAATATTTCATTTTCTCCATACACCATTTGAAGTCAAAGTTGGCCTCCAACAATTTAAAGGGGCACTATGGCAAAGCATTGTAAAATTTAAAATATGTGCAAACGTAGACAAATAAGAAGTATGTTTTTTCCAGAGTAAAATGAGCCATAAATTATATTTCTCCTATGTTGCTGTCGCTTACAATAGGTAGTAGAAATCTGAAATTAGTGACAGGTTTTGGACTAGTCCATCCTTCATAGGGGATTCTCAGCAAGACTTTTATTCTTTTTAAAGATATTCCCTAAAATAATTTAAACAATAATGAAGGCCAGCTTCCTTCCCTGCTCGCTACACAGTTTTTTGGCAGTTCGACAGAGCAACTGCTATTCACTAAGTACTTTTGAAAATAAATAAATCCCTGCCTGGATAGTGTACTGGTTTAAGTGGACCCAAATTAAAAATTCAAGATTTCAGAAATAATATCTATTTTCTAAATTAATAATAACAATTATATATATATATTATATTAATAAATAGCAGCCTTTTTTTTAGCTGCATGATGACAAATATAAAATATTTTACATTTATTGGAGGAACCCCTCCCTTCCTTTCATATTGCCGGACAGAATCCGGCAAACTGATGGAGTAGGTGGTGTCCGGCAAAGGAGGAATTGCTGATGGCTGCCACCTGTATAACCCTAGTTATGCAAAGAGAAGGTGAAAAGCATGCACTGAAATGCTCATAGGCTTGAAGGAGTGTTTATTTATCTTTGTATGTGTCAGAGTGGTACAACTAAATATTTTGAATTAAAACAAATGTTTGGATTGGGTCTGCTTTAAGGGCTCTGCCTCTGACACAGGAGACCTGGGTTCGAATCTCGGCTCTGTCTGTTCAGTAAGCCAGCACCTATTCAGTAGGAGACCTTGGGCAAGTCTCCCTAACACTGCTACTGCCTATAGAGCGTGTCCCAGTGGCTGCAGCTCTGGCGCTTTGAGTCCACCAGGAGAAAAGCGTGATATAAATGTTCTGTGTTTGTTCTGTGTTTGAGAATCCCCCTGTGAAAAGATGGACTAGTCCAAAACCCGTCGCTTCTGTCAAAATTCTACTACCTACTGTAAGTGACAGCAACATAGGGGAAAAGTAATTTATGGCTCATTTTACTCTGGAAAAAACATACTTTTTATTTGTTTGTTTGCAATTTCTTTATGTTTGCAATTTTTCGCCATAGTGCCCCTTTAACTGCTTGCCAACCGATCCATGCCGATTGGCGTGAACGGCCTTCTATGAGGCTAGCAGGAGATTGCGCGCGCATCCCTGCTTGGAAGGCAGAGAGGAGCTCCGCCTTCAGTCTCCCAGCGGCGATCGCCACTCAGACTGTTAGATGGCAAAACCGCCGTCTGATTTACATGTACAGAGCTGATCTAAGGATCAGCACTGTACTGGGGATAGCCGTGTGACATGGCTATCCCCCTGGGGACAAAGAAGCGATCAGCAGTGATAGGCTGAAGCCTATCACAGCCGATCGCAGTGATTGGCTGGCCAGGGGAGGGAGGGTTGTAAAAGTACATTTTTATTAAAAAATAAATATTAAAAATATTTACAAAGAAAAAAATAAACATTGGGGGAGCGATCAGACTCCACCAACAGAGAGCTCTGTTGGTGGGGAGAAAAGGGGTGGATCACTTGTGTGCTAAGTTGTGCGGCCCTGCAGCTAGGCCGTAAAGCTGCAGTGGCCATTTTAGCAAAAAATGTCCTGGTCACTAGGGGGGTTTAACACTGCTGTCCTCAAGTGGTTAACAGATGGTCGTGGCAAATTTATAGGCATGGCTTTTGATTTCGCCGAATTTACTTGAAGCCCAGAAACTATACGAAATTGGTCCAGAAGTACAAATAGATTCCGCAGAGAGGTCACCGGTTTGGAAAGAAATAATAAAGTGTCGTCAGCATAAACTGAAAACGGAAATTAAAAGGGGTTCCATGGCCAGGGTAAATAAAAGCGGGGAAAGCAGACACCGCTGTCTCGTCCCCCTACCCAAGCGACTCTGATCCAAATTGTACCCAGGGATTTTAATGCAAGTGAACGGGTCATCATACAAAGCCTTAAATGCATTTTTTTAAAAAAAAGACCCATTCTCTATATTGTGAGGCACAGACTAACCAGCTAGCTCATGGTGACCCAGAACTCATTGGAGTGTGTAAGGGACTACAATGGTCCTAAAAAAAAACCCTTACTAAGATGTTAAGAAAAACAAAAGTTTGCTTTCCTAAAACAGAAAGCTTGAGATGTCTCCCAGAGCACCACTGCTGAATATATGCAAATTAACCATTGTACCCTTAGAAGCTAAACACACCTCCAGAACCGCTGGAATGCAATGATGTGTTAGCTTGTTAATTTGTACAGAGCCATAATTATCCAACAT
Source organism: Hyperolius riggenbachi (assembly GCF_040937935.1). Taxonomy (NCBI): domain Eukaryota; kingdom Metazoa; phylum Chordata; class Amphibia; order Anura; family Hyperoliidae; genus Hyperolius; species Hyperolius riggenbachi. The sequence continues at coordinate 157,677,639 of NC_090654.1, forward strand.
GCATACAGACTGTTTCGGATTGTTTGATCCTCATCAGTGCATGGCATGGATTAATTTGGCTCTATGGAGTAGGGCTTGTTAATCCGAGAGGCACAGACTAACTAGCAAGCTCATGGTGACCCAGAACTCATTGGAGTGTGTAAGGGACTACAATGGTCCTAAAAGCCCCCTTACACACTCCAATGAGTCTGTATGCATATTGGATTATTATGGCTCTGTACAAATTAACAAGCTAACACATCATTGCATTCCAGCGGTTCTGGAGGTGTGTTTAGCTTCTAAGGGTACAATGGTTAATTTGCATATATTCAGCAGTGGTGCTCTGGGAGACATCTCAAGCTCACTCCAATCTGAATTATCGCAAATTCTTTCTGTTTTAGGAAAGCAAACTTTTGTTTTTCTTAAAGAGACTCTGTAACATGAAAAAGATCCCCTGGTGGGTACTTACCTCGGGTGGGGGAAGCCTCCGGATCCTAATGAGGCTTCCCACGCCGTCCTCTGTCCCACTGGGGTCTCGCTGCAGCCCTTTGAACAGCCGGCGACAGGCCCGACTGTAATTTTAATATTTACCTTTGCTGGCTCCAGCGGGGGCGCTGTGGCTGCTTTCCGTTCCAAACTACACGGAAATACCCAATCTCAGTCGGGTCCGCTCTACTGCGCAGGCGCCGGAAACTTGCGCCTGCGCAGTAGAGCAGACCCGACGGCGATCGGGTATTTCCGTGTAGTTCGGAGCCGACAGCCGTCAGAGCGCCTGCGCAGGAGCCAGGAAGGTAAATATTACGTCACGGCTGCACGGAGGGCTGCAGCGAGACCCCCGTGGGACAGAGGACGGCGTGGGAAGCCTAATTAGGATCCGGAGGCTTCCCCCACCCGAGGTGAGTACCCCCCAGGGGATTTTTTGAGGTTACAGATCCTCTTTAACATCTTAGTAAGGGGGCTTTTAGGACCATTGTAGTCCCTTACACACTCCAATGAGTTCTGGGTTACCATGAGCTTGCTGGTTAGTCTGTGCCTCTCGGATTTACAACCCCTACTCCACAGAGCCAAATGAATCCATGTCATGCACTGATGAGGATCAAACAATCCGAAACAGTCTGTATGCATGTTGGATTATTATGGCTCTGTACAAATTAACAAGCTAACACATCATTGCATTCCAGCGGTTCTGGAGGTGTGTTTAGCTTCTAAGGGTACAATGGTTAATTTGCATATATTCAGCAGTGGTGCTCTGGGAGACATCTCAAGCTCACTCCAACCTGAATTATCGCAAATTCTTTCTCTTTTAGGAAAGCAAACTTTTGTTTCTCTATTTTGTACAAGACTCCAAATACCTTCAGGAGACAGCCTTGTTAATATCAAGGCTAAGAAATAACAAGATATTCTCATTAAAGTGTACCAGAGCTGTAACATTAAAAAGATTTTATAGATACCTGGGGCTTCCTCCTCAAGTCCCATTTGCTCCAATCGCTCCCACACCGCCATCTTACGCTGCCCGCAACTTCCAGCAGCTGCTGGAGAGATACGCAAAGAGTGCACTTCTCCTGCGTAGCTGGCCGCAACTGATGTCAGTGGCTGGCCCGGTTCCCGAAGCTGCGGGCAGCAGAGGACGGCGGCGTGGGAGCGATTGGAGCGGATGGGGCTGGAGGAAGCCCCAAGTATGTATAAAATCTTTTTAATTTTACAGCTCTGAGTCCCTTTAAGCTTTGCATCCTGGAGAATATCAAGAGTCAGCCTGATGTTATCTGTCGCCTCTATTGAGGGAATAAACCCTGTCTGATTGGGGGAAATAATACTATTGTACTATAATACTATTACTATTACTAGTAGGGATCATTTGTGCACAACATATGCTGAAGCTAACGCCCCCCTTTACTGTACCTGTTTTGAATGCAAGGTGTGTAATCTGCCCGTTATTTGAGCTCTGCATACTTGTGCAGGTAGTCAATTCAGGTGCAGCGTCTGTTTGGAAGCGCTGCCATTTCCATCTGCTGTATAATACTATTGATAATAGTAGAAAAGCGTGTCGCCAATATTTTTAAATTATTATTCCGAATAGATATGGACCTAGGCTATAACTAGCCGGATTAGGAAGGTCAGTCCTCTTTTCCTTTCTTTAGACACACAGAAGACGGCCAACAGGGTCTACTGGCTATATTCAAAACCAGCACTTTCAAAATTTTAGATAACAGGATTTCTATTACATTTACTATTTTTATTAATTTCTATTGCAAGCAATTCTCTCTCCATACTCCCACCCAGTAGCCATAGTATCCATATTAGGCACCCAATCTGCTCCCTTTCCGAAAACTAATGAAACCTCTCTCCACTCATCTTTATTATGCTCTTAAGGTAGTCATACATCTAGCGATGTATGGGCAGATTCGACCAAGAGACAAATCTCTTTCTTATCGAATCTGATAAGAGAGAGATCTGTCAGCTGCCCATACACCACAGGCCGATTCCAATTCAATTTCATGCTGCAATTGATCCAGAATCGGCCCTATGCACTGCCTCGCCACTGCACCCCCCCCAATGCCCGCCATGCCAAAGTGTATACATTACCTGTCTACGGCCCCTGCTTGTACTCCACTGCTCTGGCCGCATTCTCCTCTTCTGCCATACACGCACGCCTCACGTGGTTTCCTGGTAAGGGCGCGCATGTGACGTCACACACGTGACGTGCACCCTTCCCAGGAAACCACGTGCGGTGTGAGTGTATGCGGAAGAGGAGAATGCGCCCGGAGCAGCGGGGGACAAGTGGAGGCCACGGACAGGTAATGTATACACTTTGGCACAGCAGGCATGGGGGGGGGGGGCACAGCGGCGAGGTGGTAGATGGTTTTGTCATCACGTTGTTCCCGTCACGCGCCTGATCAATCAACTTTGGCCCGACAACTCGCAGCATGCGCTATCCAATTTCCGTACCGAAATTGGTCGCTTTGTTGGTCGGCAATGCACTTGGCGGCACCAACTTTCATCCAATTCGATTATAATAATCGAATTGGATGGTCGATCAACCGCCAGGTCCCCTGATGTATGGCCACCTTTACAACTCCTAGCCATCAAAATAAGAGAAAATAACCTAATTACAGGGATCAAAATTGCCAACCACAAACCCAAAGTAGGACTTTTTGCATACGACATGATTTTATCTAAATCACCTATTACAAACTAAATGAAACAAAGTCATACATTGTCCTTATCGACCTATCAGCACAACAAATTTTTAATCTTAAGAATGTTGCCCAATTTTCATTTTTAAAAAGATCAATTAAATACCTTGGTATAAAACAAACCTCACCTACTAGTCAGCTATATATAGAAAACTATGCTCCTTGACTATCTAAAATAAAAACAGAAATTCCAAATTAGAATTCTCATACTTGGAAAAAGTAGCAGCCTTCAAAATGGTCATATTGCCAATGCTGTTGTACCTATTTCGTAATCCGCACATAGTAGAACCAAAAGTGTCAAACTTTTAAAATATTCTTAATAATTTTTGTAGTAAATATATCCCATACGTAAACTAAACTTCTAGAAATAAAAAGGGGTCTGTATGATTGAATAGAAAACTTAAACATAAAATTAAGTTTAAAAGGAATGCTTATAAGGCCTTAAAATAGGAGGGGGGTCAATGCGGCATTAACCTCCTTGCCGGTTATCCCGAGCTCAGCTCGGGGTAACCTGCGCAGGAGGATTTCTCAGGCCCGCTGGGCCGATTTGCATAATTTTTTTTTTTTGTTACAAGCAGCTAGCACTTTGCTAGCTGCTTGTAACTTCCGATCGCCGTCACTCGCCGCCGATCTGCCGCAATCCACCGCGCCGAGCCGCCCCCCCCCCCAGACCCCTGCGCAGCCTGGCCAATCAGGGTCTGTGACGTCATCCCGCCCCGTCGCCATGGCGACCGGGGAAGCCCAGCAGGAAATCCTGTTCTGAACGGGATTTCCTGCTTACTCCGATCGCCGGAAGCGATCGGAGTGGCTGCAGAGCTGCCGCTGCCCTGGGCTCGCTACATGATTTAAAAAAAAAAAAAAAGTGCTGCGCTGCCTCCTTGCCGGGGAAATTAGACCGGCAAGGAGGTTAAGCAATTATAAGGAGTGCAATAAAAGTTCGAGAAAAGAAATTAGGCTGGCAAAGATTAAAGCTGTACATCAAATCACTAGGAATATCAAACCAAATTCAAAGAAGTTTGAAACGTATATCAACTCTAAAAAAAGAAAGGTGGACTGTATAGGACTCGAAAAAGATGATATTGGAAACTTAGTGATGGATGAGCGAAGTAGGGCAGAGCTACTGAATGCTTGCTTTGCTTCTGTCTTCATAAGGTAAGCATCGTTATTGTATATTAAAGATGCAGAAGGGTTCAAAACTTCCAATCTTAATATTAAATATGTAAAGCAGGAAGGAGTGATGGCAAGACTAAACAAAATCAAAACTGATAAGGCACCTGGCCCAGATGGCTTACATCCTTGGGTGTAAAAGGAATAAGAGCAGAATTAATTCTGACATAACAGTCAATAAAAACATGTTTTCCTACTTTTTATTACCCATACAGTTATCATATTTGCTTTTGTGCACAAGTATTATCATCCATTTACAAATTACAAGTTCCCAAAGTACAGGTTATCTGCTCTAAAAACAGCCATTGCAATTTACTGCATAGCTGCTGTATTTATATATTCTAATATATCCAGTGAGAATGTGTCTTTTGTGTACACTTTCTGTGTGCGTTCTTCTTTTTTTTCAGTAGTAAGTTTTATGCTGTAAAGAATCTTTAAGGGCAAAGAAGATATGGCGAATTTCATACCACTTTAAGTTCAGTTTTCAATAAACCCTTTATAATAGACTTGCATACAGCCCACATTTTCCTATATTTTAAGATGGGCTGAAAATAAATCAGATCTGGGAAATTATAAACCTGTAAGATTTACATCAGTTATGTATTTGAGGGTTTCTTAAGAGATGCTATACAAGACTTCATAGCAGAGAATATTTTAACCACTTCCCCTCCCCCGAGATGAGTAACTATGTCCCTGCAAAATGCCATAACTGCTTGCAGGGGCGTAGCTACTATGTTCTTCCCCGTTGTGTGTTCCGACTCGCGCCCCCCGCCTGCGCTCATTACCGCCGCCAATCGTTAGCTGCTAGATCAATGAATGGGACTTCCTCTTTGCGTAGTGATACTATGCATAAGGAAGTCAGCTGTGAGGAAATTTTGTTCCCAAATAGTAAAATTACATCTACTTTTTTTTCAATAAAAGACCTATTTAGACCTTATTTTTACATTTTAAATTAAACCCTGAGCTTCCACACTGTTACCACATTTTCTTGAAAAAAATAAAAAATTAAAAACATGTACAATAAAAAAACAAAACATAAATAGTTACCTTACGGACTGAACTTTAATATGCGTGTCAAGGAGGTATATTACTATTACTTTATAAATTATGAGCTTGTAAGTAGTGATGGACGCAAAACTGAAAAAAATGCGCTTTGATTTCCAAATAAAATATTGTCGACATTCATTGTACTAGGGAAAAATTTTAAATGTTGTAAAATTCCGGGACAAATGGGGATATAAAATGTATGAGTTTTAATTAAGGTTGCATGTATTATTTTAAAACTGTAATGGCCGAAAACTGAGAAATAATGAATTTTTTCCTGGTAAAACACTTTTAGAATAAAATAATTCGTAGGAAAAAGTACCCTCCAAAGAAAGTCTAATTGGTGGCGAATGAATGGAAGGAGCGGTAACAGGTGAAAATTGCTCTGTTTTTTAAGGGGAAAAACTGTTGGAGGTGAAGTGGTTAATTTCTAAGCATTAACATGGGTTTAATAAGGACCAGTCTTGTTTGACTAACATGCTAAGCTTTTATAAGGTGGTAAATGCTAATGAGGATATAGGGAATGCTGTAGATATGATATATTTGGACTTTGCAAAGGACTTTGATACTGTTCCTTACAGTCTGGTGCAGAAGTTGAGGATGTAAGGACTAGGGTAGAATCTGCGTATATGCATGTAACGAACTTGTTAAATGACAGAAAGCAAAGAGTTGTGGTCAACAGATCATATTTAACCACTTGAGGACCACAGTCTTTTCGCCCCTTAAGGACCAGAGCCTTTTTGTCCATTCAGACCACTGCAGCTTTCACGGTTTATTGCTCGGTCATACAACCTACCACCTAAATGAATTTTACCTCCTTTTCTTGTCACTAATACAGCTTTCTTTTGGTGCTATTTGATTGCTGCTGCGAGTTTTAGATTTTATTATATTTATCAAAAAAGACATGAATTTTGTCAAAAAAATGACTTTTTTAACTTTCTGTGCTGACATTTTTCAAATAAAGTAAAATTTCCTATACATTTGAGCGCGAAAGTTATTGTGCTACATGTCTTTGATAACAACAAAAACCATTCAGTGTATATTTATTGGATTGGGTAAAAGTTATAGCGTTTACAAACTATGGTGCCAAAAGTGAATTTTCCCATTTTGAAGCATTTCCGACCTTTCTGCCCACCTGTCATGTTTCATGAGGTGCTAAAATTCCAGGATAGTGTAAATGCCCCCCAAATGACCCCATTTTGGAAAGAAGACATCCCAAAGTATTCCCTGAGAGGCATGGTGAGTTCATAGAAGATTTTATTTTTTGTCACAAGTCTTCTAACTTGCGACAAAAAAAAATGAAATCTGCCACGGACTCACTATGCTCCTCTCTGAATACCTTGAAGTGTCTACTTTCCAAAATGGGGTCATTTGTGGGGTGTGTTCACTGTCCTGGCATTTTGGGGGGTGCCTAATTGTAAGCACCCCTGTAAAGCCTAAATATGCTCAATGGACTTTGGGCCCCTTAGCGCAGTTAGGCTGCAAAAAAGTGCCACACATGTGGTATTGCCGTACTCAGGAGAAGTATTATAATGTGTTTTGGGGTGTATTTTTACACATACCGATGCTGAGTGGGAGAAATATCTCTGTAAATGACAATTTTTTGATTTTTTTTTACACACAATTGTCTATTTACAGAGATATTTCTCCCACTCAGCATGGGTATGTGTAAAAATACACCCCAAAACACATTATACTTAGAGATGAGCTGAAATTTTCGAAATTTCGAACTGCTTTTATTACGAATGCGAAATTTAACATTACGACCCAAATTCGTAATTTCGTAATTAATTTTCAAATCGTAATTTATAATTTCGTAATCGAAATTTCACTCCCATAATTACGAATTTCGTGTGTCCAACCGAAATTTTACTTTTTCACGTTTGTAAGGGTTTGTATCCCTCTAGATGCCTAAAATGAAAAACCAACCAACCAACCCTCCTCCTCCTCCTCCTCCCTCCCTCTCTCCCTCTCTCTCCCTCTCTCTCTCTCTCTCTCTCTCTCTCTCTCTCTCTCCCTCTCTCTCCAGAGATCTGTAGTATTTCAAAACCATACTCACATTCATGACATGTCCAGGGATCAAACCCAGGCCAACCACATGGAAGACAGCTATGCTCACCACCATACCACCAAACACACACTAAATAGACTGCTAACCTAAATCTTACTTGTAGACAGTCATATGAGACACATGCTGGGTGCAGGGCTTTGTGATTGGACCATGGACCATGCGATAGAGTGAGGTGCAAAAATGAAATCATGCCTAGCAGAGGATGGTTTCACAATGCTAAATGCTAGGCTGGCTGTGGTGCAATTGGTTAGTGCATCTGGCTGGTAACAGCAAGGTTACAGGTTCAATTCCATCCAGGCATGTCTTTTCCTTTTGCGTTCAACAGTTGTCCAAACAGAGCCAACAGAGCCCCAGATAGCCATGTAGAGTTAGGTCACAGCTAGCCTGGCTGTGGTGCAATTGGTTAGTGTGTCTGGCTGGTAACAGCAAGGTTACAGGTTCGATTCCATCCAGGCATGTCTTTTCCTTTTGAGTTCAACAGTTGTCCAAACACCGAGCACAAAGTTTTGCATGCGTAAAGTTTTACGCACGCAAAATACCCCATGGGGTTCAATGGCGCAGCGCGCGCACGCAAAAGGAAAAGACATGCCTGGATGGAATCGAACCTGTAACCTTGCTGTTACCAGCCAGATGCACTAACCAATTGCACCACAGCCAGCCTAGCATTTAGCATTGTGAAACCATCCTCTGCTAGGCATGATTTCATTTTTGCACCTCACTCTATCGCATGGTCCATGGTCCAATCACAAAGCCCTGCACCCAGCATGTGTCTCATATGACTGTCTACAAGTAAGATTTAGGTTAGCAGTCTATTTAGTGTGTGTTTGGTGGTATGGTGGTGAGCATAGCTGTCTTCCATGTGGTTGGCCTGGGTTTGATCCCTGGACATGTCATGAATGTGAGTATGGTTTTGAAATACTACAGATCTCTGGAGAGAGAGAGAGAGAGAGAGAGAGAGAGAGAGAGAGAGAGAGAGAGAGAGAGAGAGAGAGAGAGAGAGGAGGAGGAGGAGGAGGAGGAGGCTGGCCGATTCATTTTAGGCATCTAGAGGGATACAAACTTTAAAATACTAAATTTCGTAATTACGAAAATTTGCGAAAATTACGAAATTCCGATTACTGTTAAAATCGTAATTGTAGTAATTTCGCGAAATTTCGGAAATTCGTAATTAGGTCATTACGCTCATCCCTAATTATACTACTTCTTCTGAGTACGGAGATACCACATGTGTGGCATTTTTTTGCACCCTAACTGTGCTAAGGGGCCCAAAGTCCAATGAGTACCTTTAGGATTTCACAGGTCATTTTGCGACATTTGGTTTCAAGACTACTCCTCATGGTTTAGGGCCCCTAAAATGCCAGGGCAGTATAGGAACCCCACAAATGGCCCCATTTTAGAAAGAAGACACCCCAAGGTATTCCGTTAGGAGTATGGTGAGTTCATAAAAGATTTTTTTTTTTGTCACAAGTTAGCAGAAATTGATTTTAATTGTTTTTTTCACAAAGTGTCATTTTCCGCTAACTTGTGACAAAAAATAAAATCTTCAATGAACTCGCCATACTCCTAACGGAATACCTTTGGGTGTCTTCTTTCTAAAATGGGGTCATTTGTGGGGTTCCTATACTGCCCTGGCATTTTAGGGGCCCTAAACCGTGAGGAGTAGTCTTGAAACCAAATGTCGCAAAATGACCTGTGAAATCCTAAAGGTACTCATTGGACTTTGGGCCCCTTAGCGCACTTAGGGTGCAAAAAAGTGCCACACATGTGGTACCGCCGTACTCAGGAGAAGTAGTATAATGTGTTTTGTGGTGTATTTTTACACATACAGATGCTTGGTGGGAGAAATATCTCTGTAAATGACAATTATTTGATTTTTTTTACACACAATTGTCCATTTACAGAGAGATTTCTCCCACCCAGCATGGGTATGTATAAAAATACATACCAAAACACATTATACTACTTCTTCTGAGTACAGCGATACCACATGTGTGACACTTTTTTGCAACCTAGGTGCGCTAAGGGGCCTAACGTCCTATTCACAGGTCATTTTGAGGCATTTGGATTCTAGACTACTCCTCACGGTTTAGGGCCACTAAAATGCCAGGGCAGTATAGGAACCCCACAAATGACCCCATTTTAGAAAGAAGACATCCCAAGGTATTCCGTTAGGAGTATGGTGAGTTCATAGAAGATTTTTTTTTTTTTTGTCACAAGTTAGCGGAAATTGATTTTAATTGTTTTTTTTCACAAAGTGTCATTTTCCGCTAACTTGTGACAAAAAATAAAATCTTCTATGAACTCGCCATACTCCTAACGGAATACCTTTGGGTGTATTCTTTCTAAACTGGGGTCATTTTTGGGGTTCCTATACTGCCCTGGCATTTTAGGGGCCCTAAACCGTGAGGAGTAGTCTTGAAACCAAATGTCGCAAAATGACCTGTGAAATGCTTAATGGTACTCATTGGACTTTGGGCCCCTTAGCGCACTTTGGGTGCAAAAAAGTGCCACACTTGTGGTACCGCCGTACTCAGGAGAAGTAGTATAATGTGTTTTGTGGTGTATTTTTACACATACAGATGCTGGGTGGGAGAAATATCTCTGTAAATGACAATTATTTGATTTTTTTTTTACACACAATTGTCCATTTACAGAGAGATTTCTCCCACCCAGCATGGGTATGTATAAAAATACACCCCAAAACACATTATACTACTTCTTCTGAGTACGGCGATACCACATGTGTGACACTTTTTTGCAACCTAGGTGTGCTAAGGGGCCTAACGTCCTATTCACAGGTCATTTTGAGGCATTTGGATTCTAGACTACTCACGGTTTAGGGCCCCTAAAATGCCAGGGCAGTATAGGAACCCCACAAGTGACCCCATTTTAGAAAGAAGACACCCCAAGGTATTCTGTTAGGAGTATGGGGAGTTCATAGAAGATTTTTTTTTTGTCACAAGTTAGCGGAAAATGACACTTTGTGAAAAAAAAATAATACAAATCAATTTCCGCTAACTTGTGACAAAAAATAAAATCTTCTATGAACTCATCGTGCACCTAACAGAATACCTTGGGGTGTCTTCTTTCTAAAATGGGGTCACTTGTGGGGTTCCTATACTGCCCTGGCATTTTACGGGCCCAAAACCGTGAGTAGTCTGGAAACCAAATTTCTCAAAATGACTGTTCAGGGGTATAAGCATCTGCAAATTTTGATGACAGGTGGTCTATGAGGGGGCAAATTTTGTGGAACCGGTCATAAGCAGGGTGGCCTCTTAGATAACAGGTTGTATTGGGCCTGATCTGATGGATAGGAGTGCTAGGGGGGTGATAGGAGGTGATTGATGGGTGTCTCAGGGGGTGGTTAGAGGGGAAAATAGATGCAATCAATGCACTGGGGAGGTGATCGGAAGGGGGTCTAAGGGGGATCTGAGGGTTTGGCCGAGTGATCAGGAGCCCCCACGGGGCAAATTAGGGCCTGATCTGATGGGTAGGTGTGCTAGGGGGTGACAGGAGGTGATTGATGGGTGTCTCAAGGTGTGATTAAAGGGGGGAAATAGATGCAAGCAATGCACTGGCGAGGTGATCAGGGCTGGGGTCTGAGGGCGTTCTGAGGGTGTAGGCGGGTGATTGGGTGCCCTAGGGGCAGATTAGGGTCTAATCTGATGGGTAACAGTGACAGGTGGTGATAGGGGGTGATTGATGGGTGATTGATGGGTAATTAGTGGGTGTTTAGGGTAGAGAACAGATGTAAACACTGCACTTGGGAGGTGATCTGACATCGGATCTGCGGGCGATCTATTGGTGTGGGTGGGCGATCAGATTGCCCGCAAGGGGCAGGTTAGGGGCTGATTGATGGGTGGCAGTGACAGGGGGTGATTGATGGATGGCAGTGACAGGGGGTGATTGATGGGTGATTGATAGGTGGTTGACAGGTGATTGACAGGTGATCAGTGGGTTATTACAGGGAATAACAGATGTAAATAATGCACTGGCGAATTGGTAGGGGGGGGTCTGAGGGCAATCTGAGCGTGTGGGTGGGTGATTGGGTGCCCGCAATGGGCAGATTAGGGTCTAATCTGATGGGTAACAGTGACAGGTGGTGATAGGGGGTGATTGATGGGTAATTAGTGGGTGTTTAGGGTAGAGAACAGATGTAAACACTGCACTTGGGAGGTGATCTGATGTCAGATCTGCGGGCGATCTATTGGTGTGGGTGGGTGATCAGATTGCCCGCAAGGGGCAGGTTAGGGGCTGATTGATGGGTGGCAGTGACAGGGGGTGATTGATGGGTGATTGACAGGTGTTTGACAGGTGATTAGTGGGTTATTACAGGGGGGATAGGCATACAGTACATAGGGGGGGGGGGGGTCTGGGGGGGGGGACTGGGGAGAATATGAGGGGTGGGGGGTGATCAGGAGGGAGCAGGGGGCAGTTTAGGGTTAAAAAAAATAGCGTTGACAGATAGTGACAGGGAGTGATTGATGGGTGATTAGGGGGGTGACTGGGTGCAAACAGTGGTCTGGGGGGTGGGCAGGGGGGGTCTGAGGGGTGCTGTGGGCGATCAGGGGGCAGGGGGGGATCAGTGTGCTTGGGTGCAGACTTGGGTGGCTGCAGCCTGCCCTGGTGGTCCCACGGACACTGTGACCACCAGGGCAGGAGGCAACCTGTATAATAGGCTTTGTATACATTACAAAGCCTATTATACAATGTACATGCGGCGATCCGGGTGCTAGTAACCCGCCGGTGCTTCCGAACGGCCGGCGGGTTACAGCGCGAGGGGGGCGGAGCCAGTCGCTGGTGGCTGATCGCGTCACGAATGGCGCGATCGCCGCATAACCACGCCCGCAGCCGCAGCCGCCCCCGCCGATGGGCGTATTGCGGTCGTTTGGGCACGGTCTTTGCCACCGCCCATCGGCTGGGGGCTGGCCTTAAGTGGTTTAAATGGGTTACTGTTAGTAGTGGGGTCCCACAGGGGTCAGTACCTGGTCCAGTACGCTTCAATTTATTAATTAATGACCTTGTAGATGAACTAAAAAGTAATGTTGCTATTTTGCAGATAATACAAAGTTGTACAGAATTATCAAAACACAGGAAGATAGTGACATATTGCAGATGGATGCAAGGTATTAAGCCTATAGATTTACATGGCCCCTTTTACATATAATACGTCATCATAGTCCCTTCCTCTGCTAGAAACATTCAATTTGTACTGTATATGCCTTTAACTTAAGAACTTTCAGAGTACTTTGCATAAGGCCCCATTCACACTGCACGCGTTTCCAGCCACGTTTTGGAAATGCGTGCAGGTGGCCAACACGCACGACATCAGACATTGCATAGAGTGCAATGTCTGATGTTCACACTGCATGCGTTCCGGACCTGTGCGGTCCGGGAACGCATGCTGCACGCATTTTTTGTAAAAACGCGTGGCTGTCCCATTCACTTTTCAGTGATGGGATCAGCCACGCAACGCACACAAACGCGGATGGCGTGCGTTCGCATGCGTTGCGTTCCGCATGCGTGGCCATCCGCGTTTGTGATGTGAACGGGGCCTAATGCTCTTTCAACTGCCTCTTTTCATTATTATCATCTATGAATCTTAAATGTTCTAATACTCGAAATTTCAGCTCTCTTTTCATCCTTCCAATATACTTCAGTTTACAGGGACATTTGATCATGTATATAACCCTTTCAGTCTTACAATTGATATACAATCTGATCTCATAATCTTCATTTTCCATACTATTTTGAAACATTTTATTTTTATATACAAAAGACCACATCTTGCATCCCCCACATCTTGACATACCATTAGGGATATGCCTGTCTAGCCAAGTTGGGTTGTGTTTGATGCACTCACTATGTGCCAATTTATCACCTAAAAACTCTCCTTGCTGTAAGTAAAGGGTGAGGTCCCACTATAAAAGCAATTTTTGGTGACAGAGTGAAAATACCCCAATATTTTGTGACGCGTCTTCTCAGTGGGATCCACATTGAGAAACAAGTCACAAAAATGTTTCTGTCTTTATATTTGTGTCCTGTTCCTTTGGTGCCAGAAGTGACACCCTAAATTCCACGCTCTTTTAAGCACAGCACATGTTGAGGGTAGCCGCTCTCTCTGAAACATATATGTATCAGCCTTGCCTCACTCCAGAGAGTCTGATCTTCAGAACAATTGCGACAAAGGCAGAGGAATTGACCACAGGGTATACAATGGGATGTGAAAGTTTGGGCAACCTTATTAATTGTCATGATTTTCCTGTATAAATCGTTGGTTGTTGCGATAAAAAAAATGTCAGTTAAATATATCAAATAGGAGACACACTCAGTAATATTTGATAAGCGAAATGAAGTTTATTGGATTTACAGAAAGTGCGCAATAATTGTTTAAAACAAAATTAGGCAGGTGCATAAAAAAAGAAATGAAATCAGTATTAAGTAGATCCTCCTTTTGCAGAAATTACAGCCTCTAAACGCTTCCTGTAGGTTCCAATGAGAGTCTGGATTCTGGTTGAAGGTGTTTTGGACCATTCCTCTTTACAAACATCTCTAGTTCATTAAAGTGAACCTCCAGACTAAAAATCTACTCAGCAGAACTGAAAAGGCTTGGTGTTTCTTTAACAGTTTCACAGCATCAGAACTTTGTTTTTCTTTCCAAAGCATCATTTTTAGCTGCATTTTTAGCAAAGCTCCGCCCCATCAAAGAAGACTGCCTGGGCTTTTTCATCCTTGATGCTGTGCAAAGCATGATGGGATTTCCTATGTTGTTATTCACGTTGCCTAGCAACTGGGAGGGGTGATCAGCACACAGGACAGTTGGAACTGTGTCTCATGCTCCCTGTCACCTCCTTTCAACCAAAAAGATGGCTGCCCTTATGAAATCAAACATTTGCCTGTTCTTTTAAAACAGGGTGGATAAGATATTATATTACCTATCTATTTTAATTAACATAACTAATGTAACTTAATGACAGCATGTTTGTTTAGCCTGAAGTTCCTCTTTAAGGTTTGATGGCTTCCGAGCATGGACAACTGTCTTTAACTCACACCACAGATTTTAAATTATATTCAGGTCTGAGGACTGAGATGGCCATTCCAGAACGTTGTACTTGTTCCTCTGCATGAATGCCTTAGTGGATTTTGAGCAGTGTTTAGGGTCATTGTCTTGTTGAAAGATCCAGCCCCGGCACAGCTTCAGCTTTGTCACTGATTCCTGGACATTAGTCTCCGCAATCTGCTTTGACAAGATTCCCAGTCCCTGCACTGGCCACACAGCCCCACAGCATGATGGAACCACCACCATATTTTATTAAAGGTAGTAGGTGTTTTTCTTGTATTGCCTCCATGCATAATGCTCCTTGTTATGCCCAAATAACTCAATTTTAGTTTCATCAGTCCACAGCACCTTATTCCAAAATGAAGCTGGCTTGTCCAAATGTGCTTTAGCATACCACAAGTGGCTCTGTTTGTGTTGTGGGCGGAGAAAAGGCTTCCTCTGCATCACTCTTGCATACAGCATCTACTTGTGTAAAGTGCACTGAACGCTTCAACGATGCACAGTGACTCTATCTGCAGCAAGATGATGTTGTAGGTCTTTAGTGCTGGTCTGTGAGTTGACTCTGACTGTTCTCACCATTTATCGCTTCTGTCTATCCGAGTTTTTTCTTGGTCTGTCACTTCTAACCTTAACTTGAACTGAGACTGTGGTCTTCCATTTCCTCAATATGTTCCTAACTGTGGAAACAGACAGCTGAAATCTCTGAGACAGCTTTCTGTATCCTTCCCCTAAACCATGATGGGGAACAATCTTTGTCTTCAGGTCATTTGAGAGTTGTTTTGAGACCCCCATTTTGCTACTCTTCAGAGAAAATTAAAAGAGGAGGGAAACTTACAATTGACCCCCTTAAACACTGTTTCTCATAATTGGATTCGCATGTGTATGTAGGTCAGGGGTCACTGAGCTTACCAAGCCAATTTGAGTTCCAATAATTAGTTCTAAAGGTTTTGGTATCAATAAAATGACAACAGTGCCCAAATTTATGCACCTGTCTAATTTTATTTAAACAGTTTTTGTACACTTTCTGTATACAATAAACTTCATTTCACTTCTCAAATATCACTGTGTGTGTCTCCTATATGATATAATTAACTGCCATTTTTTATCGTAACAACCAACGATTTATTCAGGAAAATCATGACAATTAACAAGGTTGGCCAAACTGTCGCATCCCACTTTACCTCTGACCAGAGATGGAGAATGATGGTAACAACCCTTGTTGACCTTTTTAATGATGAGATGATTTAAGGAAAGACTATAACATCCCTCAAAATGACTTATAAGTACCTGCAAAGATTTCTTCCAAAAGAATAGGTATTCCCACATAGAACTACAGCCTCTTCTTACCAAACTATTAATGTCTAAATTGATCCTGCTTTAAGGCACCTTGCTACTACAAACATCTTATCTAGAGATGGCTTAAACCTCCGATTTTAGGTTTGCGAACCTCGAACGCGAACTTCCGCAAAAGTTCGGTTCACGCAAACTTTTGCGAACCGCAATAGATTTTAATGGAGAGGCGAACTTTGAAAACTAGAAACATTTATGCTGGCCACAAACGTGATGGAAAAGATGTTTCAAGGGGTCTAACACCTGGAGGGTGGCATGGTGAAGTGGGATACATGGCAAAAGTCCTAGGGAAAAATCTGGATTTGAGGCACAGCAGCGTTTTAAGGGCAGAAATCACATTGAATGCTAAATTGCAGGCCTAAAGTGCTTTAAAACATCTTGCATGTGTGTACATCAATCAGGGAGTGTATTTGGTGTTCTGCTTCACACTGACAGACCAAACTCACTGTGTAACGCACCGCAAACAGCTGTTTGTGTAGTAACGGCCGTGCTGGACTGGTGCGCACCATGGCGAGAGTGCAGGCAATATCGGTTTTCAAACCCATATGGTTGCCGGGCTGAGGTAGCTCAATGTCAGAACAACAGTGACTGTCCAGCTGATTGAATTTGGTCTGTTCACAATGAAGCAATGACCTTATTATCTTGGGTGTGCCCCCCCCCCCCCCCCCCATCGAGACACTCATATAGCCGGTGGTCATTGCCTCATTGTGATACGCAAGCCCCTTCACCGCGGCAAGGTTATGATCACGAAGGGGAATTGGCACATGTACATGCCTTTTGTTTTGTTGTTGCAGCCGCAGTGCAGCCAGAAAAATTAGGCAGGCATGTACACGCACCAGAAAAAAATTGTTATAGCGGCCGCTGCTAGCAGCGGCCTTAAAAAATTAAGGAATCTGCCTGGAGTCCTGGACCCTGTTGGTGGTGGCGGAGAAGGCAGTTAAGCGGCCTGCAGGCAAAGATGCTGTGTGGGGTAGCAGTAGCCCTCCGGGATCCATGCCTCATTCATTTTGATAAAGGTGAGGTACTGAACACTTTTGTGACTTAGGCGACTTCTATTCTCAATGACAATGCCTCCAGCTGAGCTGAAGGTCCTTTCTGACAGAACGCTTGAGACAGGGCAAGACAGAAGTTGGATGGCATATTGGGACAGCTTTGGCCACAGGTCAAGCCTGCGCACCCAGTAGTCCAAAGGTTCATCGCTGCTCACAGTGTCTACATCCACACTTAAGGCCAGGTAGTCGGCTACCTGCCAGTCCAGGCGTTGGTGGAGGGTGGATCCGGAAGCGCTAAGTTGAGGCGTTGGACTAAAGAATGCCCGCATGTCTGACATCACCATGAGATCGTTGGAGCGTCCTGTCCTTGCCTGGGAGGAGGATTACTGGCAGTGGTACCTTTATTGCGTTGTGCTGTGACATCACCCTTAAACACATTGTAAAGCATAGTTGCCAGCTTGTTCTGCATGTGCTGCATCCTTTCTGCCTTCTGGTGAGTTGGTAACATGTCCGCCACTTTGCACCTATACCGAGGGTCTAGTAGCGTGGCCACCCAGTACAGCTCTTTCCCCTTGAGTTTTTTTAAATGGGAGTCCCTCAACAGGCTGGACAGCATGAAAGACGCCATCTGCACAAAGTTGGATCCAGACGTACTATCCATCTCCTCTTGCTCTTCCTCAGTGACATCAGGTAAGTCCTCCTGCTCCCCCCAGCCACGAACAATACCACATGAACGTCGAGCAGCACAAGCCCCCTGCGACGTCTGCTGCGGTTGTTCTTCCGCTGCCGCTTCCTCCTCCTCCAAAGAAACACCTTCCTCATCATCCGAGTATGACTCCTCTTCCCCACACTACTCTTCCTCCTCCTCCCCCCTCTGTGCTGCCGCAGGTGTTGAGGAAACATCTGATTCTGATGAAAATTGCTCCCACAACTGTTCCTGCCGTAACTGTTCCTCTTCACGCTTCTCCACTGCTTGATCCACCACTCTACGCATGGCACGCTCCAGGGATCAAGTCGCTGATGGTGCCTTCATTGCGACTCACCAGGTTGGTCACCTCCTCAAACGGTCACATGAGCCTGCGTGCATTTCACATCAGTGTCCAGTTGTTGGGCCACAACATCCCCATTTCCCCAGATTGCGTCCTTCTACTGTAATTGTACAGGTACTGGGTGACTGCGTGCACTCAGCTCACGTAGGTGGGTGCACTGTGAACAACAGGTAGGTAGGTATATGCAGTACTGGGTATTACAATGTGCAGTTGCCTGTCACACACACAGGTAGTCACTGAATGTGCTGGGCCTGGCAGTGACACTAACACCGTATGAATTATACTGGCGGTGCCTGCCTTTTATAAGGGGGGAGTGGCTCCAGGAGGGAGTGTAGCCTGATTGGCTACAATGTGTCTGCTGACTGTGATGTAGAGCAGTGTTTCTCAACACGTGGTTCGCGGACCCCAGGGGGTACGCGAGACCCCAGCTGGGGGTACGCAGCCAGGAGGGGGACTCAGTGCAGAACGGGGGAGCATGCTCACACATAGTGGCGGGGAGGGGGTCCACTACCCCCTCCCTCATCTGGGCTCCCCCGTCAGCGCTTTCCCCCTCCGACACATTAACACCGGCGGCATGGTAAAAGGAACGTGGACTTACTTCCGCATTCCACGCCGGAGATTCTTCTCTGTTAGCGATGACGCTGCTTCCTGTTTATCAGGAAGTTGCGTCAGGCTCAAAGAAGATCGGACCTCCAGCGTGGAACGCAGAAGTTTGCGTTCCTTTCACCATGCCGCTGTAATGTGTCGGAGGGGGGAAAGCGCTGATGAGGGAGCCCAGGTGAGGGTGGGAGAGTGGACCCCCTCCCCGCCGCTATGTGTGGGCATCGCTCCCCTCATGCGCTGCGTCCCCCTCCTGGCTATACTTGGGGCACCCATGCCTGGCTATACTGGGGGGCACCCACACCTAGCTGTACTTGGGGGCACCTATACATATCTATACTGGAGGCACCCATGCCTGGCTATACTAGGGGCACCCATACCTAGCTGAACTGGGGGCACCTATACCTAGCTATACTTGGGCCACCTATACTTAGCTATACTGAAGGCACCTATACCTGGGGGAACCTATACCTAGCTATACTGGGGCCACCTATACCTTGCTATACTGAGGGCACCTATTCCTAGCTATACTGGGGCCACCTATCCTGGGGGGCACTTATACCTAGCTATACTGGGGCCACCTATACCTAGCTATACTGAGGGCACCTATACTGGGGGGCACCCATACCTAGCTATACTGGGGCCACCTATACCTAGCTATACTGAGGGCACCTATACTGGGGGGCACCCATACCTAGCTATACTGGGGGCACCTATACCTAGCTATACTGAAGGCACCTATACCTGGGGGAACCTATACCTAGCTATACTGGGGCCACCTATACCTTGCTATACTGAGGGCACCTATTCCTAGCTATACTGGGGCCACCTATCCTGGGGGGCACTTATACCTAGCTATACTGAGGGCACCTATACTGGGGGGCACCCATACCTAGCTATACTGGGGGCACCTATACCTAGCTATACTGGAGGCACACATGCCTGGCTATACTGGAGGCACCCATACCTAGCAATACTGGGGGCACCCATGGCTGGCTATACTGGGGGCACCCATACCTAGATGTACTGGGGCACCCATGCCTGGCTATACTGGGGGCACCCATGCCTAGCTATATTGGGGCCACCTATACCTAGCTATACTGAGGGCACCTATACTGGAGCAGGCACCTATACCTCGCTATCTATACTGGGGGCACCAATACCTGGGGGGTGTATACGCACGCGCACACACGCACACACACGTGTGCGCGGCACTTGGTAGGGGGTACTTGGCTCAAACTGAATTGCGATAGGGGGTACTTGGCTCGAAAAAGTTGAGAAACACTGATGTAGAGGGTCAAAGTTGACCCAAATGGTGCATTATGGGGGCGAACTGAACTTTCGGAAAAGTTTGCGGGTTCTCCGTGAACGCGAATCACCGGAAGTTCTCTGGGAACCGTTCACTGGCGAACCGTTCGGGCCATCTCTACACAGCACCAAACAAATCTACCCATTGTGTCATGCACTGGAAAGACAGAGGATTTTTACGTACAAGTTGAAGCAAGTATAGCAGCCCATACAAGCTCCACTGGTAGGTACCCCCACAGATTTTAACTTTGGAGAGTACACATCCCTGAAACCAAACTAAAAACCTAACTATGGTCTGACACCATTGCTACCATGCTCCAACTGCATGGCACTTCTCCACAAGTGAGGCAGATGAGCAATTTTACTTCATCTATGGATTTCTTGACTAGGGTTGGTGTCCAGGAAGCAAGCAAGAGTATCCAGGTAAGAAGCAAAGGTCGGTCCAGGCAGCAAACAAGAGTATCCAGGTACAAGCAACGGTTAGTAAACAGCAGACAAGAATAGTCAAATACAAGTCAAAGTCAATTCCAGATAGTTCAGACAATATGAGTGCGCACCCAGCAACTAGCCACAGCTATGCTTATCACAGGCAATGACTGGGAGCACTCTGTGCATTTAAATACAACTTTCATCCAATCAGTGGCTGGCCACACTCCGCACATCCAATCACAGCAGACGCACCTTTCAAGTATCAGCCGCGCAGTCAGCTGATGCTGAACTGTCAGCTGACCGCAGTCACCAGCCTGCACGTCATCAGCGGGAAACAAGCGCCGAGACCCAGAAGCGGCGGATTCCGCCCGGTTCTCAGCACAAACATCAGCATTCACAGGCAAGCTCCTTGTAAGGGGACTAATATACTACTTATCTATTCTCAAGAAGTAATATACCACTTATTTATTTCCAAGAGGAGTTAAAATAGAAATAAAAATGTAACCATGAAAACATAACTTTAAATAATGATCCCACCACACCAATATCCACAGAAATGATCAAATGTTAACAGGGCCGGGCCGAGGCATAGGCTGGAGAGGCTCCAGCCTCGGGGCGCAGTGTAGGAGGGGGCGCACAATTCATTCAGCTGTAATTCCTAACTGTGTTTGAAGCAGAAAGAAATAAGAAAAGGAGATACATGGAAGTGACTGCAAGCCAGATAACTAGAGATTAAGGTGTTGGGGGCCCCGGGGAGCCTCTTAGTCTAATAGCAATCAGTGTGTGATGGCTGGGGTGGAGGGATGGAGGGGCGCACTTTGGTGTCTCAGCCTTGGGTGCTGGAGGACCTTGTCCCGGCTCTGAATGTTAACTACATCTACTTTTGATCTTTACACTGACCAATGGGAGCCTTTTATTTTGAGGCTGATAGTCATAAATGTAATCATAGACAGAGGATGTAAATTACAGATAAGTACATAATGCTAAGAAAACGAGTGCTGTGGTGTTTGAAGAGCAGAAGGGGAAGCTGGTAGCAACTGCAGTGTTTCTGATAAACTGTACTGCCTACTGTCAATAGAAACTGTTTTTACACTAGGTACTTCTTAAATTTCTTCAGAGGAGCAAAATTAGTGATGTTTTATTGCTACATTATTGCTCAGGGGTCAATTTAGAAATTTAGCATTGTTTTGACATTCTTTCTGATTACTTGTAAGTACACTTAAACATATGAAAAATAGCTTCAAAAAAATGTAGAAATGATTTTCTAGCACATTCAGGTAAAGTTTTTTTTTCTTTCTTAAAGTTAAATATTCCACTAGAGGAAGGCCTAATCCTAACGGCTGCAAAAACTATTAAGTGTTTTCAGCACTTGCTGTTTCAGTAAAATGCTTGTGGCCTGTAGCTTCTTGCTTAAAATAATATTATTTTACGTAGCTAAATGCACAAACGACAGTGTCTGTGTGTCTGTTTTAGAAAGAGATGAGATGATGTTTTGGCATTTGCACATTTCCACTAGCTGGAGTCAATCTTTAACTAACGCCCCTTCAATAGCGAAGTATTGCCTACGGGCAAATATGCACTTTCCAGTAGAATGACTGCAAACAGCTTTTAAAGGATGTGATATTTTACTCATGGATATAGTGAATGGATACTTATATTCACAGCCCTCCAGTATATACAGCTGAAATAGTTTTGCTGTATCTTCTTACTTGCTACTCTGCACTGGTGTTTATATTGTTATTAATGATACAATAGTGTCTGTGTTGTATTAGGTAACAGTCAGTACTTCTAAGATGTAGAGTGCAGCATAATGCTGTAGTAAAGCAGTGTAATCCTGAATTATACTTAATGGTAATAAGTGCTTTCAGCCAAAAACTGTGCATACAGTATGCAACCACTTTTTTCCCAGAAAGAAAATATAATTCAGATGTGAACTAAAAAGGTTACAAGGTTAATTTTATTACAAGTGTTACAGGTTAGTGTTTACAAATTGGTATTTTACAAGTACCACTATCAAATAGCAGTTCATTTTTTGTAGGTTAACATTTACAGCTCAGTCTCAGGAATCAAAATTATTTTATTAAGACCTGCAGATAAGAGGCATCAAATATAAAATATTTAAAAGTCAGTTAAGGGGAAAAAACAGTCATCACTTACCCGCTGTAAAGAAATATAGTCACTAAACTGTCAAAATTGTTATATAAACTTTTGCAAAGGAAGTAGCTGATGTGATAGCTTACATTCTTTTTCATATAAAGCATTTTTTTACGCATCCCATTTTATACATTATAGTGATTTTCTGTCAACTAGCAATGCAAAATGATTTCTGCATTACATAACTGTACTTTTTGAACATGATACATATAAAAATTCAAGCTGTGTGAAACCTCTAGCCTAATTTCTTTTTTTTTCCTTCTTCTTTTTTTTTTTTTTTTTTTGCAAATCGTCAGCAGCGATAATATGCCATGTCCCAACCAAAGATTTGGCTTCATCAACCCCCTCATGTTGTTGTGAAAATAGTTGCATCATAGTTTGCTTATCTTTAATAAATAATCTTTATGCTAGAAATACAATCAAAAAAGAACGAAAAAAACAAGAACAGTGTCACTCTCTCTATTGAAACACATAGATACATACTCATACATTCCACTTACATTCCCCATATTACCCAGACACACGTAGGACCTCTCACTCCCCTCCTTCCTGTCATGACATAAACTAGTGTAACCACCACTCCTCCCTATTAAACTCTGTACCAGTGATGGCGAATCTTTCAGAGGCTGAGTGCCTAAACTGTGACCGAAAATCGACTTATTTATCACTGAGTGCCAATGGGGGGGTTTGAATAGGCCTGGCCATTACATTGTATGGGCGGAGCTAACATAATGATGTAACAGCGAGGCATAAGAAAGCAGTTTTTCCGACATGATGTGGTGAAACGAGGATTCGCATCATGGGTGTGCAGAAACTGTGTGATGCTATTTATTAGTATACCGTAACCCCAAAGCAGCAAATATAGCCAACTATGACCATTAAATTATAAAAGCAGCAACAGTTACCCCAGACACCAGAAAATAAACGCAATGTGGGCAGCATTTCAGCAGAAAATAACGCAATGTGGGCAACATTTCAGCAGAAAATATCACAATGTGGACACATGTCAGCAGAAAATAACGCAATGTGGACACGTGTCAGCAGAAAATAACGCAATGTGGACACATGTCAGCAGAAAATAACGCAATGTGGACACATGTCAGCAGAAAATAACACAATGTGGACACATGTCAGCAGAAAATAACGCAATGTGGACACATGTCAGCAGAAAATAACACCATGTGGGCGCATGTCAGCAGAAAATAACAGAATGTGGACACATGTCAGCAGAAAATAACACAATGTGGACACGACGTCAGCAGAAAATAACGCAATGTGGAAACATGTCAGCAGAAAATAACACAATGTGGACACATGTCAGCAGAAAATAACACAATGTGGACACATGTCAGAAGAAAATAACACAACGTGGACGACATGTCAACAGAAAATAACGCAATGTGGACACGTCAGCAGAAAATAACGCAATGTGGACACATGTCAGCAGAAAATAACGCAATGTGGACACATGTCAGCAGAAAATAAACGCAATGTGGACACATGTCAACAGAAAATTACACAATGTGGACACATGTCAGCAGAAAATAACGCAATGTGGACATGTGTCAGCAGAAAATAACACCATGTGGGCTCATGTCAGCAGAAAATAACAGAATGTGGACACATGTCAGCAGAAAATAACACAATGTGGACACGTCAGCAGAAAATAATGCAATGTGGACACGTGTCAGCAGAAAATAATGCAATGTGGACACGTCAGCAGAAAATAACGCAATGTGGACACATGTCAGAAGAAAATAACACAATGTGGACACACGTCAGCAGAAAATAACGCAATGTGGACGACATGTCAACAGAAAATAACGCAATGTGGACAAGTCAGCAGAAAATAACGCAATGTGGACACATGTCAGCAGAAAATAACGCAATGTGGACACATGTCAGCAGAAAATAAACGCAATGTGGACACATGTCAACAGAAAATAACACAATGTGGACACATGTCAGCAGAAAATAACGCAATGTGGACACGTGTCAGCAGAAAATAACGCAATGTGGACACATGTCAGCAGAAAATAACGCAATGTGGACACATGTCAGCAGAAAATAACACAATGTGGACACATATCAGCAGAAAATAACACCATGTGGGCTTATGTCAGCAGAAAATAACAGAATGTGGACACATGTCAGCAGAAAATAACACAATGTGGACACGTCAGCAGAAAATAATGCAATGTGGACACAACGTCAGCAGAAAATAACACAATGTGGACACATGTCAGCAGAATATAACACAATGTGGACACATGTCAGAAGAAAATAACACAATGTGGGAAAATAAATACCTGCAAAAAAAAGAATTTACTCACCTGACAGAAGTCTCCTCTCCGGGCGGCTGCGCGCAGCTCCACGATTACCTTAATGCAGCCAGCCGAAAGTCCCGCGCTGACAGGACGTGCTGCCGTCTGATCAGGCGCCCCTGTGAGCAGAGCGGGGAGGGGGTGGGGGCACAGCTTCAGCTCTTCCCTCTGCAGGCATCGGCTCCTCTCGATCGCTGAAGAGAATCGGCTCTTAGAGCCAGTTCTTCGCGAACAACCCATCTTTGCATGCGGAGTTGTCGGCGGCGGGGGTTGTGGGATTAGTGATGGTAGTGGACACTGCACGCGTGCCCACAGAGACGGCTCCGCGTGCCGCCTTGGGCATGCGTGCCATAGGTTCGCCATCACTGCTCTATACCAAGAATGACCCGAAAATAACTAGAACTCTTTTCCCAAATCCATTTCATAGCAATCCACTTTGTGGCATCGGACATTTCTATCTCCTCATCATCGTTACCCACCCAGATCTTATTATTCAGAAATGTCATGATCTCCCCTTTCCATTTCCCAAGCAAAAAAGGTTTCAGACTTTTCCATTTTCTGACAATTAGCTTCCTAGCTAAATTTACCCCCAAGTCCACCAGTGACCTTCGTTCAGGGCCTCCTCCAACTGTTCTTGTATCCTAAATACCAAAAATTGCCCCTATTGCATCAAAAGCCACCCCTAATTGCATCAAATTTAGGGAGCAAAATATTTCCACTTCCTTCCAGAAGCCCTCCACTACAAGGCACCCCCACATCACATGCAAAAAAGAACCAGGACCCCAGTTACATTTCCAACAGTGTCATCATCAGCTAGGCCATATATGGCCATATGTACCTGTGACAAATACCATCTAGCTATTAATTTATACTGGGCAAGCTGAATGTAAGTTTCAGGAAGGCTCCAAACTTTCTTAAAAATTCTAGTCCATAGTTCCCCATCCAGCTTAATCCCATCAACTTTTTCCCAACTAACACAAAATCATGGAAGGGCCCTGTGGAGGGTGGCATCGACTAATTTATACATTTTTGACAAAATCCCCGGTGGACTTTGTTTGAGCAGGGACCATTTTTCAAAGTTGTTTAAACTATTTCTTATAGCCCCATCCCTTCTTTCCAGACTCTTCTATAGCTCCTTAATTGCATGGCACTGTATGGATTGATCTTCCGTGTGTCTAATAAGGGAGAAATAGCTAGGTCCCTGTTACCAACTAAGTGTATAATTCTCAAATCTGTAGAAAGATTATTAACAGCATACCAAACCCTGTCTTTGGCCGGTCCAAATTCAGAATTGTTTATAATAGATACCAGTGGAGAGATACCTTCCATAGGATGCCAGGTCTCAATTATTTTAGCTAGAATTGACACCATAGGTTGTATTAAGGGATGGGATGGTACCAGTGATGCAACACGAAAGTGAGCTGGAATCCAGAAGAAAAGTAAGTCACGGGGTAGGCAGCCACTCTCCATTTTTACCCATAGTCTACTGTCCTCATTTATTCTTCAATCTAGAGAACGCGCTAGATGAATAATAGTATAATATCTAAAAATATCCAGAACAGATACCCCCAAATTTTCTACCTCTTGAAATGATGGAGAAGGGTATCCTATGACGTGACCTTGCCCAAATAAAACTTTAGAACATCTTATTCCAGTCTTGAAACCATCTGCTGGGAAGGGACAGAGGCAGGCACTGAAGCAACAGCAGCAATCTGGGCAATACCTTATTTATTTATTTTATTTAAGTATTTATATAGTACCAACATATTATGCAGCACTGTACAGAGTATATAGTGTCTTGTCACTAACTGTCTCTCAAAGGGGCTCACAATCTAGTCCCTACCATAGTCATATGTCTATATCATGTAGTGCATATATTATAGTCTAGGGACGATTTTAGGGGGAAGCCAATTCAATTATCTGTATGTTTTTGGGAGGTGGGAGGAAAGCAGAGTGCCCAGAGGAAACCCACGCAGACGCAGGGAGAACATACAAACTCCTTGCAGGTGTTGACATGGCTGGGATTCGAACCAGGGACCCAGTGCTGCAAGGTGAGAGCGCTAACCACTATGCCACCATGCTGCCCTTCTTTTTTATAATTGCTATTCTCCCAATAACATTAAAGAAAGGTCCGCAGTGCTTCCCTACTTTCTGTCATGATATCTCCAAAGTTGAAGTTACCGTATTTTTCAGACCATAAGATGCGCCGGACCCTAAGACGCAGCTAGGTTTAGAGGACAAATACCAGGGGAAAAAAATATATACTAAGCCTGGTGCATCAATGGCCCAGGGGCATATTATGGAGCTTCTCATATTTCCCCAACTCTCCCCAGTTAAAAATATCCTCCCCTTACAGTAAAATCCCTCCTCATTACAGTAATTTCTCCCTTACAGTAAAAATCCATCCACTTACTCTGAGCAAACAGACAAGTCTCCAGCACTGCTGTAGCTCAGGATTCCATGCAAACATGACTGCTGCAGGCTGAGACAGGGCCAATCTTACAGCAAGCTGAATGCTGCCACGCTGCCACGCTACAAACTAGAGACATGCACTGCACTTACCAGCATACAACTTGAAATGTTATTATTATTATTTATTGTATTTAAAAAGTGCCAACATATTACGCAGCACTGCACAATAGATAAATGGGCTAACATACAAGGTAGAACATACAGGAAACTCACAACAAAACAAGATCATCCAAATGATTTGATAACAATACAGTGTCATAGGTCAAAATAGAGACTGTTCTAGTCCACAAGAGGAGTGATTGTCAGTAAGATTGCATAATCAAGCTGGAAACACTAGGGCCCTGCCAGAAGCTTACAATCTAAAGGGTGGGGGTGGAGACAATAGATGCATCTTTTGAGAGGGTGTCTAACAGAACATATTAATGTTGGCATGCGACATGCAGCACTGATGCATGTTCAGATACTCCAAGTCTGTGATCAGGGTGTCAAGGAACAGGGGTGAGCAGTCATTAGGTCTGAACGGTTAGTGGGGAAGTAGAAGGGGACAGCGAGCAGGAAGTGTAAGGGACAAGAGGTAGCCTGGAGGACTGCTCAGTGAATGGGAAGTGGAAGCAGACGGAGAGCAGGCAGCAGAAACAAAAGGTAGCTGGGAGGTCTGTACACAGAGCGTGAAGTGAAAGCAGGTGGCGAGAGGACAGTTAGCGGATACAGAGGGAGGTAGCCGCGTGGTCTGTACACAGAGCAGGAGGCAAGCGCACAGTATGCAGATACAGAGGGAGGTAGCCGCGTGATCTGTAGAAAGAGCAGGAGGCAAACGGACAGTAAGCAGATACAGAGGGAGGTAGCCGTGTGGTCTGTACACAGAGCGGGAGGCAAGCGGACAGTAAGCGGAGACAGATGGAGGTAGCCGCGTGGTCTGTACACAGAGAAGGAAGGGGGCAGCGAGCGGACAGTAAAGGGAGACAGATGGAGGTAGCCACGTTTTCTATACACAAAGCGGGAGGCAAGCGGGCAGTTAGCAGAGACAGAGGGAGGTAGCTGGGAGGTCTGTACGCCGAGCAGGATGTGAAAGTGGGTGGGGAGCGGACAGTTAGTGGAGACAGAGGAAGGTAGCCGCATGGTCTGTATGGACGGTTAGCAGAGATAGAGGGATGCAGCCGAGAGATCTGTACGCAGAGTGGGAAGTGGAAGCGGACAGTGAGCGGAAACAGAAGAGGGTAGCCAGGAGGTCTACATGGTGTATGAGATAGTGGAAGCGGGCAATGAGTGGAGATAGGAG
The DNA here is from genome assembly GCF_040937935.1 of Hyperolius riggenbachi. Lineage (NCBI taxonomy): Eukaryota > Metazoa > Chordata > Amphibia > Anura > Hyperoliidae > Hyperolius > Hyperolius riggenbachi. The sequence continues at coordinate 157,706,111 of NC_090654.1, forward strand.
GTAGCCCAGAGGTCAGCATGGTCCATGGTGAGCAGGTCAGTGGAAGCGGGTGGTGAGCAGGCAGTGAGCGCAGACAGAAGGATGTAGCTGGGAGGTCTACATGGTGAGCAGGATAGTAGAAGCAGGCAGTGAACGGAAATAGCAGGAGGTCTGCATGGTGCGAGGCTAGAGCAGGATAGTGGAAGAAGGTGGTGAGCCGAGACAGCAGGAGATAGCTGGGAGGTCTGCATTCGGACCATAAGACGTAGTGACTTTTCCCCTCACTTTTGGCGGAGAAAAAGTGTGTCTTATGGTCCGAAAAATATGGTATATAGATCTCTTGATTGGGAGCAAATTGTTACACCTAGATACTTAATTGAATGGCTGTCCCATTCAAAATTTGAGAAATCTTGAATAGCCTTCTTGGTTCGCAGAGAACAGCCCAGATCAAGGATTATAAACTTTTGCTTGTTCAATTTATAATTTGTGGTCATACTAAACTGAGCAAACCACTTCAAACATTGGTTTAGAGAGTTCTCTGGATTGGTCAATGTAAGGAGTATTTCACCAGCATATGCATTTTATCTCCTCCCCCTCATTTACTATACCTTCTATAAGGAGATCTCCCTGGATTGCTCTAATAAGGGGCTCAAGACTTAAACAGCACTGAAGAGAAAGGACAACCTTGCCGAACACTGTTAGGCAGGCTAAAACTCTCTGATAAATAACCATTAATCTTGACTCTCGCTGATTGGTTGACGTACAGATTAATTATTCTTTCTACAAAGCAGGGACCCAAACCAATATTCCTTAGGATGTTAATTATGAAACCTCTAGATAGCCTATCAAAGGCTTTTTCTGCATCAATTTTGACTAGAAAAGCCTCTTTTCCACTCAATCTACAATTATGTACCACATTGATAGCCATATAGATGTTATCATGGAAGCAGGAGATTTGGGCGCATGAGACAAGTGGACAAAAATGGCGCCCCATTCACTCCCATTATAAATATCGTTTAATGGGCGCCGAACAGGGAAAAAAAGGCGCCGGAGATTATTAACGTTTTAACAAACGGCGCCCGGAGATTTTTAAGGATTTATAACTATGTTTGTGATGATTTAACTTTACAAAATGAGCCCGTGACGAATAACGTTTATAAAGATACTAAATCACTATTTCTAAAACATTTCTAAAACATTATTATCCACCCCAAAAAATTAATTACATTTTTTTATTTACATTTTTTTATTTATTAATGTCTGTAAAACATTATTATCCATAGGGGGTCTTAGTTTTAGGCACCAACTGGGGGGTCTTAGGTTTAGGCACCACCAGGGGGGTCTTAGGTTTAGGCACCAACAGGGGGGTCTTAGGTTTAGGCACCAACTGGGGGGTCTTAGGTTTAGGCACCAACTGGGGGGTCTTAGGTTTAGGCACCAACAGGGGGGTCTTAGGTTTAGGCACCAACAGGGGGGTCTTAGGTTTAGGCACCAACAGGGGGGTCTTAGGTTTAGGCACCAACAGGGGGGTCTTAGGTTTAGGCACCACCAGGGGGGTCTTAGGTTTAGGCACCAACAGCGGGGTCTTAGGTTTAGGCACCAACAGGGGGGTCTTAGGTTTAGGCACCAACAGGGGGGTCTTAGGTTTAGGCACCAACAGGGGGGGTCTTAGGTTTAGGCACCAACAGGGGGGTCTTAGGTTTAGGCACCAACAGGGGGGTCTTAGGTTTAGGCACCAACAGGGGGTCTTAGATTTAGGCACCACCAGGGGGGTCTTAGGTTTAGGCACCAACAGCGGGGTCTTAGGTTTAGGCACCAACAGCGGGGTCTTAGGTTTAGGCACCAACAGGGGGTCTAGGGGTTAGGGATAGGTACAGGGAGGGTTTTTAACAAACGTAAATATAAGTTTCAGTTTACAAATAGGGAAGATTAACGTTTTAAGAATTGCCGATCTCATACACATTATTTAGTGATTTTTAAATTCTTAAAACACTATTTGTAAACGAAATTTTACACAATATTTCAATAAACGATAATACTGATTATTGTTTACACCACGCGCCCTTTTTTCCCGACGCCCTTTTTTGATGTACGCGTTATCATTTATGTGCCTTTGCCTTCAAAAGCCTGCCTGTTGATTTCCCACTCACCATGACCACATGCACAATGTCCCCTAATCTTGCTGCCAAAATCTTGGAATATACCTTGACATTACAATTCATGATTCATGAAGGACAAAAATCCTCACAGGCCAGGAGAGACTTTCCCTCCTTAGGAATCAGGGAAATTGTAGCTTCATTTCTCTGTCCGAGAAAGTCCCTCCACTCACCTTATCTTTCACCACTGCACAAAAGTGTGGAGCCAATGAATTTGAGAAGAGCTTAAAAAAATCCACCAGATAACACTCTATGACTTTCACCATGTGAAGGTTAGCAGAGTTACCGCCGCCGCAAGCGGTAGCAGGGCGGCGGTTTCTGCGTCTCAGCCGGCGGTTTCCACCGCACAGTCAGTTTGTGACATCTTGCCTCAGGGCAGCAGGGACACCGCCGCCGCGGCCGGCGGCATGGCAGCGGTTCCCGCTACTCAGCCGGCATCTACTAATCTTCTTGCCAACACGGATACTGCACACAGCCTCTCTGTCACTCAGAGGCTGAGGCTTACGCGTGCGCGGGCCAAGCGACAGGACCTTTATGCTTGTAGAAGGGCTGTCAGCTGACCAAGCCGGTCAGCTGACTCCTTCCGCTCTTCTGATTGGATGAATGACTGGGGCGGAGCTGAGGAACTCTTCCAGTACATATAGGACCTGTATGCCAGTCATTCCCTGTCTGCTGTTGCGAATACTATATGTGCTAGCTCTCAGACCTTAGCTAGATCCAACAGTGTGCCAGAACCGGCAGGAGCTGGGAATCCACACTGAGTCAGTTTCTTGATAGCTTAAAGTACTAATTGCATTGTTTATCTGTTATGACCTCTTGCTTGCCTGACTACGCTCTAGTCTTCTGATTCTGTACCTTGCCTTTCTGATCTCGTTGCCGAACTATATTGCCGATTTCACTACACACTGATCCTGTCTCTCGATTCTGTACTGTCTCTGTCCGTGAGTTGCTGAACCTGCCTGTCTGACTACGCTACCCTCAGTTCTAGGTATCTAGCCTGAGGGGTTCCAGTATTTCCGCTCCTCGGAAATACTGCGCTGCATTAAGGTCTGAATCACCCATTCCCATCTTGGTGTGTTCAGCCTTAAACCGAGGTCTCTTAGCCTTGGGAACTCTCGGTAGCAGCATTGTTGATCACCTCATTCCACCTGGTGATCTCACTACTTTGCAGATTAGGATCTTATTATCTATTGATCCTTGCCTGCAGTAGTGTCTGTGGCTCATTTATGTTCCTGGATTCCTACTCCTTAGGAATTCCGAATTTGTTCTACGTGTATTCATCATTACTGTAGCACCAAGCACTCACACTTTAGGTGTCCAGAGGTTAGTTCATACTCGCATTATTGATGATTCTGCAGATCATCCATAATCGGGTATATCTGCATTCTTGGCGATTCTGCAGATCGCCAACAATCAGATTCTCTCTGTGGGCTGACACCAATCGTTACACACCATTAGCTAAGTTTTTTATAGCTTCAAAAACTCTAGCTCCTGAATAGGGGCCTCAAGAATTTCACTTGTTTTTTTTTATCTAAGGCCCGCATAACCCCCTGATCAGTGAAGTCATTATTCTTCAACTCCCCTGATGTCTTAGCCAAATGATATAATTTCTGGTAGAATTGTGCAAACACTGATCCTATCTTCTGTGTTGCAATTGCAGGGTCCACTTGTCATCACAAATCTAAGTAAGTAAAAAAAAAAAGTCTGAAGATATACGGGGAAAAGGATAATCTTAAGAATGCACAGATTGTGTCCAAGGGCCCAGATAAATTGATACTTGTCAACAGCACCACAACGTATGTAGATAGCTTTGTGGTAAGGGAGAGTATTGTAGAATCCAGTGTCTGGTTAAAACTCTACGGGCAATTTGAAGGATGAATAAAATTAATTGCTTAGTATATTTATTGAAAGTACCTGCAGGGATAATATTTAGAAGACAAATCTTGGGGTCAAGGGGTACAGAGCACCTCATTTTATCATGTAGGAATTTCATGATTTGTTGCCAGTATATATTTACCTCAAGACAAGACTAGCATGTGGAAGAATGTACCCTGAGCAGAAGCACATTTTGGACATAAAGAGGAGTAACCTGGTCTAAACTTGGACAAACGTGCTGGTGTTAGGTATGCTCTGTGTAATACATAAAGAATGAGAAGTCTGTCAGGGACATGTGGGTATACCTTAGGGACATTATCAAGAGCATCCTCCCAATCATCATCGGATAGCTCACCGAAATCTTGTTGCCATGCAAGTTTCGTAGGTATGTCTTACGGGTAGAGACTTCCACCATTATGGAATTGTAAACTGCAGATATTAATTGTTTGGAAGAGGAACCAGTAACTATAGAGAGAAGGTCAAAATCAAAGAATGTGGCAGGCAGGGTTGGGTATTGGGTTTTGATAGTGTGAGAAAACGCGGAAAAGCCGTTGAAAGCAAGGCGGCTGATTCCGCGTCCAACGCGGCGGTTTGCATGCGTAGGCACGCGTCTGGTAGTGTGTCAAAACGCGGAAAAGCCGCCGCATGTTCTAATAGCAAAGCGGCTGTATCCGCGTCCCAGGTGGCAGTTTGTACGCAGCAGCGTGCCTTTGGAGTGGCTGGGTCTGTTAGTCCACATAGATGGATGAAGAGCTACGCACGCGCGGGCCAGAAGTCAGGACCTTTATACCAGCAGGGGGAGTGTCAGTTGATCAGGACGATCAGCTGATTCCTGCTGGACTCATGATTGGCTGAGTGGCTCGGGCGGGGCAGCAGTGTTCAGCTACTATATATTCTGCTTGCTTGTCAGTTGCTGGTTGTCTGCCATTGAAAACACCTTGTGGAAGCATTCAGACCATAGTCAGATCCTTACAGTGTGTTTGAACCAGGAGGACTTGGGAATTCACACTGAGCTAGATTACCTTGTACTGTTTATTTGTTAGACCAGTTCCAGGGTGTTAATGATCACGGAACTCACACCCCAGACTAGGAATACTGTGTATCTTCTGTGTATTCTCTAGCATAGTTCCAGGGTGTTGAGATCAAGGCCCTCACACCCAAGACTAGGGAACTGTATTGTCTTTGTGTTATATTCCAAACTGGTTCCAGGGTGTTGATGATCACGGAACTCACACCCAAGACTAGGGAATTGCATTATTATTTATGTTATACTCCAGACTAGTTCCAGGGTGTTGATGATCACGGACCTCACACCCAAGACTAGGGAATTGTATTATCATTTATGTTATACTCCAGACTAGTTCCAGGGTGTCGAGACTATGGACCTAACACCAAGACTAGGCATTGTTTTATATCTGTTACTACCTTGGGAACTATCTCTCTCCCTTAAGAGATAGTCTCCTGACCTGCTAGTGACATCCACTCTTCAGGTGTCACTCCTGTGCAGGTTCCTCCTACCTTCAGCCTGACTTCACCCCTTGGAGAATCTCAGGCTGTTGGAAGGTTCCTGTGTCAACATAAGCAGTATTCTAGGCTGCTTCTTATCACCTGCTCAGCAGGTGCATTACTTAAAGTATTACTGTTACACCAAACACTCATATACCTATAGGTGTCCAGAGGTTAGCAATATATCTGATTATCGGTGATACTGCAGATCATCAATAATCGGGTATATATCTGCATTCTTGGTGATACTGCAGATTACCAATAATCAGATTCTCTCTGTGTGCTGACACCAATCGTTACAGATAGCATGGTTAAATTGTATGTAAGCAAATTCCATACACGAGGGGAAGTTATATTTCAAAGCTAGTTGGTCAAAGGAAATTAGACGCCCAGAGTCTATAACCTGGTGGAGGTAAATGATACCCCTGTTTAACCATAGGCGGGCATACGAAGTTTGCATAACTCAGGAAGGCCCCAGTATTTATGTGCAGTATCCCAAACTTTCAGTGTTTGAGCAAAGTTAATGGGGAAATCTTTTTGAAATAATAGGAGTTCTTAGCTCCAGTAAGGATAATGCTAAGGGGGTCATTTTGTCGTAGAGGAGGGAATTCTGCTAGGATACCTAGGAGTTTGTCTTTGTTTAAAGTTAGATTAAAAAAAAATTGTGTGAAAGTTGGGCAGCAAGGTAATAGATATGGCTGTTAGGAACTGCCAGACCCCCTAGATCTTTAGTGCATTAAAGTGTTTGGAGGGAAAGGCGATGTCTGCCCTTATTCCAAATAAATTGGGTGAGAAGTGTTAATTTAGCAAATAGGGAGAAAGGAAGGTAAATCGGAGCATTCCAGGAGATGTACAAAACTTGAGGAAGTAAAATAATTTTAAAAAGGTTTGCTCTGCCAGCCACATTAATCAGGCGTTTAGACCAGGCCTGAAATTTAGTCCGGATATGACATATCAGTTGATTCCAGTTTAAGGACTGAAAGTCCTGATGGTATTTGGAAATTCGTATGCCATGGTATGGGTTCTCTGATGCCCACTGTAGGGGAGTAGAAGCCTGGGGCAGGGAAGGAGTAAAGATGTCTATTGGGAGGATAAAGGCAGGCGCGGAGCTAGGGGGGGTCGGGGTAGGACAAGTGCCCCGGGGCGCCTGGTCCCCAAGGGCGCCCTCCGCCTGGCTGAGCTGCGGGGTTTTTTTTTGTTGTTTTTTTTTCGGCGGGGGAGGGGAGCAGCGCAGAGAAGAGGGAGAGCTGTGCGGACGGTGGGGAAGGGGGGCCATCTCTCCCTTCCTTCCCTCACCTTAGGTGCTCTCCCTCCCTCGCTGTCCCCTCCAATGCTCGGGTGGCTGGCAGCGGTGGGCGGAACTCACCTCCGTCTCGCTCCAGCGCCGGCCGGAAGTTCGGGTGCCCAGCCGCTGCTCTGGTCTGGACCAGACCAGAGTAGTGGCAGATCCATCCGGCGCTGCGACGAGATGGAGGTAAGTTCCGCCCGCCGCTGCCAGCCACCCGGACATTGGAGGGGACAGCGAGGGAGGGAGAGCAGCTCTTCCTCTTCTCTGCACTGCTCCCCTCCTGCTGGGGAGGGGGACACCTGACCTGGCTACCTACTCTGGGCACATATACCCCTGCCTACATATACTGGGCATATACCCCTGGCTACCTACTCTGGGCACATATACCCCTGGCTACCTACTCTGGGCACATATACCCCTGGCTACCTACTCTGGGCACATATACCTCTGGCTACCTACTCTGGGCACATATACCCCTGCCTACATATATTGGGTACATATACCCCTAACTACATATACTGGGCATATACCCCTGGCTACCTACTCTGGGCACATATACCCCTGGCTACCTACTCTTGGCACATATACCCCTGCCTACCTACTCTGGGCACATATACCCCTGGCTACCTACTCTGGGCACATATACCCCTGCCTACATATACTGGGCATATACCCCTGGCTACCTACTCTGGGCACATATACCCCTGGCTACCTACTCTGGGCACATATACCCCTGGCTACCTACTCTGGGCACATATACCCCTGGCTACCTACTCTGGGCACATATACCCATGGCTACCTACTCTGGGCACATATACCCCTGGCTACCTACTCTGGGCACATATACCCCTGCCTACATATACTGGGCACATATACTCCTAACTACATATACTGGGCATATACCCCTGGCTACCTACTTTGGGCACATATACCCCTGGCTACCTACTCTTGGCACATATACCCCTGCCTACATATATTGGGCACATATACCCCTAACTACATATACTGGGCATATACCCCTGGCTACCTACTCTGGGCACATATACCCCTGGCTACCTACTCTGGGCTCATATAACCCTGGCTACCTACTCTGGGCACATATACCCCTGGCTACCTACTCTGGGCACATATACCCCTGCCTACATATACTGGGCATATACCCCTGGCTACCTACTCTGGGCACATATACCCCTGGCTACCTACTCAGGGCACATATACCCCTGGCTACCTACTCTGGGCACATATACCCCTAACTACATATACTGGGCATATACCCCTGGCTACCTACTCTGGGCACATATACCCCGGGCTACCTACTCTGGGCTCATATACCCCTGGCTACCTACTCTGGGCACATATACCCCTGCCTACATATACTGGGCATATACCCCTGGCTACCTACTCTGGGCACATATACCCCTGGCTACCTACTCAGGGCACATATACCCCTGGCTACCTACACTGGGCACATATACCCCTGCCTACATATACTGGGCACATATACTCCTAACTACATATACTGGGCATATACCCCTGGCTACCTACTCAGGGCACATATACCCCTGGCTACCTACTCTGGGCACATATACCCCTGCCTACATATACTGGGCACATATACCCCTAACTACATATACTGGGTACATATACCCCTGGCTACATATACTGGGCATATATACCCCTGGCTACATATACTGGGCACATATACCTCTGGCTACATATACTGGGGACACATACCCCTGCCTACATATACTGGGCACATATACCCCTGGCTACCTGTTCTGTGGAAATCTCTACCCCTGGCTACCTGTTCTGGGGACATCTATACTGCTGGCCACCTATTCTGGGGACACCTATAGACCTGGGGCTACCTATTTTTGGGGAAGCACTGCTGTCAGATTGAGTGTATTTTTAGGAACTGCTGCCAGGTGAGAGGTGTCTACCATATTAAGGGGGCATTCTGCCTATTTATGTGAAATGCTGTCTATTTATGTGCCTCATGACTGCTGAATTTGTCTTGTTGGGGGCCTCATGGTTACTGAATTTGTCTTGTTGGGGGCCTCATGATTTGTTGGGGGCCTCAAGATCGCTGAATTTGTCTTGTTAGGGGCCTCATGATTGCTGAATTTGTCTTGTTAGGGGCCTCATGATTGCTGAATTTGTCTTGTTGGGGGCCTCAGGATTGCTAAATTTGTCTTGTTGGGGGCCTCATGATTGCTGAGTTGGTCATGTTGGGGGCCTCATGTTTGCTCATGATTGCGGAATTTGTCTTGATGGGGGGGGGGGCTCATGATTGCTGAATTTGTCTTGGAACATGCTGGAAGGTACATACTGAGGGAGGGTGGGTGAGCGTGAGCCTGCTAACCTCCATGTACATTTGAAGGGGCGTGACCAAATGTGGAGCACCCATAACCACACCCACATTTGGTCACGACCCTTCACCTTAGGGGGCGCATTAATAGTCTTTGTCCCCGGGCGCTGAAAACCCTAGCTACGCCTCTGGATAAAGGATTTAGACCAATTAATGTGGAGGCCTGCATAAAGACAGAAGTCCTTGATGACATAGAGGGTGCGTTGAAGGGAAGGATGAGGGTCAGCGAGATATAAATGCATGTAATTGGCCTATAAGCTAATCTTATCTACCCCATTAGTGTGATGTAGACCATGAATCTCAGGGTCATCCTGATGATGGTTGCCAAAGGCTCTAGGGCTAAATCAAAAAGACGGGGGAAAAGGGGGCATCCCTGCCTCTTGACTCTAGCCAAAGGGAAGGCATCAGAGATCCATCTATTAATTCTAATATGAGCACAGGGGTCAGTTTATATAAGTTGTACCCAGCTGATAATTTGGGGCCAATATTAAATTGTTGCAGCACCAGGAGCAAGTAGTCCCATTCAATGGTGTCATACGCCTTAGCGGGGTCAAGAGACAGCACTATACTAGTCCCAACAGTCTCATGTAAGGTCTGTATAACCAGGAAGAGTCTTCTAATGTTTAGAGCAGTGGACTGACCAGGAATAAAACCAGACTGGTCCACATGAATTAACGAGGATATGTATGATATATCCAACAGTCTATGATGTCTCACGGAGTCTGTATACCTGACTCTGTCCCTGATAGATGCAACTATTGAACCACCAGTATTGTCCAATTCTGGGTCTGCAACAAAATTAAAATCACCCTCGATAATAATCCTTCCCCTCCCTCTACTTTTGACCAAGTGCAGGAACTATTATTACCTTAAGTTGACCTCGATTTGAAGCATATAAATTGGCTAACATGATCTGTGCGCCCCTGACCCTTCCCTAGCATTAGGCCCGGTTTTCACTGGCAATAAAAAATGGACCAGTTGTGATTTGTAACTGAGCGTATCATAACGGATGCAAATGGATCCAATGTTAACCTGTAAATCCGTTCACATTGGTCCTTTCGAAAGGGTCCGTTCAGTACGCTCTGCTAAAAGGACTGTAAGTGTGGTGTTGCATCGATTTTTCCGGTCAGCGGAAATCAGCAGAACGGAAATTAACGCTGAAGCACTGCATGAGAGGAAATGAGAAACGGATCCTGTTAGACACACTGGCTAAAAAATGGACCATTCTAGCCAGAAAAATCTACTTTGGTGATGGTGGTCTCGGGGGATATGGGGAAACGGATCTGAACCAACTGAACGAGAAAGGAAAACGGATCTGTGAATGGATTTGAATGGATCCGTTTCCATTCCCATTCAGTTGGTTCAGTTCCGTTCAGTTTAGCAGATAAGTGCCAGTGTGAGCCAACCCTTACTTTAAAGAGTCTCCATACTAGCAATGGCCGCCCACATGCACTCAGATATTTTCTAGACAACGGTCCTTATTCAATTCACATTTCTTTTCAATTTTCTCCTAGGTTATATTTTTACACCTTATCAATAAAATTGCTTTTTAGTAATCAGCAAGAAAGAAAATATTCAGAATAATTTTAACAGTACCTTTTCATCTACTTTTTGGTACTTTTTAACCACTTGAGGATCGCAGTGTTAACCCCCCCTAAAGACCAGGCCATTTTTCTGTTTATAGGCCACTGCAGCGTTAAGGCACAAATCAGCACACATGTGATTCTCCCCCCCCCCCCCTTTTTTTATTTTAAACAGAAGATGAAAAAGTATTTCCTAGTACAAAACTTTAACCACTTCACAACTGAGGGGTTTTACCCCTTGAGCACCAGAGCAATTTTCACCTTTCAGCGCTCCTTCCATTCATTCATCTATAACTTTATTATTACTTATCGCAATGCAATGAACTACATCTTGTTTATTTTGCCACCAATTAGGCTTTCTTTAGGTGGGACATTATGCCAAGAATTGTTTTATTCTAAATGTGTTTTAATGGGAAAATAGGAAAAAATGTGGGAAAAAAAATCATTATTTTTCAGTTTTCGGCCATTATAGTTTTTCAATAATGCATGCTACTGTAATTAAAATCCATGAAATGTATTTGCCCATTTGTCCCGGTTATTACACCATTTAAATTATGTCCCTATCACAATGTTTGGCGCCAATATTTTATTTGGAAACAAAGGTGCATTTTTTTCAGTTTTGCGCCCATCCCTAATTACAAGCCCATAGTTTATAAAGTAACAGTGTTGTACCCTCTTGACATAAATATTTAAAGAGTTCAGTCCCAAAGGTAACTATTTATGTTTTTTTTTTCATTGTATTTTTTTTCTTTTTATTACAAAAAAATAAATAAATTGGGGAGTGTGGGAGGTAATGAGTTAATTTATAGTGTAAAAGTATGTATTTGTATATGAAAAATGTTTTGGATGTAGTTTTACTATTTGGCCACAAGATGGCCACAGTAATTTTTTGTTCATGCGACATGTAAGCGTCGGAAGTACGCTTACAGGACGTTCAATGAGGCTAGGAAACTTTTTTTTTTCACAATGATCGCGCTGCTTCTCATAGAAGCAGCCGATCATTGCTGTGGGCTGAGATCAACGAACGGGAATGGTTTTTCCCGTTCATTGATCTCCAGGCGAGCACTGGCGGCATGCACGAGCATGGGAGCGTGAGCATGAGCGAGTGGGAGCGTGGACAGCGACAGTAGCGGTGGGTGGTGCGTATGTCTATGCTCCTGGTGGGGAAAGGGTGTAAAAAGGAGCGTAGACATACGCACCGCTGGTGGTAAAGTGGTTAATAACCAGCTTTATAGACTAGTATCCAAACTGATTATCGGAAAACAGTGTGCCCACTCTGTTGGCAACTTATTTCTTGGTAGGTAGGAGCAGGACGTTAAGCTTTTGACACATGTGGGATTGTTTTACCTGCACATGACCCTATCTGTTCATAGATGACACTACACGTTTATGGTATAACAAAGCGGATCTATGCAGATAACTTCTTGGGGCCCTCAGCAGGAATCATTGTATCTAAAATTTATAACCAGGAGATTGTCTTTCTGGGTGTTAAACATTACTGTTAGTAAAAGAGCATTATGATGGTTGTGTACAGAATGAAGACAGCCACTAATAGTCAGCTGCATTATTAACTGTATTTTCTTAAACTCAGAGTTTGAGAAATAATAATCTCATTGGGCGCTTTTTAAAGACTCACATTTATTTCTGAAGAGTGAAGTCAATTTTCCCCCAGGCTGGGCTCCAGACTAACAAATGTATAAGTGTAACAGAGTATTTAGACTACCACTGGTCCACCCAAACAGGTCAGAGTAATACTGCTTTAAGAGCAAAAGGCATCACCCCTTCAACATGCCCTGTCACAGGAAGCCCCTCCCAGGAATCTTGAAAGGGCTCTTTTGCCCTATACTCTTGGCTCAGTACAGCTCAGGTAGATGGAGTGAGAGGAGCAGAGGCAAGTTACTCACTAACCACCTTGGAGCAGTACCCAGTTTGGAAGCATGCTAGCAGCTTCAGAGCAAAACAGCAAGCATTGGTATATAAGACCTCTACTCTACCAGGAAAACCATCCAGAGAGAAGTCCAAAGCACTGTGGACACATTGGACAAAACCATCCAGAGAGAAGTCCAAAGCACTGTGGACACATTGGGTGGTGTGAGGCCTGGTCTTCTGGAAAGACCAGGCCTCACCAACCACACCACTGCAGATCTTCGCTGGCTGCTCCAGTGCTGAACTCCCCACCAACTGATCCATCGCCGACCTCCAGATAAGTTACGTCATTAACAACCAGACACCCCATCTACCAATCACACAAAGCTGGATTTTTTTTGCCATCATTGATGATCTACCAACTTCACTGCTGATCTCCTATGGACTGCTCCTTACCAGATTGATTATTGGTGCAACTTTGCTGAACCCCTTCAGCCACATCATTGGTGACATTTATCTCATCTTGGTCTAACTGCTGTCCCCCTGTCTATGCTTCCACTCTCCACACCCCATCCTACCTTATCCCTTCAGTGCAAAATGTATCCCTTCCCTCCTATTAACTCCCTGACCCCTCCACCATTTCCCAGCTATCTCCCTCCCCATCTTGCTATCCCCTATCACCACATGCTCTACCTCCACCTCCTTCTACACCTTGCCCCCCTTCTGTTTCCCTGCACCCTCTCCTCTTCTGTCTTTAGACTCCCTTATGCCCTCAACCCCCATGCACCTCCCTTCCCCCCCCCCACACTCTACCCACACACCCCCTCGGCATAACCTTATTCCTATCCATCCTACCCCTAGGCATTCACTCCCTGTTTCCTTTGGCCTCTGGAATGCCAGGTTCGCCCGCAATAAGCTGCTCTCTGGAACTCGCTCCCTCCAGCCACCAGACTTGCCCCCACCTTTAATACCTTCACACAAGCTCTCAAGACTCACCCTTTCATGCTCGCATACCCCCCTACACCAGCACCATAATATGTTCTGTTAGACACCCTCTCAACAGATACACCTATTGTCTCCACCCCCACCCTTTAGATTGTAAGCCTCTGGCAGGGCCCTCTCCCTTAGTGTTTCCAGCTTGATTATGCAATCTTACTGACAATCACCCCTTTTGTGGACTAGAACAATCTCTATTTTGACCTGACACTGTATTATCAAATAATTTGCATGATCTTGTTTTGTTGTGAGTTTCCTGTATGTCCTACCTTGTATGTTAACCCTTTTATCTATTGTGCAGCGCTGCGTAATATGTTGGCGCTTTATAAATACAATAAATAATAATAATAACTTCTGAGGCCTGATACAGTGTGCTGTGTGTGATTAGATCAGCCTGCAGAAGCTGAACTGCTCAAGAGGACTTTGATGCAGCAGGGGTGCAGCTAAGGTTTTGGTGGCCCCAATCCATGAAAGAAGGAAAAAATGGGTAGCCACACTACAAAACAAAGCGGCAGCGAAAAAGGGGCGTGGTCAAAACATGATGTGGGTGGGGCCAAATAATAGCAGTTCCTAGGCTAAATTGCACACAGGGCAAGGGCGTAAAATGCGCCCCCTCCCCCCCCACGTGGAGACAGGTATAGGTGCCTGCAGTATACATAAGCCAGCTCTAGCTGTCCCCAGTGTAGGTAGCAAGCTATAGGTCCCCCCAGTATAGGTGTCCCATATAGTTGCCCCCAGTATAGGTTAGATAAGTAAGTGCCTCCAGTATAGTTTAGATAGGTGTCTCCAATATAGGTAGCCAGCATAGTTGCCCCCAGTATAGGTTAAATAGGTAGGTTCCCCCAGTATAGGTTAGCTAGTATAGTTGCCCCCAGTGTAGGTTAGATAGGTAGGTGCCTGAAGTATAGGTTAGATAGGTAGGTCCACGCAGTATAGGTTAAATAGTTAGGTGTCGACAGTATCGGCTAGATAGGTAGGTGCCCCCAGTATAGGTTAGATAGGTAGGTGCCCGCAGTATAGGCTAGATAGGTAAGTGCTCACAGTATAGGTTAGATAGGTAGGTGCATTCAGTATAGGTTAGATAGGTAGGTGCCCGCAGTATAGGCTAGATAGGTAAGTGCTTATAGTATAGGTTAGATAGGTAGGTGCACGCAGTATAGGTTAGATAGGTAGGTGCATGCAGTATAGGTTAAATAGGTAGGTACCCCTCAGTATAGGTTACATAGGTAGATACCCCCAGTATAGATTAGAAGGGTAGGTGCACACAGCATAGGTTAGATAGGTAGGTACCCCTCAGTATAGGTTAAATAAGTAGATGCCCCAGTATAGATTGGAAGGGTAGGTGCACACAGCATAGGTTAGATAGGTATGTACCCCTCAGTATAGGTTAGATAGGTAGGTACCCCTCATTATAGGTGAGATAGGTAGATGCCCCCAGTGTAGGCTAGATAGGTAGGTGCACACAGTATAGGTTAGATAGGTAGATGCCCCCAGTATACAGTAGATTAGATAAGTAAGTGCACACAGTATAGTTTAGATAGGTAGGTACCCCTCAGTATAGGTTAGATAAGTAGACGCCCCCCCCCCCCGTATAGATTAGATTGGTAGGTGCATGCATTAATAGGTTAGATAGGTAGGTACCCCTCAGTATAGGTTAGATAGGTAGATGCCCCCAGTATAGGCCAGATAGGTAGGTACCTCTCAGTATAGGTTAGGTAGATGCCCCCAGTATAGTTTAGATAGGTAGGTGCACGCAGTATAGGTTAGATAGGTATGTACCCCACAGTATAGGTTAGGTAGATGCCCCAGTATAGGTTAAATAGGTAGGTGCATGCAGTATAGGTTAGATAGGTAGGTACCCCTCAGTATAGGTTAGGTAGATTCCCCCAGTATAAGTTAAATAGGTAGGTGTCTCCAGAATAGGGTGGGGGGAGCAGGCAGAGAGAAGTTTCAACTCACCTGGCTTCCTCGATCCCCGCACGCAGCCTCTATCTTCATCCTGTCCCGGCGTCCATCGCATCGGTAAGAGCTCCCCCTGTAATGACATGCGCCCACCCTCCCGCCGCACCACAAGCAGCAGAGCGAGGCCCCCGTAGTGTGAGGCCCCAAGCTGGGGAATGGCTCGCTTGCATGCTGGCAGCGTCCCTGTGATGCAGAAATCTTGGACAGTGCGAGTACCCGAAACTGAATCCACTGAATTATATTATACCAGTTTTAGTGTTCTGTGATTACTCAACCCTTTGCTTAGTGTTTCATTTCAGTTTGCATATATTTGATGTGTTGCAGTTATAAGTTTGTGATTTTCACTGCTAAGCATTCTTACTAAAATAAGGTATATTTTAACTTGCAACTGCTTGTGATCCTTTGGTTCCACTACACTAGACACATGCTGTTACATAGTTAGAGGATACACCAAGAGGGTGGTCTCTAAATAATTCCAAGACCAAGGAAAACTATTGTACATACTGAGCTCTTTTGTGGTCTTGGACCAGGTAAGGATTCTGATAGATTTTGTCATTAATAAGAACTGGGGTATCCTAATAATAGATGCAGGCTTGTCTGACAATGTTTCCTGAAAACTCTTGATTACTGCTAGGAGATTGCCTGATTTGTGAGATTTTCATTGTCAGCCATTTCTCTAGACCTTTGTTTACTGCACCATGGAGTGGCCTTGGAGAGGAGAGGGAAGGCTCTCTAGGACCCAAAGCCTTACCTCTCCTTATGCTGGGCATACACGGCACGTTTCTGTATGCAATTATGCGCCGGATCGAGCCGCTGGCTCGATGCCGGCGCATCCCCACTCGTCCGCGCGTGCCGGCGCTCCTTATCAGCCGCTCGATTCCCTGCTATTGTCCGCCGGCGGGGATCAAGCGTGGAATCTATCCGGCAGGTCATCGGACCTGTTGGATATTATCAACAGAGCCCATCAGCGGCTCGATTGATAAGGAAAGAAAGTGCTGTGTATGCCCAGCATTAGGTAAGAATCCTGAATGGGATTAGGAACTGCTCTGTAAGTTAATAATGTTGACTCCTGCTCAAGCACTTGAGAGCTGCAGCCACAAAGAAACTATATATTAGCAAGACAGCTAAGAACTACATCACTGAATCCAAAAACATATTTCCAAATCCGGTTGGTTTCCAGATACATTGCAGGATCAGTGATCTGTAACCAAAGTTTAGTCCAGATCCAGTGAAATTCTGAAATTTGGTACAACATTCCAAATATGGATTTATTCCTGAAGCCAAACTTTAATCACCCTTGCCTATTGCCTAAACCCAACCCCTTCCTTACTCATTAGTAACCTTATGAAAAACCTGAACTAAAAATGTACTTTAAAATTAGATAATGGTACTCCCAGCAGTTTACATAAGGACTTATTACACTCTGTGGGCTGCCTCTTGTTAGACCCCTGATACCAGGCTACCTATACTGGGAGCACCTATACCTGGCGACTTATATTGGGGGAACCTATACCTGGCTACCTATAATAATTTTTTTTGTTAATATCTTGCCTGGCCTGCCTTTCCAATTTCTGGGGGTGGGGCTGGGGGGGTTTGAGGGGGCATCCAAAGTTTCACTGGGGGCTCCAGTTTTTCTAGTTAAAGAGAATCTGTATTGTTAAAATCGCACAAAAGTAAACATACCAGTGTGTTAGGGGACATCTCCTATTACCCTCTGTCACAATTTCACCGCTCCCCGCCGCATTAAAAGTAGTCAAAAACTGTTTTTAAAAGTTTGTTTATAAACAAACAAAATGGCCACCAAAACAGGAAGTAGGTTGATGTACAGCATGTCCACACATAGAAAATACATCCATACACAAGCAGGCTGTATACAGCCTTACTTCTGAATCTCAAGAGATCACGTGTGTGTGTTTACCTTCTGTCCCCAGCTTCTCTCATGCACTGAACATTACAGGCTTCCTGCAGACAGCTCTGCCTATGTCGTTAATTCCTCAGTATGTGACAGACCAGCTCCTTTCACAGCCTCCAGAGGAGGATTTTTATCCAGCTCTCTTCTATCACTGATAAGATAGCAGAGAAGCTGCTGGCTTATGTAAATAAAACACACACTGGAGTGTGCATAGAGGAACAGTTCAACACTGAAGAACTTGGCAGCCTTCCAGACACAGGCCGACAAGTCTGACAGGGGAAAGATACATTGATTTATTACAAAGATGGTTATAGTAGAAAGAGCTGCAGTAAGCCAGAACACATTAGAATAGGTTTAGGAACGTGTAGGATGGTAGAAAAAACGTTGTAATTTTTGTTACAGAGTCACTTTAAGCCCCTGCTGTGGAGAGCTTTGTAGGTAAGAGTAAGGATTTTAAATAGTATCCTTTGTGTAACTGTCAGTCAGAGAAAGAAACTGACAGAGGAGGATTGGGCTGGAAAAGCAGGAGGAGAGGTGGATGAGTCATGCAGCAGAGTTCATGATGGACTGTAGCAGGGCTAAACGGTTAGCGGGAAGGCTGCAGAGCAGAGAGTTGCAAAAGTCTAATCGTGGAATAATCAGGGCATGCACCAGAAGTTTGGTAGTGTCCTGTGCGAGAAAAGGGTGCATGCAGGAGATGTTTTTTGGATGGAGCAGACAGGAGGAACATAGTTTGTCAATGTGTGGTATGAATTAGACTTTATTCCAGTATTACATATAGGCAGCGAGCCTGGGGGACAGGCATAACTGAAGTGCCATCAACAGAAATAGTAATGTCAGGCAGGGGCATTGAATTGTGAGGTGGGAAGATTACCATTTCACTCTTGTCCTTATTAAGTTTTAGAAATGGGAGGACATGAAGGATGCAATTGCATTGAGACAGTCAGGGACACAAGCTGTTAAAGTATCCAAGTCAGGTGCTGAAATGTAGCCTGCACCCTCACCCGCCTCTCCCCACCTAGCCCCCTTACATGCCTCCCCCTACCCAGCACCCTTCCATCCCTCTCCCCACTCTTTCCCCACCCAGCACCCTCAGTTATCCTAACATTGTGTGACACATGCCGGCCTCCTCCCACCCACTGCTGTTATTAATTTAGATAAATTGATTTGGGAGCACAGCTGTAAGGCTTGGTGGTGTATTCTCCACAGTCAGCATGCAACGCATGAGCTGGCGTGGAGGAGGTACACACACTAGCACCAGGAAACAGGCTATCCCTAGTATAGTGGAGGGGAGGACTGACTGCAATAGGAGATTGTGGCGCACAGAGCCGGTGCAGATCTGACAGCCACAAACAATGCTTTCGTTATAACGTCTCAGCGCAAAGTAGCGCTGAGCGCATAAACCAGAACTGAGGAGATCAGGACAGGTAGACAGAATGAACGCTTGCTAGCTAGCGGCTACTTAGCGACAGCAAGCGTCCAAAACCAGACAGACTGGAATGAGGCAGCCAATGCGATGCGGCGATGGCGTGCCTCACAAAGACAGGACAGGATAGTCAGAAAATAGCAGGATTGAGATAGATGAACATAACACAGATAAATATACAATAAGTATGTTTTCCTAGCGTATTACAATTACAGCTATCAATGAAACTATTTGTAACGTCTGACTAACATATGTATATATCGGCAATGAACCGATATATGACATAAGCAGGAACGCTGACTAACACTGGAGCAAAACAGGGAACAGGGCTCAGAAGGATTCGCTATCTCTTCGCAGAGATGAACGCAATCCACAAACGGTAACAGGACAGGATTCAGAAGGATTCGTTATCTCTTCGCAGAGATGAACGCAATCCACAAACAGTGACAGAACAGGATTCAGAAGGATTCGTTATCTCTTCGCAGAGATGAACGCAATCCACAAACGGTACCAGGAACAGGATAACTAGCTCAGCACGGGTGTTCACGGTACGCGCAAACTACCAAAACGTGCTGGAAAACTGACTAACTGAACACAGGAAATAAACAGTTCGTGTACGTATATATCAGCAACACTGATATATTAACGTAACACAAATACAAGGAAAATAATAAACGTGCTGGTATGCATATATATTGGCAATGAACCAATATATGATGCAAAGACCAGCAAAGTATCTTTAACAAGAAACACGATCGGGGGCTAAAGCGACAGCAAGACAGGCTTAAGCTGAAGCTATGAAAACCCAAGGAAACCCTGCAGGAAGCAGATCTTTATACTGAGGTCATCCAATGGGAGCAGACATGCAGATTCCCACACAGGTGAATGATAATCAGTCACAAGCTGACAGCAGGGAAAGACAGACAAAGCTATGCAACTTGCATGGAAATAGATCAGAACTGCCTGAGCTGCAGCACTAATACTTCCAGTAATAGCTGCTGCAGCAGCGATCATTACAGTACCCCCGCCTTTAAAAGTGGATTCCAGACGCTTTTCAAAACTGAAATTTCCAACAAAACAGTCTGACTGATAATTCATGATGACCGGGACAGCCCGGCAAGACCGAATTCCAGAATCAGTCCCCACAAGACTGGACCCATCAGAACCAGAACCTACAGAACCATGCCCATCAGTACTACAAGCCCCAGTGTGACACCCATCAGAACCATGATTTCCAGAAGAAAGCCCTCCGAAACTCCCTGAGCGATACCCACCGCCTTCCAGGAACAGTTCAGAAACGCCAAAGCCTTTGCAATGCCCACCGGTACTGTCTTTACCAACACAAAACCCACTGTTGAACCAGTCCAAGGCACCAGGACAAGTTTTCTCAGAGACCTCCCAGAACACCTTGAAGCTCCAAAGAGATCCCCATAGGTCAGAATGCCCCTTAGGCTCACATGGAGAACTATCAAGAACCCCTATGGAACCTAGGGCAATTCCCGAGTCAGGGCCACAAGGACAAACATCAATATCAGGGCTTTCAGGGACCAGAACCATCTCTGGGCATGCAGGCAGACTGGCAATATCAGAACGTGTTCCCACTAAGGAAGCATCAGAGCACGCTAACACCTTAGACACACTTGGGCATTCTGGCACACAAAGAACATCTGGGCACACCGGCACAAGAGAAACCTCTGGGCATGTCAAGGAACTGTGAGCCTCAGGGTCAGCCAAGACAGGACCAAAACCAGGACTGGCCAAAAAAAAATCATCATGACTAGACTTCGCAACTACTGGATTTTTACACGAGAATGCAGGATCAGACTTAGATGTCGCTGATTCCAGCAAAGTCAGTAACAAATCAGATTCAGGGGCACTAACAAGACAGGACAAATCTTCTGATGTATGCACTGAACCAGATAGGGACTCCACAACTACCTCTGGACTGGACAGAGACTCATCTAATACACTGGATTGGAGCTCATGAGGCGCTGCAGAACAAGTCAGTATTGCAGCAGCCCCCACTGGACTAGGCAAAACTGAGGAATTCCCTGGACAGGAAGGGAACTCTGGAACCTCTGCCACAGCGGCCAGAGAACCAGAATCTTTCAGGATACAGGGCTGGGTTTCAGGAACACTCATCAGACCGGACTGAAATTCTGAGATTTCTATTATTTTGACCAGAGAATCAGAATTATCCATGTTACAGGGCAAGACTTCTGAAACATTCAGAGGACAGGGCTGGAGTTCCTCGGCTGTTACAACACTGGAGAGGGACTCAACATTGGTTAAATCAGACTGTGTACAGGGCAAGGTATCTGACACACTTGCTGACGAGGACAATATTTCAATGGCTTCTGCTTTGCTGGGCAGAAATTCATCAAGTTTTATTAGAGCAGACTTTAATTCCAAAACAGCTGCTAGACAAGTGAATATTACTGCAACACCAACTGAGGTAAGCAGTGCTTCAGCCTCCTCTGCTAGAGGGTTTAAAGTATCCAAAGTACTGGGTGAAGCATAAGACTCTGCGACCACAGCTTCACTGGACAGGATCACTGAACAGTCCATATTGCAGGGCAAAACCATGGAAGCACCTGCTGGACAGCATAATGATTCTGTGACCTGAGTTTCATTGGAGAGATCTACTGCACAATTCATGGTACAGGGCAAATTTATTGGAAAATTTTCTGAACAAGGTAATAATTCTGCGATTTCAGGTTCACATAGCAGATGCTCTGAGCTATTCACGAAACTAGAGCGAGGTGTAGAAACAGGAAGATCAAGACACAATGTTTGCGCATCTGAATCACCATTCATTTGTAAAATTGGAAAATTCAGATGCTGGGGTTCTGAGTTTACTAGACAGGATTGCTGGGACTCGGAAACTGATGCAGTGCACCTACTGGCATCTGCTGGATCAGACAGGAGTTGAACTTTATTAACACAGGTAATTTCTGCAGAAGTGTTTGCAGAGACAGGCAAGATTTTTCTGGTGTCTGTTTCACTAAACAAAGAGTCATGAGTACTGGCTAGACTGGACTCGGAAGTCAGCAGGACCTCTGGATTCTCTGCTGAGAAATTTGCGCAGGGCAAGGTTAAGAATGTATCAGTGGCTTCTGTTTTACTGGGAAGTAACACTGAGTTATCCCTGGTACAGGGTGGAATTGCAGGAACTTCAATTTCACACAAAAAGAGCTCCGAATCACCTGCTGAATCAGCCAAAGGTGCTGAAGCAGGCGGGTCAGAACGCCAAATTTGCGAATTCGGAGTCACATAAAAATCATCCAAAATCAGTTCCCACACATCAATCAAGGGAGCCACACGGTCATACCTACACACACCAGCCTCTATTAGGTTATAGGCTGACTTAATGCATGCGTTCAATACCATTTCACTTTTTGCACTGTAAAATTGACAAAATGAACTTGAATCATTCTTCCATTCACAGACCAGGGCTTCCATCTCTCCCCTCTCGAATGGAGGATCCCATGCATACTTAACAGCGAAACATTTAGGCTGATCACAGTCTGCAGATATGATTGTGGCAGGCACATGTATAGGGTTAATTAGCAGGTGATTGGCAGATTCCTTATTCTTAAGAATTTCCAATACCTGTAGCAAGTGTTGAACTGTAGTGTATGCAAACTTCCCTTGGTTCACAAATAAGTTGATTTGTTCAATACTCTGTAATATCTCATCATAATCATACTCAGATAATTCTTTTAAACAAAAATCTTTATTTTCCCTAGCCAGGGAGGAAAGTTCATTAGTAGTTTCATAAGTCCATTTAACTCCCCTGAAAGACAATTGCATTTCATTATCTGTTAATGGCAGAATCTCATTATAGGTCTCAGTCGCTAAGGATAACGATTCTGCAGATTGGACACGTTTCTTAGAACGTTTGCGTTTTGCCTTTGACCTTGCGGTTTTTGGTGATTTATTCAAAGCTGCAGGAAAATTATCAGTAACACTTTCTGCTTGCTGCTCATTCTTGCAAGCAATTGAAGGAGCAGCTGATTGGCCTGCTGCTAGGAGTTCATTAAGAGGAAAAGGCAATGGATCTATGCGCAACCAGTTATGGATCACAAACGCTAGAAATTCCAGCGGTCTATCTTTCAAATCGGAATGATTGAGAACATCAAATGCCCACTGGAATAATTCCCCTTTAAACAAAATATAACTTAGTTGGAGTGCCCAGGTTGAAACAGGAGTCGCTTGGAGATCAGGATTGGTCAGGAACCTGGCACATTCAGAGAAAAACTCATTTTCTGTTTCAGAGCTAAGTTCTTCAAATTTTTTAAAGGAACAGGAACCATAATTAACAGTGTCATACTTTCTGGGAATCCCCCCCACAATGGGGATTGGTAATGGGGTTTTCATAATGTAAGGCTTGGTGGTGTATTCTCCACAGTCAGCATGCAACGCATGAGCTGGCGTGGAGGAGGTACACACACTAGCACCAGGAAACAGGCTATCCCTAGTATAGTGGAGGGGAGGACTGACTGCAATAGGAGATTGTGGCGCACAGAGCCGGTGCAGATCTGACAGCCACAAACAATGCTTTCGTTATAACGTCTCAGCGCAAAGTAGCGCTGAGCGCATAAACCAGAACTGAGGAGATCAGGACAGGTAGACAGAATGAACGCTTGCTAGCTAGCGGCTACTTAGCGACAGCAAGCGTCCAAAACCAGACAGACTGGAATGAGGCAGCCAATGCGATGCGGCGATGGCGTGCCTCACAAAGACAGGACAGGATAGTCAGAAAATAGCAGGATTGAGATAGATGAACATAACACAGATAAATATACAATAAGTATGTTTTCCTAGCGTATTACAATTACAGCTATCAATGAAACTATTTGTAACGTCTGACTAACATATGTATATATCGGCAATGAACCGATATATGACATAAGCAGGAACGCTGACTAACACTGGAGCAAAACAGGGAACAGGGCTCAGAAGGATTCGCTATCTCTTCGCAGAGATGAACGCAATCCACAAACGGTAACAGGACAGGATTCAGAAGGATTCGTTATCTCTTCGCAGAGATGAACGCAATCCACAAACAGTGACAGAACAGGATTCAGAAGGATTCGTTATCTCTTCGCAGAGATGAACGCAATCCACAAACGGTACCAGGAACAGGATAACTAGCTCAGCACGGGTGTTCACGGTACGCGCAAACTACCAAAACGTGCTGGAAAACTGACTAACTGAACACAGGAAATAAACAGTTCGTGTACGTATATATCAGCAACACTGATATATTAACGTAACACAAATACAAGGAAAATAATAAACGTGCTGGTATGCATATATATTGGCAATGAACCAATATATGATGCAAAGACCAGCAAAGTATCTTTAACAAGAAACACGATCGGGGGCTAAAGCGACAGCAAGACAGGCTTAAGCTGAAGCTATGAAAACCCAAGGAAACCCTGCAGGAAGCAGATCTTTATACTGAGGTCATCCAATGGGAGCAGACATGCAGATTCCCACACAGGTGAATGATAATCAGTCACAAGCTGACAGCAGGGAAAGACAGACAAAGCTATGCAACTTGCATGGAAATAGATCAGAACTGCCTGAGCTGCAGCACTAATACTTCCAGTAATAGCTGCTGCAGCAGCGATCATTACAACAGCCCATGAAAAAGCATGAGAACAGAGGTGTATCTTAAAGGGTGTAGGCTTGGCTCCTGACATGGGTGCCACAGCAAGGAAAAAACAAACAGTCCTAGAAGCTCAACTGCAATAATATGTGAAGCCAGGGAGTCCACCAGTCCACACCCGGATCCTTCAAGGTGCAACAATCCACAGCAATAGAAGAAAAAGACTGGATCTCCACCTGGATAAATGCAATTGTAGCACTATTTTATTGCACCATAGTTGTTTTGTCACTATGGTGCAATAAAATAGTGCTACAATTGCATTTATCCAGGTGGAGACCCAGTCTTTTTCTTCTATTGCTATGGGTGCCACAGCACCCATGGGCACCATGCCTGCCCCGTGTTGTGCTGAGCATTGCCTACTGGGGTCCATCTGAAAATGGCGCCTGAGAATAATGGCGCACTGTGTGGTCGCTAATCCGTTTGACGCTTATCGCTATTTAACGTTAAAGCCTTATCGCTATTTAACGTTAAAGCTTTATTGTTATTTAGCGTTAACACACAGAACCCTCTCTGTACCTATCCCTAACCCCTAAACCCCCCCTGGTTGTTTCTAACCCTAACCACCCCGGTGGTGCCTAACACTAACCACCCGCCTGGTGGTGCCTAACCCTAACCACCCTCCTGGTGATGCCTAACCCTAACCACCCCCCTGGTGGTGCCAAACCCTAACCACCCCCCTGTTGGTGCCTAACCCTAAGCACCCCCCTGGTGGTGCCTAACCCTAAGACCCCCCTGGTGGTGCCTAACCCTAAGCACCCCCCTGGTGGTGCCTAACCCTAAGCACCCCCCTGGTGGTGCCTAACCCTAAGACCTCCCTGGTGGTGCCTAATCCTAAATATCCCCTGGTGGTGCCTAACCCTAACCTTGACAGTGTTACATTAAATTAATTCACCGTTTTGCAGTTAAATAACTTCTGCAGTTTGGTTTATGGAGGGCGCTATTGAGAAATAACGTTACTGTGCACAATAACGTTTGCTGTTTGGCATATGAACGGCACTATTGATAAATAACGTTACTGTGCAAAATAATTTCTCCAGTTTGGCTTATGTAGGGCGCTATTGATAAACAACGTTACTGTGTGCCGTTTTTCTTATTTTTCCCTGTGCGCCATTATTATGCAGTACTAACGATAAATAGCGATAAGCGTATCTTTTTAATGCAGTGCCATTTGTATGCATAGGTGCTGTGCGCCATTATTTACTGATCCGTGCCTACTGTCCCTGCTGTGGCTGCCTCCCCATCGCAACCTCAGACTTCAGATCAGAGCTACCTTCCATCTCTGCTGCCTCCCCATTGTCACACCTCAGATCAGTGGCAAAGTGAAGAAGGCGCATAGTACCTGGAGACACAGATTACTACACGTGCAGAAGTGATGTCATTAGTCAATTCCTGCATGTAAAGTACAGCCGTGCGGGTACCATGCACCCTCACTTTGCCGCTGATCTGAGGCGTGATGATGCTGTAACGGGGAGGCAGCGGGGATGGCGGGCAGCGCTGATCTGAGGACCGAGGTTGGGATGGCGAGGCAGCCGGGACAGCGGGAACTGGACAGCGCTGCTCTGAGGTCTGTAACAGGAACCCCACTTACTACCTAGTAGTGTGGGGTGCTTCTAATTGGGCACCACTCACTACCTAAACTAGGGGGCTGCCTATACTGAGGACAGTACTCACTACTAAACTAGGGGAGCCTATACTAAGGACACCACTCACTACCTAGACTTGGGGGGGGGCTGCCTATATTGGGGGCACCACTCACTACCTAAACTGGGAGGGCTACCTTTACTGAGGACACCACTCACTACCTAAACTGGGGAAGGTGGGGGGGCTGTCTATACTGGGGGGTACAACTTACTACCTAAGCTGTGAGGGGAAGCTCTCTACACTGGAGGCACCACTCACTACTTAGACTGCGGGGGCTGCCTATGCTGGGGACACCTCTCACTACCTAAACTGGGGGAGGGGGGCTACTTATACTGGGGAGACCTCTCGCTACTTAAACTGTGGGGCTACTTCTACTAGGGAACATCTCTCACTTCTTATACTGGTGGGGGACTATTTATACGGGGTAAGACCTCTCACTTCCTATATGGGGGACTACTTATGCTGGGGGACACCTCTTACCACCTATACTGGAGGAGGCGGGCTATTATACTGGGTGGACACCTCTCTCTACCTATATTGAGGGTGGGGGTGGGAGGGGGCAATCTAAACTGGGGCAACCTATACTGGGAGGGCTACTTATGGATACCTATACTGACTACCTATTATTATTGGTGACCTGTGTACCTAATACTATTTGAGAGGCACATCTATCTACATAATGCTGCTAGATAAGGAACTCACAGGACAACATAATACTGCTAACTGGGGGACAGCTATGGCAACCCAATATCTAGGGACACTTCTGGTTACCTATAGGCGCGTACACAAGATGTACTTTAGCAAGCGACGGGTCCGTCAGACCCTCCTGCTGTACACACGTGCTACTGTCAGCAGAACATCTGCCCAGCGGGAGGGTCTGACAGACCCATCGTTTGCTAAAGTACGGCGTGTGTACGTGCCTTAAAGCGGAATATAACCCTGCATTTCAACTTTGCTCTAAAATATTATTTACAGCATATTATATGCAAAAAGCATTTTTTTTTACTAGACCAGCATTGGAAGGGTTAAACACAGAGGTTTAAAGTTCCGTGGAGAGATATGCAGAAGTTCAGATAGATACATTCTATTTAGTTATATGCATCTATTGATAAATGTTACACACTCTTTGGCTGTCCTCCAAGCTCCGTCTCAGTCAGAGAGATGAGTCACATTCAACACTTAGATACATTTATGTAAACAAAATGTATCTATTTCAGCTTCGGATGCGTCTGCAGAAATCTCCAGGAACTTGAAAGCTCTGTGTAACCCTTCCAATGCTGGTCTAGTAAAAAAAAAAAATGCTGGTTGCATATAATATACTGTAAATAATGTTTTAGAGCAAAGTTGAAATGCAGGGTTATATTCCACTTTAATATTGTTCTTTAGGGGCACATTGCTACTTAATTCTGTAATCTGGGGAGCATGGCTACTTAATTTCTATATGTAGGGCACACTTGGCTGCTTAAAGCGGACCCAAACCAAACATTTTTTTAATTCAAAATAATTAGTTGCACCACTCTGACATATACAAAGATAAATAAACACTCCTTCAAGCCTATGAGCATTTCAGTGCATGCTTTTCACCCTTGTCTTTTCATAACTAGGGTTATACAGGTGGCAGCCATTACTTCTGAGTTTAGTAGGAGGTTTTAGATCATGGGTGTGTTTGTCATCAGCTACCCTCCCTCACAGGGGCGTTGTCTATGTGAAATCTCACACAAGCTGAGATCATCTCCCCTGTGACATCATCAGTAGCAGCCTGTGTTTTGTTTTTGTTTTTTATCTCCTCCACCAGTCTGCCTTATTCTGTCCCGGCAATATGAAAGGAGGGGAGGGTTCCTCCAATAAATGTAAAATATTTTATATTTGTCATGCAGCTTAAAAAAGGCTGCTATTTATTATTATAAGTTAGAAAATAGATTTTATTTCTAAATTTTGTATTTTTCATTTGGGTCCACTTTAATTATTTTATCTTGAGGCACCTGGCTACTTAATCACTTTATCTGGATGCCTGTGACTACCTGAGATTTTTATTGTGTGGCATGTGACTTGATTCTTTGATCTGGAGGCATGGAGCTATTCAATTTTTTTTTTTACCTGGAAGCATGTCACTATTTATTTGTTTAATTTTTAGGTACATGGCAATATCGAAAAAAACCCTCAGACAACAATAACAAATGTACATGAGAAAGGATACTGTCTGTACAGGGGAAGGGGGCTCTGTACTGGGGGGAAAGGGGTGGGGACTGAAATTTCAGTGTTTGCCATAGGCGCTATTACCTTCTGCAGGAAAAAGCAATGTCCTTTAGCACCTATCTGTGACATAATCAGCAACAGTTGCTGTACTGCTTTGAGAAGGCATGTAGTGTAGGTTGTATCTTTCTGGGCCAGTAAAAAAGGGCGCACATGGCTAGTGGACAAAAAGGGCGCCGCCATAGACTGCAATGCAAAATATCGGCTATTGGGCGCCCGGCAGGAAAAAAGGGCGCCCGAGAAATAGCGGTTGCAGGGATCGTGTTAACAAAAGTTTTTGTTTCCAGAATAAGGTTTATAACAAATATCGTTTACACGTTCATTTTGACTTTGTGTTATACTTATTTTTCGTTTTTAAATTTTGCTTATAGGAGCTTTTACTTATTTTTCCGTTTTTAAAATTTCACTTAAACTGTAACAAGTAAATTTTCGTTTACACTTATTTTGTCATTTAAAATTCGTTTTCATACGTATAAGGCTTAAATATCGTTTTCAACCTTATTCTATTAGAAATACATTGCTTTTGGTATTAACTTTGTTTTTCACACTTATAATGCGTCGACTATAGTTTTATTAACTTACTAATATATCCCTTTTAATATTACCGTTACTTTGAGAATTCTAATGCATATGTGATTGTAAGGCCATTTATTCTATTATATATACTATATATATATATATATATATATATATATATATATATATATATATATATATATATATATATATATATATATATATATATATATATACACATTTTTCTATTTATAATATTATTAATGTGTACGTGATTTTAAGGCTATTTATTCTATTACAAATATATAAATTATTCTATTCATGTTATTTATAGTGAAGTATTTTAAGGATTAAATATATTATTGTTTATATGTGTGTAAGGGTGTTTGTGCAGTGGGGATGGTTAGGGTTAGGCACCACCAGGGGGATGGTTAGGGTTAGACACCACCAGGAGGGTGGTTAGGGTTAGGCACCACCAGGAAGGTCTTAGGGTTAGGCACCACCAGTGTTGCTCGGATACCTCATTATCCTATTCGAGTAAACTATCCGAATTCACTCGAAGTCGGATATCCGATGTAATCAAATATCCGATTCGACCTCGGATATCCGACGTCACTATCCGAATCTGTATTCGAGTAAAATATTCGAGCTGGCCTTAAATAGCTTGTAAAACTTGTATAGGAGGTCAATGATGCATGAAACCAACTTTTTTATGAAGAAAAACATCAAGTGATTATGTGGTGATGTAGTAGTTATAAAAAAGGTCTCAAAAAAAGTAAATTAACTTCATGAAAAGTGTTTGCATGAGAAGGTGTGTCCAAAATGGTTGTTGGAAGTCTTCATTTACGTCGTCTTCATCTTCTTCTTCTATATCTTCTTCTTCTTCTTCTATATCTTCTTCTTCTTCTATATCTTCTTCTTCTATATCTTCTTCTTCTTCTATATCTTCTTTTTCTTCTTCTATATCTTCTTCTTCTATATCTTCTTCTTCTTCTATATCTTCTTTTTCTTCTTCTATATCTTCTTCTTCTATATCTTCTTCTTCTGTATCTTCTTCTTCTTCTTCTTCTTCTATATCTTCTTCTTCTTCTTCTTCTATATCTTCTTCTTCTATATCTTCTTCATCTTCTTCTATATCTTCTTCTTCTTCATCATCTTCTTCTATATCTTCTTCTTCTTCTTCTTCTTCTTCTTCTTCTTCTTCTTCTTCTTCTTCTTCTTCTTCTTCTTCTTCTTCTTCTTCTTCTTCTTCTTCTTCTTCTTCTTCTTCTTCTTCTTCTTCTTCTTCTTCTTCTTCTTCTTCTTCTTCTATATCTTCTTCTTCTTCTTCTATATCTTCTTCTTCTTCATCTTCTTCTTCTTCTTCCTCTTCTTCTCTATCATTATATTATATGTCTTGGTTTTCCTTTCTTTTGTAATATTTTTTTTTACTTCATTTTTGGAAATATTTTATTGTAATAACACCGTAGTTATATTTGTGTTGATGGCATAATAGGTAGGTAGTGGCACATTGCAAGCCACAGCGCCTTTTTCTGTGTACCCTGGCAGTGGTAAAACACAGACATCAGCAGGAGGAGGAAGTAGTAGTTGCAGGCTTGCAGCTATTTGTAGTGTGTGGAAATAGTCGGTCGGTACTCGATAGGAGAGTGGGTGGGCAGGTGGCAGTAGAAAATAGTTCTTCTTCTGTTCTCCCTGGCAGTGGTAGCAGCACACAGACAGCAGAAGCTCAATGCAGCTACAGTAAGCTGTGCAGAGGCGCCAAAAGAGTAAAAGTATACTAAAAAGTTTAAAACATTCGGGTGACGGCGGTGGACCGGTCACTCCAAAAAGGACACAATATTTGTCACTTGAGGAACAAACAATTTAATTTAATACTCCACAATTAGTTTGCAACGCGTTTCGCGGGCACAATCCCGCTTCATCAGGCAATAGACATACGGAGTATCACTATAAAAAACGACAGAGATGGCAGCATGTCAAAGACCTTCATCGTATATCTCGTTGTACACATAATAGTGGTACATGATTATTCTGAAACAACACGCATAAGGTGTACTATGCATACATAAGTGACATAAGTGGTGAAGTGGGGAAGGATAATGCGAGGGGGTTGGTACGTTAGGTATGGGTGAATAATAGTGACCAGGTGGAGGGGGGTTTATTTATGTCTGGAATGTGCAAAATAAAGTTTAAGAAGATAAGTGGGGGAGAAAATGTCATTTGTGCAAAGATAGTTATTATGAGCCATGTGTGTAGTAATATAATGCAAAGATAGGTAATCAAATACATGGGAGGACCTATCTTTGCATTATATTACTACACACATAACGTACCAACCCCCTCGCATTATCCTTCCCCACTTCACCACTTATGTCACTTATGTATGCATAGTACACCTTATGCGTGTTGTTTCAGAATAATCATGTACCACTATTATGTGTACAACGAGATATACGATGAAGGTCTTTGACATGCTGCCATCTCTGTCGTTTTTTATAGTGATACTCCGTATGTCTATTGCCTGATGAAGCGGGATTGTGCCCGCGAAACGCGTTGCGAACTAATTGTGGAGTATTAAATTAAATTGTTTGTTCCTCAAGTGACAAATATTGTGTCCTTTTTGGAGTGACCGGTCCACCGCCGTCACCCGAATGTTTTAAACTTTTTAGTATACTTTTACTCTTTTGGCGCCTCTGCACAGCTTACTATCAGATTTTCCACCCTGGTGGAAGGGTGTTGTACCCCCTTTTTCCGTCTACAGAGAGCGACATCTTAATCCTGAGTGGGGACAGGTCTAATCTCCCCACCTGCCTATACAGTGGTTGCCTGTGTGGTAACCCACGTTTGTGAGTATAATACTTACCTGTCAATTACATTCTTGGTTCCAATACCTACTACACTATATTGGGCTCTCGGTTTCTTTTTTTATCTCAATGCAGCTACAGGAGGAGGAGTAATGTGTGTCAGCCAGTGTGATGTGACTGACATAATAGGCCCTGGTACCTAGCGGTGGTACCAGGGCCATAAATGAACATCATGAGGTTCCAGACAGCGGTCGTGAAGCCCACATTGTGTCCAATACACAATTGGGACAGCACAGTTTTCAACCCGGACACCTCTAAAATAATTACAATTTTTTTTTTTTATTCAAAATAATGCAGCTATTGCTGAGCATAATAGCTGGTGGCGCTTGGGCAGCAGCACCTTTTAATGTGTTCCCTGGCCATGGAGAGGAGACACAGACAGCAGGAGAAAATAATACAGCAGGCAGCGTGAGGAGGATAAGTGTGTGTGGCAGACTGGCATTTGGCAGCAGGCAGGAGGGCAGGCAGCGAGACATAGTAGGCCCTGGGTCCTAGCGGTGGTCCCAGGGCCGTAAATGAACAGCATGAGGTTCCAGACAGCGGTCGTGAAGCCCACATTGTGTCCAATACACAATTGGGACAGCACAGTTTTCAACCCGGACACCTCTAAAATAATTACAATTTTTTTTTTTAATTCAAAATAATGCAGCTATTGTTGAGCGTAATAGCTGGTGGCGCTTGGGCAGCAGCACCTTGTAATGTGTTCCCTGGCAGTGGAGAGGAGACACAGACAGCAGGAGGAAATATAACAGCAGGCAGCGTGAGGAGGATAAGTGTGTGTGGCAGACTGGCATTTGGCAGCAGGCAGGAGGGCAGGCAGCGAGACATAGTAGGCCCTGGGTCCTAGCGGTGGTCCCAGGGCCATAAATGAACAGCATGAGGTTCCAGACAGCGGTCGTGAAGCCCACATTGTGTCCAGTACACAATTGGGACAGCACAGTTTTCAACCCGGACACCTCTACAATAATTCCAATTTTTTTTTTTTTTTCAAATTAATGCAGCTATTTTTGAGCGTAATAGCTGGTGGCGCTTGGGCAGCAGCACCTTGTAATGTGTTCCCTGGCAGTGGAAACACACAGACAGCAGGATGAAATATAACAGCAGCAGCAGCAGCAGCAGGTGTATGTGTGTGTGGCAGTCGTCACTTCATGTACCCCTCTCGCCGACAACAGGGGCCATGAATTCGCCTTCCACCCAAGCCTGGTTCATTTTGAGAAACGTCAGTCTGTCCACAGACTTGTGAGACAGACGAGATTGCTTCTCAGTGACGACTCCACCGGCTGCACTGAAGCAACGCTCTGACAGTACGCTGGAAGGGGGGCAGGAGAGCACTTCCAGGGCGTACTGCGCAAGCTCGCTCCAGATCGGCAGGTGCTTGACCCAATACTCCATGGGATCAACAGGGGCCACGCTGTCAAGCCCGCTGAAGGACTCCATGTAGTCAGCCACCATGCGGGTCAAGCGCTGCCTGTGACTGGAGAAGGATGCTGCTGCAGGCACCTCCTCTCTAGTCCTTGGCAGCTCTACACTCATGTAGAGCTCTTGGGTCAGAGACAGCAGGTCTGTGGTGCGCGAGCGCTTGCTGCTGGTGGATGCAGGCACCTGCTGCTGCCTCTGTGCTGGCTGGACAGTGGGGGTGGATGGCTCAGGGAAGGCTTCCTGCAAGCGCTCAACAAGGGACAGCTGCAAATCCCTCATTTGTTGCGCATGGTCTCCTCCTGCAGGCAGGAACTGGCTGAGCTTCCGCTTCAGACGTGGGTCCAGCATCATGCAGATCCAGATGTCCTCCCTCTGCTTCATCTGGATCACCCTTGGGTCCTTGCGCAGGCACCTCAGCATGTGCGCTGCCATTGGGAACAGTCTGGCTACGTCTGTTGGCACATCATCGGCAGCCCCAGAGCCGACATTGCTGTCCTCCTCTGCCTCCTCCACCTCATCCTCTCTCCACCCCCGCACCAGTCCAGCTGCGCTCTGCTGCCCCCCCTCATCAGCAGCAAGGTCAGGGACCTCCACCAACTCTGAGCCCTCCTCCTCAGAGGTGGCCTGTGAAGCTGCCTGCAGCTCCTGCTGGTCCAAGGCTGCCGCTTCCTCTTCCACCAGTGCATACAGGGCCCTGTCCAGCACACACACCAAGGGGACCCACTCGCACACCATTGCATGGTCCCTGCTCACCATGTTGGTGGCCTGCAGGAAGGGTGCCAGGACTGAGCACACCTGCTGCATGAGCCCCCAGTCCTCCGTGGAGATGATGGACGGGAGGTTGGTGGCGGCACGCCCAGTTGCAGTGAGGGAGGCAACTGTTGCTCGTGCAACGTACTGGCTGACAGCCTGCCTCTGTTCAACCAGACGCTCCAACATCGCCAGGGTGGAGTTCCAGCGAGTTGGAACATCGAGCATGAGCCGGTGCTGTGGCAGGTACAGCTCCTTCTGCACCTCTTCCAGGCTCGCCACGGCTGCAGGCGAGTGCCGGAAGTGACGCACAACCTTCCTTGCCGCCTTAAGGAGTCGGTCCATCCCCTGGTAGGTCCGCAGGAACTTTTGGACTACCAGGTTCAGGACGTGCGCCAGGCAGGGGATGTGGGTCAGGTCTCCCCTGCTGATGGCAGCGACCAGGTTTGCCCCATTGTCGGACACCACCTCTCCGACTCTGAGGCCTCTGCGGGTCAGAAAATTCCTCTCCTGCTCTCGGAGTTTGGCCAGGACGTGGTTCACCGTCAGTTTGGTCTTCCCCAGGCTGACCAATTCCAGCAGCGCTTGGCAGTGGCGGGGCTTCACGCTGCTGCTGAGGCGGGGAGTTTGGGCTGGCGTGGCGGAGGATGGAACCGGATCAGAGGAACCTGCTGCTGTTCCGCTGACCCTGCATGGTGGCACCACCCACTGCGTTGTTGGTGCTGCTGCTGCTCTGGCAGTGCCGGCCGATGCTGCTCCCCCCTCCTCACCCCCTTCCACCAAGCCGATCCAATGCGCGGTGAAGGACAGATAGCGGCCTGTCCCAAACCGGCTGCTCCACGAGTCCATGGTGACGTGGACCCGTTGACCCACCGCGTGCTCCAGCCCTCTCCCGACATTGGCCATCACAGAGCGGTGAAGTGCAGGGATGGCCGTGCGTGCGAAAAAATGTCGGCTGGGGATTGGCCAATCAGGGGCTGCACACATCAGGAGCGCACGCATTTCGCTCCCCTCCTGCACAAGGGAATAAGGCAGGAGTTGGGAGCACATGGCCCGTGCCAGCAAGCCGTTCAGCTGACGCACGCGACGGCTGCTGGGAGGCAGAACCCTGACCACCCCCTGGAAGGTGTCGCTGAGCAGGGTCTGGCGAGGTCTTTTGCTGGCACGGGAAGCAGTGGAGGGAGCAGAGGAGGCCACTGAGGACTGGCTGTCAGAACAGGCCTCAGTGTCGGCGGCAGGAGTTGCAGAGGGAGGAGGAGCAGTGTGTTGCTGACGCACTCCTGCTGCCGACGGCTTCGCAGTGGTGTCGGGTCTGCCACTGCCGCTGCCAGCTTCCTTCAACTTCACAAACTCCTCATGCTCGTGAAAGTGTTTCCCTGCAAGGTGGTTGACCAGAGAGGTGGTGCCAAACGCAGAGGGCTCCTTCCCTCTGCTGAGCTGCTTGCGGCACTGGTTGAAGGTAGGATACTTGCACTCCAAATATGGAAGGGTGAAAAAAGTCCATATTGGGGAGGTGAAGTTGCCCCTTCGGCTGGAAGGTGCTGCTGCCGCTGGTCTCCCTGTGGTGGTTGGGGGGGGGGGGTTCTTGGTGCGGCTGGTGGTGACACTGGCAGAACTCGTCTCCTGATCAGCACGCTGTGTGGCCTGCATACCACGCCCACTTGTGATCCTGCCCATGCCTGCGATGCTGATCCTTCTAGCAAGGCCCGCAGACGCATCCTCCTCCTCCTCAGAGCTGATGACATCCCCACTCCTAGGACCTGGTGGCAACCAGTCTTTGTCCTTCACAATGTCATCATCATCCTCCCCCTCCACAAACATGTCCTGCTGGGATCCCCCAAACTCCCCTTCTGCATGCATGGGCGGATGGACAGTCACCACTGTCTGACTGTCCAAAGCATCATCCCCCAAAGTGCCCATCAGCATTCCTTCCTCTGCCAATTCTTCCGCAACAGCACTCCATACCTTTTCTGTGCCTGGGGTCCATAAGAAGGTGCTGAGGGACAGGGTGCTGGTGTCGCCCGCTGGGGCTGGAGAACTGCACTCCTCCTCCTGCTCCCCAGGCAGTGCTGGGCAGCTGCTGCTGCTCTTGCGAACAGAAGTGGTGGCAGGGGTGGAGGACTCTGTTTCAGAGCTAATGGTGGCCTGCTCATCCACCATCAGTTCCACCACAGCGTCTGCGTCCTTCTCAATAGGACGGCTACGACCTGGCGGTGGGAGGAACATCTGGGCCACACGCTGCTGCTGCTGCTGTGTCTCTGCAGCGTGACTCCCAGCTGTTGGGCGGCCAAGGCGTCCACGGCCAGTGGCTAATGGCGGAATAGCCACTGGTGCAGACGCAGAACTGCGCATGGTGGTGGTGGCGTGGCTGTCACGCCCACGACCTCCTCTCTTGGCGATGCCCTTGCTGCCCCTGCTCAGACCGCGGCTGCCAGTGCCAGACATTGTATATTTTTAATATTATACAAATGAAAAAAAAACGTATGTATGTAAAGGCGGGTGGGACAAGTGGGGTACTTTAATGGGGTGGGACTGGTGGTGGTGGGTGTGTGAGGTGACGGACAGGTGTACTCTACAGCAGAGATCGGTGTAGCGCTAACGAGAGAGTGTGAACTGCGCACACAAAGACCCTAGCTGACGCTGACTGACGGTGTCAGACTACAGTACAATTCAGCTAAGACACAATAGAAGTAGTATATATATAAACAATAGGAGGACGGGTGTAGCACTAACTGGAGGGTGCTGACAGCGCAGATGTGCACTGCGCACACAAAGACCCTAGCTGACGCTGACTGACGGTGTCAGACTACAGTACAATTCAGCTAAGACACAATAGAAGTAGTATATATATAAATAATAGGAGGACCGGTGTAGCACTAACTGGAGGGTGCTGACAGCGCAGATGTGCACTGCGCACACAAAGACCCTAGCTGACGCTGACTGACGGTGTCAGACTACAGTACAATTCAGCTAAGACACAATAGAAGTAGTATATATATAAACAATAGGAGGACGGGTGTAGCACTAACTGGAGGGTGCTGACAGCGCAGATGTGCACTGTGCACACAAAGACCCTAGCTGACGCTGACTGACGGTGTCAGACTACAGTACAATTCAGCTAAGACACAATAGAAGTAGTATATATATAAACAATAGGAGGACAGGTGTAGCACTAACTGGAGGGTGCGTGCGCACGCACACTAAGACCCTAGCTGACGCTAACTGATGGTCCCTAAACACAGACTAGAGTACAGTGAGTGAGTACACACAGTACTACTAGTACTAACAAAACAATAGAAGAATCAAGCTAAATAGTACAACAGGTGTGACTAGATTACTGAGAGGCAGATACAGCCGGACAGGTATAGCAGTAAAGCTGGGCCTTGCTAACTACAAAATTGTACAATATTCTATCTAACACAGAAGTAGTAGTACAGGAGTAGAGTAGGACAGGTGAGAGCACAGGTAACTAGAGACTAGAGCACAGAGCAGGGCAAGCACAGGGCCTAGCTGCTGGCTGCAGGCCTGCAGCAGCAGCACCAGTGACAGTCTCCCTCCCTAGTCCCTAATCACACTAACTAAACTGCCTAAAATACAATCTATCTACAATACAAAGCAATACAGTTGAAGATCAAGTGTTGGAGTGTAAAAACGCTAGATTTAGAGCAATGGAAATGCACTTGCACACAGACAAAAAGCACTGGAGCAGTTCTCTCAGTACAATCAGTCAGTAAGTCGCAAGCAGGACGAGTGAGGCAAGATGGCGTCCGCTATTTATAGAGGGGGGCTTGGCCAGGCTCCCCCTCTGTGATTGGCTGCAGTCAGAGGGCTGGGAGCCCTCTGATTCGCTTGTGAGGACTCGAGGTGACGTCTATCGTGACGCTATCCGAGCTCGTGACGCTATCCGAGCTCGGATAGCTAGAATATCTCCGGATAGCTGCTTGCTATACGAGTGCGCTCGGATAGCACAGCCCGGATAGATAATACTATTCGAGTTCGGTATTCAAGCTCGAATAGTGAAAAAGAGCAAGGATTATCCGAGTACCTCGGATATCCTAGCTCTGATGAGCACCACTGGGCACCACCAGGGGGGTGGTTAGGCACCACCAGGGGGGTGGTTAGGGTTAGGCACCACCAGGGGGGTCTAGGGGTTAGGGATAGGTACAGGGAGGGTTCTGTGTGAGAGTAAGGTTAGGTATAGATACACCACAATATATGTAATATATAGAGATGGCCCGAACAGTTCGCCCGCGAACGGTTCCAGGCAAACTTTGGGTGGTTCGCGTTCTACGGCGATACGCCCCCATAATGCTCCATTAAGGTCAACTTTGACCCTCTACATCACAGTCAGCAGGTACATTGTTGCCAATCAGACTACACTCACTCCTGGAGCCCCCCCCCCTTATAAAAGGCAGGGTTCTCCTCGTCTGCCTACAGTAATTAGTTAAGGGACAGCTGCTGACAGACTCTTTTAGGGAAACCTTAGTTAGGCTCTTGTAGGCTTGTTAGCTTGCTCCTGGCTGATTGTTATTCCTTATATTGCACCCCACCATGGCTCCCTACTCCCTCACTCCCTACTCCTCCTCCTCCAGAGGAGGATGGTCTTGTCTTCCAGGGAATTGTAGGATTTCAAAAGCCAGCTTACATACATTGGCCGGGAATCGAACCCAGGCCTAGTGCTTGGTAGGCAGCTCTCCTCACCACTATACCACCACCAACACTACATGCTGAAGCCAGCTTAGCATGTACCATTGTGATATATACAAGAGAAAAATGAGCTTGCTTAGGGTAAAAGCAATTCCGTTCCAACCAAACGGAATGAAATGACCAATTTCTGCCCAAAATTGCGGAAAATACAATTCCACGGAAAGCGGTGACCATTCCTACTAGAGAGAGAGAGAGAGAGAGAGAGAGAGAGAGAGAGAGATGAATCTACATGGCTATCTGGGGTTCTCTTTGGACAACTGTTGAGCACAAAAGGCAAGGCCATGCCTGGGAGGGCTTGAACCACCAACCTTTCAGTTAACAGCCAAATGCGCTAACCAATTGTGCCACAGAGACTGTGTACCACAAAGACTGTGCCCGCAGTTGCTGTTGAATGAATTTATGGGGATGTATGTGTGTCTTTTGGAGGGAGGAAGTAAGTCTGCTCCAAGAAGTTTCGGCATGTAGTGTTGGTGGTATAATGGTGTGGATAGCAGCCTACCAAGCGGTAGGCCTGGGTTTGATTCCTGGCCAATGTATGTGAGTTGGCTATTGACATCCTACAGATCCCTAAGCAAGCTCATTTTTCTCTTGGATATATCATAATGGTACATGCTAGGCTGGCTTCAGCATGTAGTGTTGGTGGTGGTATAGTGGTGAGGAGAGCTGCCTACCAAGCACTAGATCTGGGTACAATTCCTGGCCAATGTATGTAAGCTGGCTTTTGAAATCCTATAATTCCCTGGAAGACAAGACCCTCCTCCTCCCTCCGGGAGGAAGGGAGGAAGGGAGGATTACCCTTCCTGATGTTGTAAAGCAGTGTAGGCCTGCAATTGAACATGCAATGAGATTTCTGACCTTAAAACACTGCTTTGTGTCAAATCCAGATTTTTTTCTGGGACTTTTGATGTCTATTCCACTCAACCCTGTCTCCCTCCAGGTATTAGACCCCTTGAAACATTGTAACGATCGGTGTAACACAGAGAGGATCTGATTACCGGTGATCTGCAGTATCACTGGGAATACAGATATATACCAGATTATTGATGATCTGCAGTATCACCGATAATCAGATATATATAAGCTAACCTCTGGACACCTGAGTAGAGTAAGAGTGTTTGGTGCAACAGTAATACTTTGAGGACTGAGCCTCAGGAACAAGTTCCCTACAGCAAGGAGTACTGCACAAATACAGATTCCTTCCGTAGACCTGGACTCTCCCGGGGGAGGAGTCAGGCTGAAGGTAGGAAGGACAGAACGGGAGTGACACCCTGGAGGGGGTGTCACTAACAGATCTAGGAACTGCCTCTAACAGTAAGGTCAGTTCTCGAGGTCGGACAAGCCAGGTCGAAAACACATGGACAGATAAAGTACAGATTCAGAAGGCAGAGGCGGAGTCTAAAGTACAGGCAGGGTTCAGCAACAGGGTATCAGAAATATCGAGGTACAAAATCAGGAGGCAGATGCAGAGTCTAAGGACGAGCCGGGGTCGGCAACAGAGTATCAGAATGGCAAGGTACAGGATCAGAGTTCAGAAGAATAGTCAGGCAGGCAGAAGGTCATAACAGATAATCACAATCAAACTAGTACTTTAGACTATCAATAGAATCTAGCTAAGTGTAGGATTACAGCTCCAGCTGGTCCCGGCACACTTTAGGATCTGACTCAGGTCTGAGTGCTACCACGTAGTGATGGCAACGGCAGACAACCAGCAAATGCCCAGCCACCAGTATATATACACAGACATTCTCCAGCACCTCCCTAAGTGCTGGACCAATGGGAAGGAGCAGAGTCGTCAGCTGACCGACCGGGTCAGCTGACCTTTTTCTGGCTGCCATATAAGTTCTGCCTCTCCGCGTGCACGCACGTCATTCTGAACCTAGAGGGACTATGAGTCCCAGCCACACCGACACTGCTCCGCAATGTCTCTGCGGTCCCATGCGCAGGGTTGGTCGCACCGCTCACAGCACATGCAGCGGCCTCCCCGCGCAGGGACAGAGTGTCAGCAACAGGGCCATGCGCGCTAACCGCCGCGTCAGACGCGGCGGTTTTTCTGCGTTCTGCCCTGCTCTCCATAGAAGCAGCCGCCCCACGCTTAGCAGAAGCGGCTGCTTTTCCGCGTTTCATCACAGTACCACCCCCCCACCCCACCCCTGAGGAGTGGACTCCGGGCAGCTCCTTCCAGGCTTTTCTGGATGTAAAGTGTGGAACTCCCTCTTCAATTTATCAGCATGCATGCGGCTCTCAGGTACCCACATTCTTTCCTCAATACCATACCCCTTCCAGTGCACTAGATATTGTACTGAGCTCTGCACTATACGTGAGTCCAAAATTTTTTCTACTTCATACTCAGGTTGACTATCCACCATCACAGGAGGAGGAGGAGTAGGACCCACATGGACTGCAGGTTTGAGCAGGGACACGTGAAAAGACCTTACCCCACGCATGCTGGCGGGAAGATCAATGGCATAAGTAATGTTATTGATCTTTTTGGCTACCGGGAATGGACCCACAAACCTGGGACCAAGCTTGTCTGAGGGTTGTCTCAGGGTCAAGTGACGTGTGGACACCCAAACCAAGTCTCCTGGCTGGAACCTCCACTCTAACGAACGTCTCTTGTCAGCTTGACCCTTTTGACTCTGAAATGCCCTTTCCAAATTACTCTTTAACGTCAACCAAATATCATTAAATGCCCTCTGCCAAGCCTCCAGAGTTGGAAATGGAGTAGAGGCTACTGGCAAAGGGGAGAATTTGGGCGATCTCCCTGTCACAATCTGGAACGGAGAAAAAACAAAAGAACTCTTCAAATTATTCTGTGCGAATTCTGCGAAGGGCAGAAATTTTACCCAGTCATTCTGTGCCTACGCAACGTAACATCTTAAGAACTGCTCCAAAGACTGATTGATCCGCTCAGTCTGCCCATTGGTCTGTGGGTGGTAGCCCGACGAAAATGACAGCTTCATGCCCATTTGGTGGCAAAATGCCCTCCAGAATCTAGAGACGAATTGGACTCTGCGATCTGACACTATGTTTTCCGGAATGCCATGCAGCCGGAAAACGTGGACTATGAACAAGTCGGCCAATTCCTGGGCTGAGGGGAGTCCTTTCAAGGGCACGAAATGGGCCATCTTGCTGAAGCGGTCGACTACCACCCAAATGACCGACATGCCTTCTGACCTGGGAAGCTCACCCACAAAATCCATGGACAGGTGGGTCCACGGTTCACTTGGGGCGGGCAAAGGCTGCAAGGTACCGACAGATGCCAGCCGGGGGGGCTTGCTTTTTGCACATATTGCACATTCCCTAACAAATGCCTTGCAATCTGCCGACAAGGAAGGCCACCAGGCACACCTGGCCACGAGATCTTGTGTTCTGGATGCCCCAGGATGTCCAGCATTCTTGTGCGCATGGGACATCTCTAAGATCTGGAGACGGAAAGGCAGAGGAATGAACATAACCCCTTCAGGCATTCCTCTCGGGATGTCCTGCTGAAAGGGACTAATGTTGAGTACACACGTCCGATAAAGATCGTTCGAAAATGAACGATACCGATAATTGGAACGATAATCGTGTACGAAAAAATCACAAACGATTGTTCCAGTGAACGATAACGATCGTTATCGGGCAGTTGGACCGATCCAACCCGGCGGATTTTTTCTCAAGATTATCGGTACATCGTTGTAATGTGTACACATATCGAGCGATAGTTAAGATCTGTTGAAGAGTACGCATGTTCAAAAATCCGGAAGTTTCGTATCCATATAGAAAGTTACCTACGGCAAGGATCTTAATTTTTGAATTGTTTCCTTTGTATTTAGCCTCTAACGTTTGTTACTGTAACGTTCGTTCTGTACCGTATTAACTTTAATGTGCGAGTATATATACGTACGTTGTATTTTTATACTTGTTTTGGGTGGTTTTTTTTTGGTGTTAATTGTTTTTTGTTGTTTTATTTATTTTAAATGTTTGTTTTTAGTTTATTTTAACACACATCTTTTTTTCCTCCTCTCCCTCCTTTTTTTGTGTACAGTTTTATTGGTGAAGTAATGAACATAATGATAAAGTATAAAAGTTATAAAGTCCTTTTTTTAATACTAAAATGTTCAATATGAATCATAACTTAACATAATAAAGTAAGAAAGTTTTAAATTTTACAAGTTGAACATTTCTGCTACTCGGTTCCTTATTGCCTGTATTTCTCTTTGGTTGGCACAGGCAGTTGCCCACATATTGGTTTTGAAAATTTCTAAACGCATGAGTGCATCATCCATGTCACTTATTAACTGTCTTGCTGTCTGAACGTCTGAAAAATACAAACAAAAATGTGTGTTAATATTGTTTAATGTCTAAAAATGTTAAAAAAAAAAACATGTCATGCTATATTTTGTACATGCCACACAATGACATGTTTTATACATTCCAAATGTCCATCATCCTTTATTGTATACAAAGGTAACATTCAGTCATATGTTTATTGGTAAGTGTGCATTATAATCTTGTGATGGCTATTTTTTTGTTGTTGGTGGGGTTTGCTTTGCCTGTTACAGATGAGAAGACATGATGAACTGACACACACATGCTTGTTTACAAATCAATGTGTGTAAAGTCATATGCTGTAAATGAAAGGGATACATATTGATTCAAATCTATTATATTTCTATCATGGTGTGAATGTACGTGAAAGTTGTATGTGGGTGAAGCACTTGGTGATGTAGCTGTATCTGAAACAATAATATACTTACTAATGGTCATGGTGTGTGGTTCCAAGTCCTCAACCTCTACATCTTCAACCTCCTCAACGACATTATCCGGGATGTTAATTA
The DNA here is from genome assembly GCF_040937935.1 of Hyperolius riggenbachi. NCBI lineage: Eukaryota > Metazoa > Chordata > Amphibia > Anura > Hyperoliidae > Hyperolius > Hyperolius riggenbachi. The sequence continues at coordinate 157,749,675 of NC_090654.1, forward strand.
CATTAGCATCTGCATATAGAATGTTATAATTGAAAAATGTGCTACATGTGTAGTAAATATTTAAACATTTCATTAGTGTATTATAGTGTATTAGGGAAAGAAACACCAAACCACTCGACAGGTGACACAATTTGTTAACATCACAGAAAAAAACACTTATGGTGTGTGATGGTCCCAGTCACAGTGAGAATGTCAAGGCCACAGATACACATATGGAGGTGATAATGATTGGAGAGTGTGAAAACATTTAATTTTGAAACACAAGGGGTTAGGTTTCCACACATTGTAGGTACCTTACCTATATAGTTCATTGTGAACTATACTGATGGTGTTATGACTGATTGGTCTTTGGTAAAGCAGGAAAAAAGAAAAAAACCTTGTCATGGCCAAGTAATGTGTCCACAGATTAAATAACATATGTCTTGCATGAAATACAATCATTACCTGTTTGACACTCCTCCTCCGTTAATTGCAAGTCCGTTCCACTTGCTTCAACTTCCAGTAGTTGTTCTTGGTCACTGTGTTGTGGCTTATCTGTGAAGTAAGATATAACACTGTTGTTTTTCAAACAAACAAAAATTTAAAAAACATGAACACATTGTTATTTTTTCCATTCTGCTATCCATCTGTTATATGTTAGGATTGTCTACCAATATGCTTAAAAATGTCCATTTGCATAATATAGTAGAACATCGTGTCCAATATTTATTCCAGTGCAGTGCAGTGGTGGGCTTCGTACTTTAGCGTCACAACTCCCCATACTGTTCACCCTGGCATACAGTACTGTTGACACAACGTTTATACTCAAGGTGATGGCCTATATACTTAGGACTGCTGGGTCACAACAACAAACATAAGCTAATGCTTTTAGAGCAGTTATTTCATGTAGGTTTTGATTCCCAACAATGCTGGGCCTAGGCAAATCTCTGCATCTTTCATTACTGTGGCTGGTGTGTTGGCTGTTATGTGACAAGAATACAGGTAAACTATAATATGTACACTCACCAACATCCTGTGGCTCATCCACACATTCATCCACATCATCTTGTTGTGTTGGTGTGTTCAAATCTGTGAGAACAATATTATATGTAGATTACAAGTGTTTGCATGATCATATATTGTTTATCACACAATCACATAGCACTATCTGTTAATTGCAGCTATGACATTTCTCATGAGGTCAAAGGTAGAGCAGGTATGAACATTTTTTGTGGAGACAACAATGTGGATATGCCAATTTCAACATATAGCACATAAATGGTTTTGTCACAGACACATCACTCACCTACACAGTTACTTGCTGTGTATTGATACTCATTATCCTATGTTGCTTAAGTTGAATGTGTGTGCAAAGGCACTACAATAAAGAGATAGTATTGTATTATGTAATCATTAAATCAAGTGTAGTACAACCCACTTCGGATCACACATCAACATTTGATTGTTTAAAAACACATCAATACATATATTTATGTATGTGTGATTAATCACTAATTACCTCACCTGTGCGCACCACACCCATCAGGGGGTGAAAACTGACACTGCAGAGAAGGGGCCAGACCTTCAGGTGGCGGTTCCCCCCCAAAAAACATTGAACGGGCCTGTGTGTCTCCCTCTACTGGGGTATTACCTATAGTTGCCTACTTACACTGTTTAAAACGGTACCTGTATACCTATACTGGTGGCACCTGGCTACGCCAGAGTGACGACCACAGTCCAAAGGGGTCAAGTGGTAACACAGGTATAAAACAGGCGGGGGGGGGGGGGGGACAGAGTCGCACATAAGAGGCACAGAGAGGAAAGAGGTGGACAAAAGACAAGGGATAAAGGATACGAACCAAGAGACCACTCGCTGTCAAATGTTTAAACAGTGGGATCCCTGTATTTTCTGACTATTGGGCTCCACCCACAACTTGCCACATGAGGGTGTGCATGGAACTAACTTTATTTTACTAACCATGCTCATTTAGGCCCTCAGGGAAAATCACACACGCACATGGGGTGGGGTGGCTAGTGGCCAAGCACTACAACCAGTGGTATGGTGGTATGGGCCATAGAGGGTGGCCCAATGCCTAAAGAAGTGTCTTGGTCAGCAAATTGTGTAATGGCGTGCCGGCCTGTGCAAGACGCACCATGGTATATGTCAATTTAATCTTGATGACAAATCAGGACAGGCCTGTTGATCTGTGATGTAAAGTGTGTACCTATAAGTCCAGCACCATTGCAGGATTGTGAGTGCGCAATAAGATATTAAAAATGTTATATATTAAAACTCCATTACTATTTCTACAGGAAACTTCCAAACAAACCTTGGTTGTCCATCTCCCCCATGTCTTCTTCCTCAGATCTTCTTTCTTCCACATCTGTTCTGGCTGTGTCCTGCAGCTGTTCCTGCCTCGCCCTTTCTTGCCTTTCCCGTTGTCTCCTTCTCTTGTTTTTGTTTTCTGCCATAACAACCAAAACAACAACATTTATTTAGCCACAGCCTTTACACATATAACAAACGTACATAGGAATAACATCTTATTTCAAAAAATAATGTACACATGTTTCATAACTCAGAATGCTAACATTGAGTACTTACTTTTTCGCTGTATTTTGCAATGAATGGACTCAAGTATGTCAGACTCTCTGAGCTTCAGGTCTGACCACCTTCGCTGCAACTGTGCCTTTTCTCTAATCTCTCCATGCTCCTTCTCCAACACATCAAGGACATGGTAAATTATCTGATTCTTCCTCTCTATGGGATTTGTATAGATGTGTTTACGCCCATCGTAGTCGTACTTCTCAAAAATGCGCACCAGGTCACACATTTCTGGCATGCTCATTGGAGTTGCTCTCCTGTGTTGTCTTCTAGATCTCCTTCTCTCAGCCATGCTTCGTTCAGGAGCTGAGAGATCGCATAGGGGAAGTGACGCAATGCACGCACGCAACAGGAAGTAAAGCAATCACGCTGTACTGGCCCGCCCCTCGTGTAACGAACGTTTAAAAACGAACAAACGTGTGTAGTATTCACCATGATGCTAGTTTGTGTCCTGGAGAGTGCAGATTCCCGTCATGACTGATCCAAAAGTTACAATGGTAAGTATCGTAACTTTTAACCTTTACAAATGCAGTAAGCGTGCTTGCTATATTGATGCGTTCGTGTATTGTAACGTACGTTCCAAGAAAAGCAATTATTTTCGAATGTTATGTATTGCTTAGTGCAATTACTGTACATTACTTGTGGATGTAATCAAGTATGTTACTTATGCAAGTAGTGTGACATACTGCATAGTAGAAAAAAAAAACAATTTAATTATGTTAGTATCCATGTATGCATGATAGGAACATTATCAGTACATGTGTGTGCAATGTTAGAGTGCTCATTGTAAATGGGTTATGTAAATGTTTGTGGCTGTAAAATATATATTAATATAATCTTGTATTCTCCACGTACAGAAGTCTCAATGTCATAAATGTGTGTACACACACATAATATCCCATAACTCAGAGCTATGTACAAAGTGAAGCATGGAAACTATACATGCATGCCTTAATATGGGCACGTCATAATGTTTTTGCTTGGCTTTGTGTTTACCTTTGTATTGAGATTTGTTGCCTATAATGACACTCATACATTTTTTTTACTCTTTTGTACTTTTCATTTTTCAGGACAATGTATCAGCAGATGTCTTTAACAACCGAGATTTTGTAACCGAATTCATTGATGTGTATAGGAATTATCCCTGTTTATGGAAAATTAGATCCAAAGAATACTCTAACCGGTTACACAAAAATAAGGGGTATGATGCTGTGGTGGAAGTGTGTAAGCCTTATTTTCCATTTGCTAATGTAGATTTTGTGAAAAATAAAATTCAAAATATTCGTACCGTCTTCAAAAAAGAACTCAACAAGGTTGCTCAATCAAAGAGATCTGGGGCTGGTACGGATGAAATATACACTCCACGCTTGTGGTATTATAACCTCCTTACGTTTATTGTGGGTCAGGAAGAAGGTCGAGAAACAGTCGATAATGTAGATGACGACATTACAGCAACATCAGTGGCGGCTAGCTCATCACAGGAACCAAATACAACACTTGAGACTTCTGAAAATGAACCGGTAAATAAAGTATGCGACACTTTATAACATTAGTACTATGCAACAATCACACCTGTTGAAGTGTGTGTACTATATTTACGGAAACCTAACTATGAGCAATATGCTGTTGATACAAATGTGAACATGCAACATTACAGAAAACTATGGTTGAATGTCCATAGATGTAACACTATTACACTTAAATGCCTCCTTACACGTGTGTTATTATGGACTCAGCACAATAATGTTGTTGTGTGCATTTGTGTGTGTTTTGCTGTAAAACATCTATGTTATTGATGTTCCAAACCACACACAAACACACACAACTGCACACAAGTTACTTACTGGCTTCAGCATATAGCATATATAATATAATATATGTATTTCGGCCATGAGTGTGTGTCCACACATTAACCTATTGAGCTACCATGTAATGCAAGGGCAGGGGTGCCTGACCTATGGGTGTCCACACCAATGTTTTTATGTTGATGTCGACATGTACAGGGCCGGTTCAAGTAACAATTGGGCCCTAGGGCAAAATTAGCCTGGGGCCCCCCCAACAGACAACCACCAACCAACAAGCGTCATTAGAGGCCCTTTGTTGCAGCCACATTTCCCTCCTGGGCCCAAGAGCTGGCTGCTGACCCTCCCCCAATCACCTCCCAACTTAACAGACTCTGCAGAGTCCCTGGGGAGCAACAGTTAAGATGGGGAAAGACACCTTGTGGGCCCCTACAGGCTCTGGGGCCCTGGGGCGACTGCCTATTTTTTCCAATGGTAGCGCCGGCCCTGGACATGTAAAGGATGAATTATTACTGGCCGATTGAGTGCTCAAGTAGTGTAGTTTAGTGTGTGTGATTGAAAAAATTACTTACAGTCGTTAAACTCCTGTAGTATCATGCATTACTAACTACCTTTGCTGCAACACGCAATAACTTTAAGCCCCTATAGTAAGAGCCTGTGTCATGTAAGGTATAATCGTTTTTTCATTTAAATAGACACACACAATTCAATCACACACATAGGCTACCTGTGATTTGAAAGGCAGCTTGTTTGCCTAGAAGTGTGCATATATTGTCCAGACGCACAAAAGGGATGTCAAGTGTTTAAAATGATAGTTTATAGACTAATGTACTACCTCTAATTTGGTGAGAGTATGTTAAAAACTTATGGTGGTCCACTAACACCATATAGTTTTTGCATTCTATTTCATTGTATACACATCATCATGGCAGCAAGTAATGCCTTTGCAGCACATGGTTAGTGTCCACTTAAAAGTAACCAAATTATGTGTTGTGTGCTTCAATGTGCTTCACAATGTCATTGTAACTGTATTATATGTTTTTCTTCACTAACAGCAAACAAATGCAGGAACCATGAAGGAAGCTACCTCCACAACTATTGGGAAAGTTCCACAGAAAAAACTAAGGAAAAAAAAAAAAACAAGATGATGCTGGAAAGGATGTTGCCATTCTCAAAGCAATATCCATGGTGAACACTGATGATGATGAGTGTGATGCATTTGCTAACATTGTTGCCAAAAAACTAAGAGCATTACCTATCGAACACAGGTTTCAGACTGAAACTGCAATACTTGACCTTCTGAACAAAACATCTTTACAAATAACCAAACCACACATTCCATCCATACCTGAAACAACTCCACCATTACCTCCAAACCATCATGGGCAACATAATATTAACCCTCACACACAACCATATGTGTATCCACCACATCCTCAACACTGCAACACACCTTATTATCAACCTTATGGACCAGATTACCACCAAGCCTATTATTCTACTAATGCATATCCCCCAGGACCAGGCAAAGAACAAGCACAAGGTGATATTTTTCATACCCCCGATATGTGTTATTGAAAACACAAGAATAAACAATAAATTTGTTGCAACTAAACATGTTTTTTTATTGAAACACATTTCTACCTGCTATGTATGTGCACACATAAAATGACAGCATAACCTCTTCAAACATGTTAATAGAGCCACATGTCCACAGAGCATGCAGTGTTACATCACACTACAGCTACAACTATCATACATGTGCAAGACCACACATAGTAATCAATGCAGAAGAGGAAAACAAACTACAACAAAGTGAGTAAACTCATATTTAGGCACGTATTACATATACCCTTTACTGTAGAACCTTTAAACACAAAGAAGGTCAGCAACACCATTACTTCAAACAAATATGTACCTTTGTAACATATTTATCATCAAATATTTGTACATACAGTACAAATATTTGTGAAAAATAGTGTGTGTGATCATATATTGTGCATTAACACTTGAATACAACATTAGTACATAAACATCACAGACAATAATATGGAGTGTGCATTGGGAAAGAATAACCGACGTGAAATGCCACATGAACATATAGACATGTGTATGTACAGTGCAGAATACACTAATACATAGACGGAGTTCCTGAATTTCCTACTCTGCCTGATAGTTCTATATCAGGTATGTAAGTGGCTGACTCAGTCCGGACTCTGACAGGAAGTTACTACAGTGTGAGCCTCACTGATATCCAAAAACACTTTTTACATATTTATGGCCCACCAAATTATTTTTATGCTAGTAAAGTGATTTTGATTCGCATTTCCTTATCAGTGAGGGTAAAACTCTAGTCTCTTTCTGACATACACTTACATACCTCATATTTAAGTATTTCAGGCAAACAAGGAAAGAAAGGAACACACCATAGTTATTTGTGTGCTAGGCACTGTACATAAACATGTCTAGGTCATCATGTCACTTCGGGTATCCTTGAATGGCAAACGACATGTCATATATTTGTTTAAACGTATTAACCTATAATAACATTAGAACGCTGCCTACCCTGATGTTTCTTTGTTCTAAACTGACTATCCTGTGAACATTCATGCTGCACATAAAGTGGTTGTGACATTGACATCTCTTAGTACATTGACTGCATGCTTGTGTCCGACCACATTCAACAGAGTACTGCATCAAAACATAAGGCCAGTCCTGTGCGGCCATTGAAATTGGTGTAAAGGGTATAAAAATTCTATACTACCTTAAACTATACTAATATTGAACCTTTAAAGGAACAATAAACTGAGAGTGAAATGGATGTTTACTTATAAAAAATATCATTTGCCGGACAGTCCTCATGATCTCATTGCCTGCAAGAGTGTTTGCACCACAGGACCAAAACAAACATGCAGCTATAATGAAATCAGACTTAAAGGAGATCTGTAGTGATAGATATATGGAGTCTGACATATTTGTTACCTTTAACAAAATACCATTTGCTTGGCAGCCCTGCTGATATGTTAAGGTGTAACTACTGTCTCAATCACAACTGAAGCAAGCAGCCAGCTAATCTTGACACATCTGTCTAATTTGTGCAAACAACCTGATCTCCATCATGATTGATGAGGGCCTATGTCTGAGAGAATTTCAGGCAAAGGATTAGCTGATTAGCCAGTCAGCTGGTATTGATTAAAAGGAACATAATATGACAGCATACATATATCTTGCACTACAGTTCTGCTTTAAGACAAATAATGTTAGCTGCATGGTTGTTTGCGGTCTGTGATTCAGCCACTACTGCAGCAAAGAGAACACCAGGACTGCCAGTCAAATGGTATGTTTACAAAGTCAACATCCCTTAAATCAGGGGTCTTAAACTCGCGGCCCGCGGGCCATTTGCGGCCCTTGATACAATATTTTGTGGCCCTTGCCGGCAAAAGCTTCCTTATAGTTCGCTTCAGTGCTCCCAAGTAATCCGCCGCATCCCCGCTGCTAAACGAGGGGTGCAGAGCCCCCAAATTGCCCGGGGGGGCAATCCGCCGGCATTTCCTGGAAGGGGCAGAGCTTTCAGCTTCAGCTCTGCCCCTCCTGACGTCAATCGCCGCACGGATCGGCGTCTCTCCCCGCCCCTCTGTGAAGGAAGAGTGAGAGGGGCGGGCAGAGCCGGCAATGCGTCGCGATTGTGAAATTCCTTATGCGGCCCACCTTCATCCTGACTTTGCCTACTGCGGCCCCCCAAGTAAATAGAGTTTGAGACCCCTGCCTTACATGATAACATTACACAATTTTCCTGTTTTGCCACTCCACAGCACCTACTCCATTAAAATAATGCAGATACTTCTCCCGATTTTGTTTAGCATTACACGTGACATTTCTTGGCACACATATCTGCAAATTGGTAAGTACTGCAGGATATGATCTCCATTCGCCAGGAACAATTTCACCAGTCTGCAAGTCCTCACAGTCAACTGCTTGAGTGGGCAGGTAAGTGCCTCCATGCTGTCTCCTCAAATAATTGTGTAACACACAGCAAGCGTAGACAACAACATCTATTTTATCCAGACGAAGACTAATTGCTGTGTGCAGTACTCTGAAACGATTAGCTAAAATGCCAAAGGCATTCTCCACTACTCTTCGAGCACGTGCCAGTCTATAATTAAATATCTTCCGTTCATAATTTATATTTTTCAGTGGATAAGGCTTTAAGACATGCTCATGTAATGCAAAAGCATCATCAGCAACAAATGAAAAATTCATTCCACCAAATGTTTGCGAATTAGTTGGTACATTTAACAAATTATTTCGCAGCTTATGATAGAAAGTACATTGTTCTATCACACCTCCGTCCGAAACTCGGCCATTTTTTCCTATATCTACATACAAAAACTCATATTGAGAATTCACTACAGCTAACAAAACTATGCTGAAAAATCCCTTGTAATTAAAATAATAAGAGCCTGTATTTGGAGGAGCAGTTATGCGTATGTGTTTTCCGTCTATGGCACCACCGCAATTGGGAAAGTTCCAGGTCTTAGCAAAACCTTCGGATATCTTCAGCCATTCTTCTGTTGTAGATGGAAACTATTACAAATGAAATAAAAAACAAATTACATTAATGAAAAACATTCTATGTATACCTATTACAAATCATTGTGTACACAACCTTCATTTTTTTTTTTACTACAGCTGCGATTAATGTATGAGATGAGAAAACATTCACATCACACACTACGCAAGATGTTTTTACACACCTGATACATATCTCATTAACGAGAGGACTATTGAAGGACAGATATGTATATTTTACAGTACACATCGTCAAGTGATGTCACGTGGTTGAGAGCTATGCAGCTCTGTACAATATAGTGAGGCCTTCTTGCATTTTAACGTCTGATAAAAATTATAACAAAAAATTATTGCTGATAATACATTTAATAAGGTACTTATCCGTTAGCCGGGCGCATCCGGCGTTTACAATTCACAGGTTTACGTGAAGTAATTTATAATTGGAATTAACATCAACAGCACCACCTGCCGGATGCGCCCGGCTAACGGATAAGTACCTTTAATAACTACATTATGATATGTATCAAATTTTCAAAATACTGATTATATGGTGACATTTGCTACATATCATGAATACATCATGCATTCACTAAATATGTTGTTACCTTACACATATTGTAGTTGTGGGTACTGTGCATAATCCTTTCAATGGGGCATCTGACATCATTACTTATCACAATATTTATAACATTCATATTTACCTTCATATAATCATTCTGAAGACACTGTATAATAGCGGCACATGTTTCTGGAATGATGTGGCCAAGTGCTTGAGCTGAGATTCCTGTAGTGAATTTAAGATCCTGCAGAGCACGGCCTGTGGCTAGGTAGCGCAAAGTGGCAGTTAATCTCTGCTCAGGAGTTATGGCTCTTCTCATGCATGTGTCCTGTTTCTTGATGCAAGGAGTAATTAAACTTAAAAGATGGTTGAAAGCATCCTCTGGCATTCGCAGATAATTTTTATAATCATCAGGTGCTGACAGCCTTAATTCTCTCAGTAAATTGTCATGTGATAAGACATCACGATCTTGTAGCCAGGCTTTGGTCCAAATTCGCTGCCTCTTGGGGGGACTGTCTTCAACCTTTTCAGTGCTCAGCAAAAGAAGCAGAGCCACTGCTGCTTTTCTCTTGGTTGGAGAAATGTACGGAGACATCTTCAAATGATCCTACCACTATGCCAACAAACGCACACAATAGCAACGTTCGTAAAGGGAACGAACACTCGGTTTAAATACGTTCGACGATCGTTACGTCACTTCCTAAAATCTATTGGGCACCTGTATGACGTTCGCGTCTGTTTCTTATGACACGTTTCCGCTAAACGAACGTTATATAACGCACCTCCCACTCCACTATATTAAACAAATACTAACATAACGAACGTTTATAAAATATTATCTGTACGTGTGTACGGGGTCGCACGATTTGTTTCTGACGTCACTTCCCTCTGCGCACGCATATTCTATCGTTCGTCGTTCATCTTTTTTGGGTTACATCGTTCTTATCTGTACGCAGTCGTTCGTTATGGACGATATATTCCCCCGATTTAAAATATCGTTCGTACGTCACGAATCGTTCGTTTCAAACGATCTTTATCGGACGTGTATACGAACCTTTAAAGTCTCCTTCCAGTCTTCCCAAGTTTCAGTTGCAGCCAGTACCAATTTTTGTGGGACAATAGTCTCTGGGACGGAGGGCTGTGCTGTCTCTGGCTCAAAGCACCTGGACAAAGCATCTGCCCTAATATTTTTGCTACCTGGAGTATAAGTAATAATAAATCTGAACCTAGAGAAAAATAACGACCATCGAGCCTGACGGGGACTCAACCTCTTAGCCCCCTCAATGTATTCCAGCTTCTTGTGATCAGTGTAAACCGTGATCATATGTTCAGCTCCCTCTAACCAATGTCGCCATTCTTCAAAAGCCAATTTAATGGCCAGGAGCTCCCTGTTGCCAATATCGTAGTTTCTCTCTGCTGGGGAGAACCTAGAGGCACAGACTAACCAGCAAGCTCATGGTGACCCAGAACTCATTGGGGTGTGTAAGGGACTACAATGGTCCTAAAAGCCCCCTTACTAAGAAGTTAAGAAAAACAAAAGTTTGCTTTCCTAAAACAGAAAGAATTTACGATAATTCAGGTTGGAGTGAGCTCGAGATGTCTCCCAGGCACCACTGCTGAATATATGCAAATTAACCATTGTACCCTTAGAAGCTAAACACACCTCCAGAACCGCTGGAATGCAATGATGTGTCAGCTTGTTAATATGTACAGAGCCATAATAATCCAACATGCATACAGACTGTTTCGGATTGTTTGATCCTCATCAGTGCATGGGGAGAACCTACGAGAGAAGTAGGCACATGGGTGCATTCGACCCTGCAAGCCTGATCGCTGAGACAGCACAGCCCCCACCCCGACCTCTGAGGCATCTACCTCAACAACAAAGGGGAATGAAGTGTCCACATGTCTAAGGATAGGTGCTGAACAGAACAAATCCTTCAGGGTGGAGAATGCCTGAAGAGCTTCAGAAGACCAGTGCGTAGTATCTGCCCCTTTTTTAGTGAGACTGGTGAGGGGTGCAATGACTGTGGAGTACCCCTTAATGAACCTTCTATAGTAGTTTGCGAAGCCCAAAAACCGCTGAAGAGACTTCAACCCAACCGGCTGAGGCCAATCCAGAACAGCGGAAACCTTGGCAGGGTCCATAGACAGGCCCGAGGTGGAAATAATGTACCCCAGACGGGTGACAGATGTTACTTCAAATATACATTTCTCCAATTTAGCGTAAAGTGAGTTCCGTCTCAGTTTGTCCAGCACGAATCTCACATGGGTCCTATGCTCAGAGAGGTTGTTGGAGAAAATAAGTATATCATCAAGATACACGAGAACGAATCTCCCCAACACCTCCCTGAAGACCTCATTGATGAGCTCTTGGAAAACGGCCGGGGCATTACATAACCCGAAGGGCATCACCAGGTATTCGTAATGCCTGTCAGGCGTATTAAAGGCCGTTTTCCACTCATCGCCCTTCCTAATTCGTATCAGGTTGTACGCACCCCGTAAATCTAACTTCGAAAAGATCTTAGCGTTGGTGACCTGCGTGAATAAGTCGTCTATCAGGGGCAACGGATAGCGGTACTTCACCATAATTTTAATCAGGCCCCGGTAATCAATGCAGGGCCGCAGGCCTCCGTCTTTTTTCTTAACAAAAAAGAAACCTGCCCCAGCAGGTGACCGGGGCGGGCGAATGAAGCCCTTGGCCAAATTTTCACGAATGTATTCTTGCATGGCCAATTTTTCAGGCCCAGACAAATTGTACAAGTGGCCCCGGGGGGGCATACAACCTGAATGGAGATTGATGGGACAATCGAACAGGCGATGTGGGGGTAACTTGTCTGCTGCTTTGGGACAAAATACGTCAGCATATTCCGAATATTGTTCTGGCACACCCTCCACATGAATCCTGGTTTGACCCAAAGTCACCTTCCCTAAACACTGCTGAAAGCATCGAGCCGACCAGCCTGTCAACTGACCCCTGGCCCAATCAATGTGTGGAGAATGGAGGTGCAACCATGGCATGCCAAGGATAATGGTGGAGGTTGTCATATGTAGCACAAAGAACTGCAATCTCTCTCTGTGCAGCACCCCTATAGTGACTCCCACCTCTGGTGTCTGTGATAACGGGTGATTCCTCTGCAGGGGGGAATCATCCACTGCTGTAACCTGGACGGGTGGTTTTACCGGGGTGAGTGAAATACCCAATTTTTTAGCAAACTCAAAGTCCAAAAAATTAACTGCAGAGCCAGAATCAACAAAAGCTTCAGTGACCTCGGTCCATGTAACAATACAAGGAAGAAGCAACCGTTTATCTTCTAGGGGTAAGAGTCGGGCGCCTAGGGTGCTACCCCCAACAACTCCTAGGCGGTAGCGTTTCCCGGCTTATTAGGGCAGTTTCGTACTCTATGCCCCCCTTCAGCGCAATACAGACAAAGCTGTTCGGTCATTCTCCGTCTTCGCTCCACCTGGGTCAGTTTTGACCGACCAATCTGCATCGGCTCGGGTGGAGGCAAGACAGGAGAAGATGAGACAGTAGGAGGTGGAGTCACTGGGGCTGTGGCGTAAGACACCATTCTGACACGGGCACTAACCCTGGTCTGTTTTTGGTAGCGCAGCCTGCGGTCGATTCGAATGGCCGCTGAGATGGCCTCATCGACTGTTCTGGGCTCAGGCTGACTTAGCATCAGATCAGAGACCTCATCGGACAGCCCTGACAAAAAACAATCTAACAGGGCATAAGTGTCCCACCTGGCCGTAACTGACCACCTCCTAAATTCAGACGCGTAATCTTCGACCGGACCTTTGCCTTGACGCAAAAGCTTGAGCTTCCGCTCAGAAGTCGAGGAAAGGTCCGGATCGTCGTAAATTACTGCCATAGCTTTAAAGAATTCCTCTACAGAGGTAAGAACTTTGTCTCCGGTGGGCAGGCTATACGCCCAAGTCTGGGAGTCGCCGGACAACAAAGTTTTAATAAACGTGACCCTCTGGGTCTCAGTACCTGAAGATTGGGGTCTCAACTCAAAATAGGACAACACTCTACTCCTAAAATTCCGGAAGTCAGATCTGTGGCTAGAAAATCTTTCAGGTACAGGCATACGTATGTCAGAGCTAGAAGGGGATCGCACATGATCCACTGATGTCTGGAGGGTTTGTACAGACCCTGATAGGGCATCAATAAGAGTTCTGTGGGTGCCCAGTACTTGATTGATGTTGTCCACCGAAGCGGCAAGTACACCCAGACGATCAGTGTTTGCGTCCATTTTGTATTTTGGTCTGCCGTTCTGTAACGATCGGTGTAACACAGAGAGGATCTGATTACCGGTGATCTGCAGTATCACTGGGAATACAGATATATACCAGATTATTGATGATCTGCAGTATCACCGATAATCAGATATATAAGCTAACCTCTGGACACCTGAGTAGAGTAAGAGTGTTTGGTGCAACAGTAATACTTTGAGGACTGAGCCTCAGGAACAAGTTCCCTACAGCAAGGAGTACTGCACAAATACAGATTCCTTCCGTAGAACTGGACTCCCGGGGGAGGAGTCAGGCTGAAGGTAGGAAGGACAGAACGGAGTGACACCCTGGAGGGGGTGTCACTAACAGATCTAGGAACTGCCTCTAACAGTAAGGTCAGTTCTCGAGGTCGGACAAGCCAGGTCGAAAACACATGGACAGATAAAGTACAGATTCAGAAGGCAGAGGCGGAGTCTAAAGTACAGACAGGGTTCAGCAACAGGGTATCAGAAATATCGAGGTACAAAATCAGGAGGCAGATGCAGAGTCTAAGGACGAGCCGGGGTTCGGCAACAGAGTATCAGAATGGCAAGGTACAGGATCAGAGTTCAGAAGAATAGTCAGGCAGGCAGAAGGTCATAACAGATACTCACAATCAAACTAGTACTTTAGACTATCAATAGAATCTAGCTCAGTGTAGGATTACAGCTCCAGCTGGTCCCGGCACACTTTAGGATCTGACTCAGGTCTGAGTGCTACCACGTAGTGATCGCAACGGCAGACAACCAGCAAATGCCCAGCCACCAGTATATATACACAGACATTCTCCAGCACCTCCCTAAGTGCTGGACCAATGGGAAGGAGCAGAGTCGTTAGCTGACGGTCGGTCCGCTGACCGACCGTCAGCTGACCTTTTTCTGGCTGCCATATAAGTTCTGCCTCTCCGCGCGCACGCGCGTCATTCTGAACCTAGAGGGGCTATGAGTCCCAGCCACACCGACACTGCTCCGCAATGTCTCTGCGGTCCCATGAGCGGGGTTGGTCGCACCACTCACAGCACACGCGGCGGCCTCCCCGCGCAGGGACAGAGTGTCAGCAACGGGGCCATGCGCGCTAACCGCCGCGTCAGACGCGGCAGTTTTTCCGCGTTCCGCCCTGCTCTCCATAGAAGCAGCCGCCCCACGCTGAGCAGAGGCGGCTGCTTTTCCGCGTTTCATCACCAACATCTTTTCCATCACTTTTGTGGCCAGCATAATTTTTTCTAATATTCTAAGTTCGCCTCTCCATTGAAGTCTATTGCGGTTCGCGAAAGTTCGTGCGAACCAAACTTTCGCGGTAGGTTCGCGAACCTAAAATCGGAGGTTCGGGCCATCTCTAGTAATATATACAATTCATTAAATTATGTATATTTAAACAAAGAGGGGGTCTAGTGGTTAGGGATAGGTAGAGGTCTGTGTGAGCCTACAGTTAGGTATAATTGCAGTAAAATATCTGTAAAATCTACCATTGTATTACTATGCTTAATACAAGTGTAAATATCATTTTTTGTTATAGATGCTATTTGACGTTTCATTTCAGAATTCGTGTGTTGTATTTTGCCATCTAATTTCCGGTATTTTGCCATTTAATTTCCGTTTATTTAACCTATTTAGCACTACATTTTCATTTACAAGCTATAAACGAAAATTATTGTTTTACATTACTACCTATAATTTCGGCTATATCCCGTGCCCTTTTTTCCAGGCGCCCTTTTTTGATACACGCGTATCTTTCCCCCAATTTCTATTACCAGTGGTCAATACGCTTCTGCTTCTCAGTTATTTAATTTGCAAATGTTATATATTTGTTCAGATAGAAGGAATAGTAGTGGTAACGGAATACAGATCTCAAGGTGTTTGATGCAAACTTTTGAACTTTTAACTTTTTTTGTTTTAACTCAAAACTAACGCAAAAACCAAAAAAAGCTTATTCTAAAAACCGGATAAAAGTAAAAACACAAGCAGCCTGCCTGTGTAATATAGAGCAAAACACATAAACATGATGGACATTTAGGATAAAAAAAAACAGTACATTGCTCTGTACAAGTGTGTGTCTGCATACAGTAGCTCACAAAAACGAGAACACTTATCACATTTTTGTAAATATTTTATTATATCTTTTCTTGGGAAAACACTGACTATATGACACGTTGAAATGATGTAAAGTAATTAGTGTACTGCTTGTATAACAGTGTAAATTTGTTGTCCCATCAAAATAACTCAATACACAGCTATCCATGTCTAAGCCACTAGCAACAAAAGTTATTACACCCCTAAGGCTAGGCTAGGTCCACACTTGTCCTTTGCAGATCGGATCCTGCAGATCGGATCCATTTCAAATGGATTCGTTTTTGTAAAAAAAAAAAAAATTCAGAGTAATGGCCTTTTTGCAGCCTACGTATCCAGTCCGTGAAAATGTATCCTCAGCCCTGGCTGTGGGTGGCTGGGGAGGGTGCCATGCTGGAGGGGGTAGCAGGCAGGAAGAGGGGCAGCGTGCACATCGGTGGGGAGGAGGGTCGCCCTCCCTCACCTGGGTTCCCCTTCCCAGCTCCCCCTTCAGCTACTTTCTTTTAAAAAATAATTTTTAAATCAATGTAATCAATGTAAATTAATGTAATGTAGCAAGCGGCGAGCAGGGAAATTGCTTCCATGCTCGCCGTCACTTCCTGCAATGCTGCCCTCTGCATTGCAGGAAGTGATGCGGCAAGTGGTGGAACGCAAGGAAGTAAGTTCCCCACTCGCCGCTTTCTACATTACATTGATTATATTGATTTAAAAATGTTTTTTTTTTAAAGAAAGTAGCTGGAGGGGGAGCGGGGAAGGGGGAACCCAGGTGAGGAGGGGGGGGGGGGCGACCCCCCTCCCCACCGCTGTGCACGCTACCCCCCTTCCTGCCTGCTACCCCCTCCAGCATTACATTGATTTAAAAACAATTTTTTTAAATAAGCTAAATGGAGGGTGAGCAGGACAACCCCCCTCCCCACCG
Organism: Hyperolius riggenbachi; assembly: GCF_040937935.1. Taxonomy (NCBI): domain Eukaryota; kingdom Metazoa; phylum Chordata; class Amphibia; order Anura; family Hyperoliidae; genus Hyperolius; species Hyperolius riggenbachi. The sequence goes on from NC_090654.1 coordinate 157,766,452, forward strand.
CTGTGCACGCTGCCCCCCTTCCTGCCTGCTACCCCCTCCAGCATGGTGGGCCCCTCCCCACCCATGGCCAGGGCTGGGACACAGAAAACCGATCAGTTTCTGTGTCCAAAGCTGCCTGTGTAGAGGGGGGTCCATTTTTGCATTGATTTTCACTTCCCATCTGTGTATCCGGAGTCCATGAAAATCCTGCAAATCCAGACCATCCTTTTTTTTGAGTGAAGACGGCTGCTATTTTTAACATTGGTATCCATGGCCGCGTGTAATGATCGGTGTAACACAGAGAGGATCTGATTACCGGTGATCTGCAGTATCACCGAGAATGCAGAATATACCCGATTATTGATGATCTGCAGTATCACCGATAATCAGATATATCTTCTAACCTCTGGACACCCGAGAGATGAGAGTGTTTGGTGGAACAGTAATACTTTGAGGAATGCACCCGGAAGATGGGTGCTAGACAGTAAGAGCTACTGTTATGGATCAGATTCCTTCCACAGGTCTGATGCTCCCAAAGGGGCGGAGCCAGGCTGAGACAGTGGGAAGGACAGAACGTGAGTGACACCACGGTAGTGTCACTAACAGATCTGTGAACTATTTCTTAACAGCAGAGATAGTTCTCGAGGTCGGACAGGTCAGGTCGTAACCACACGGACAGATACAGTACAGTGACAGGAGACAGATGCAGAATCCAGGAACTAGCAGAGTTTGGCAACAAGGTAACAGAAAGACAAAGGTACAGAATCAGAGATCAGGAGAATGGTCAGGAAGGCAGAAAGTCATAACAGATAATCAACAATGCCTAGACTTGAGTGTGAGCTCCAAGATTCTCACACTCCAGGAACTAGACTAGAATAATGTGAATGATACAGATGGTACAGAATTCCTAGACTAAGGTGTGAGTTCCTTGGCCGTCAACACCTAGGAAACTGGTCTAGATAATAATACAGATAATAACAGAATTCCTAGACTAAGGTGTGAGATCCTTGGCCATCAACACCTTTGGAAACTGGTCTAATAACACAGATACAGACAAGGTCTGAGTGCTACCACGTAGTGATCGCAACGGCAGACACCAGATGAATGACCAGCACCCAGTATATATACACTAGCGCTCACCAGCGCCTCCCCTAAGTGCTGGACCAATGGAAGTTACTGAACTTGTCAGCTGACCAGCTTGGTCAGCTGACCCTCTTCTGACTGCCATAAAGGCCCTGCCTCTCTGCGCGCGCGTCCTCTTAAACCAGTGTGGACTATCAGTCCCAGCCACACCAGTCATGTGCTGTAATGTTTCTGCTGAGTTAGATGCGGAAACCGCCGCACCGCTATCAGTGCGTGTGGCGTTTTCTCCGCATTCCGCATTGCTGAGAGGAGCAGGCCTATGCGAGCAACTTGCCGCATTGGACGCGGAATCCGCCGTCCTGTTGTTAGAGCATGCGGCGGTTTCTCCGCGCTCCGACTGCGCGCCAGCTGCCATGTTGAACGCGGAGTCAGCCGCCTCACCTTGAGTATTGGCGGCTTTTCCGCGTTTTCTCACACCGCGGTTTTGATCCGGGCCAAAAACTCTTAGTGAAGAACGTCAAAATTCTGCCTAATTAAACATTTTCCCTTCCTGGAGTCATGTTACTTATTAGGGTGAATGGGGAGCATGTGTGTTAAATTTAGTGTTATGGCACTCTCTCAGGGCCCATTCACATTAGAAGCACTTTTCTGAGCGTTTTGTGATTGATTAGTGTTTTTTTTTTACATCGCTCCCACTTTCATTAAAATCGCAGAAAAAATTGCCGCAATTTCACGATCGCATATGCGAAAATCGGGTTGATATTTCTGCGCTTTTTACTGCAATTTTAATGAAAGTTAATGGGAGCGATTCTAGAAACCGCTAATCAATCGCAAAACGCTCAGAAAAGCGCTTCTGGTTTGAATGGGCCCTCATACTGGCCACTGAAGGTTCAACATGGCACCTCATGGCAGAGAACTCTCTGAGGATCTTAAAAACAATAAAGATGGCAAAGATGCCAACACCCTGATTATACAGTGGTTTAACATGTCAGGTTCCACTCAGAACAGGCCTTGCTATGGTTGACCGAAGAGGTTTAGTGGATGTGCTCAGCATCATATCCCAAGGTTGTCTTTTGAACATAGATATAAGCAGGGGTGTAACAATAGACCCTGCAAGGAATGCAGCTGCAGGGGGCCCACAAGCCTCATGGGGCCTGGCCGAGAGAGAAGTTTATTTTCCCTGCCCTGAAAGACTGACAACTACGGGCATGGAGAGATAAAGCTTTCTGCTCTCTGCTCCATTGTTCTAATGACTGCATCTTCTCAAACACTGATAAGGAATTACACAAAGTGTTTAGACAAATATTTGAAGACAGTCCCTATTCAGTGTGCAGCAGGCTCTTGTCTACAGCGCCTAGCCCCCAATCTCTCCTCCCCCTCCTCAAGTGCTGTGTACTGCAGTGATGCTGGAGAAGTCTGCAGAGCCACTTCTGCTCCATCATAGATGAACAGAGGCATATGATGCTCTTGGCATATGATGCTGTTATTGGGTGTGATTTTCCATTATTTTCAAAATTGTGGGGAATGTTTAATCCTGCTAAATCTGATGTGGGTTTTAATGTTGATACAGGTAACGACCCCATTTTTCCTGTGTCAGAGGGTGAACGCTTGGAACTGTCTCCCCAAGATGTTGAGGGGGGGGGGGGAGACATTCCCATTACAGGTTTTGGTAGGAGACGATGTGGGTGGCATGACCGCTAAACTACTACACCCAGACCTGGAAATAGATAGAGGTGCGTTCGGTATTGCTCAAATGCAGGATCCCACCCTAATTCATGCACGTGAGCAAGTAACGGAAATAAATGGGGTGCCTCAAAAACCTGAGGCTGAGAACAGGTACCCTCATTTTGCACTTAACAATGACTTGCTATATTGGGTAACCAAGGTACGCTCTGATGTTATAGAGCAGCTTCTAGTTCCCCAGGCTTACAGGTGAATGGTGCTAGATATGGCACACAATGAAGTTTTGGGAGGACACCTAGGTGCTGAAAAGACGGAGGCATGGATCGCGGATCGGTTTTACTGGCCGGGGCTTAAAGCAGATGTTAATAAATACTGTGCTTCCTACCCGAAATGCCAGTTAACCGATCCGGCTCCTCACTTCCGAAGCCCCTTGGTGCCTCTCCCGATAATCAAAATTCCCTTTGAACGAATTGCTATGGACTTGGTAGGCCCGCTAGTAAAATCAGCCAGGGGACACCAATACATATTGGTAGTTCTAGACTATGCTACCAGGTAACTTAATCAAAGACAATGGAGTTTGGTCTCAAGTGTAATATAAAAATACAAATACTTTATTATATCAAAAGGGAAGAAATAAAAACAAGGATAAAAATTAGGGAAGGAATGTTGCGGAGTCATAAACAGCATTATTCATGGCCGGCCATACAATCAGAACAAACCACTCGCACCAATCATACCAAAACCCCTCTATCTAGCCTATTAGGTCTCAGCGCTGAGATATTTGAAACAAATAGCATAGCATAATGCAAGTCCATTAATCCTCAGAAAATGGTTAGCTACTGTCCATGCACATAGTTATGAAGCAAGGTCACAATAGATAGTAGAATTCATCATCAGAGAACATGCAAAGCACGTATCATTGTCATTGATTCAGCAAACTTTCATGTCAGCGCGAAGCCATGCATAAAAAGATAAGGACTCAGCAGGTCTCACCAGTCCAGCTTCAGCAAAATATCAGCAAGCAGCGTGTAAACATGCAGGTCATAGCATAATAGGATAGATCTCACCAGACTTGATTCAAACTTTCATAGCGCTGTTCGGATACTCATAGGCTGAGTGGGTATGTGGATTGTTGTCATTGGGGCCCCCCTAGTTAGGTCGCCATGTGTTGCAAGCTGACTGCAGGCATACCGTGGGATTACGGCTGGCTGGCGTCCCAGCTCAGCTGCAATGACGATCTCCACGCTTCTCCGGATGGGATGCTCGCTCTGCTGTCTGCAAGGCTCCTGGGTAGGGTAGTTCCCTGTGAGGAGTAGTTAGGACGGCCAGACGTAGCTTTGACTCCGCCCACCTACCTATGCTACCAGGTACCCAGAGGCTGTCCCTTTGAGGAACACAACCTCGAAAGCCATTGCTAGAGAGCTGTTTGAAATGTTCTCCAGGACTGGCTTTCCTAAAGAAATCCTTACCGACCAGGGCACCCCATTTATGTCGCGAGTGATGGCAGACCTCTGCAAGTTGTTTCAAATTAGACGGTTGCAGACGTCTGTCTATCACCCTCAGACGGATGGCCTGGTCGAGAGGTTCAACAAAACCCTGAAGTCCATGTTATGAAGGGTAGTACAACAGGATGGTAAGGTTTGGGACTGTCTGTTACCTGCATTGCTATTTGCTATTAAGGAGGTGCCTCAGGCATCCACGAGCTTTTCACCATTTGAGTTGGTGTACGGTCAAAGGCTATGTGGGTTGCTTGATCTTGTGAAAGAGACCTGGGAAAGTGAGGCAACTCCTCATAGAACGGTGGTTGAACACATCTCCCAAATGCGAGAAAGAATTGATAAGGTCAATTATATTGGTAGGTGAACAGAGGCGCCAGAAGGATAAAAGTACATACAATTTTTAAAAAATTGCTGGGAGGAAGTGGTGGACTCGCCTCTGTTAAAGCAGACACCAAGGACTGTAAATATATAGATATACACATTTATTGAAAATACCCCAAAGATGCAACGCGTTTCGCGGGCTCAGCCCACTTCTTCAGGCAATAAGCAGGGGATAAACAACAGCAATTCAGTTATAGCAAGCAGAGCACCTCTTTTGATAAGGTCAATTGGTCCGAGAGCATCTCCAGAGTGCTCAGGAAGCACAGAGGAGGGTGTACAAATGGTCAGCCAAGGTTAGACAGTTTGAAGTGGGTGATCGAGTGGCTGTGCTTATACCCACTGTGGAAAGCAAGTTCCTGGCCAAGTGGCAAGGGCCATTTGAAGTGGTAGAGAAAATTGGAGAGGTAAATTACAAGGTGTACCAACCATGGAAAAGGAAACCATATCAGATATACCATGTAAATTTGTTAAAACCCTGGAGAGACCGGGAATCAGAACTAGCATTGGTAAGCCTAAACGCTGAGCCCCAAAAAGGGTTTGAGCAAGTGAAAATATCCCCCACATTGTCCAGGGCACAGTCCCAACAGGTGAGAGAGTTCTTACAGAGAAATAAAAAAGTCTTCTCAGAACTGCCAGGCCTTACCCATGTTATAGAGCAGAGTTTTCCAACCCTGTCCTCAAGGCCCACCAACAGTGCATGTTTTGTGGAAATCCACAGAGGTAGGTAATCAGCTCTGCTGAGACTTCTAATTACCTCACCTGTGCATGTTTGTGGTTTTCTGCAAAACATGTACTGTTGGTGGGTGTTGAGGACAGGGAAACTCTGTTATCGAGCATGACATCATCACTGAACCTGGAGTCAAAGTATGTGTCAGACCATACTGAATCCCCGAAGCCCACAGGAAAGCAGTCTCAGATGAGGTTAAAAAAATGTTGTAACTGGACATCATTGAAGAATCGCAGAGTGAGTGGTCGAGCCTGATTGTACTGGTACCAAAGCCCAATGGAACTCTGCGATTCTGCAATGATTTCAGAAGACTGAATGAAGTGTCAAAATTTGATGCTTACCCCATGCCCCGGGTAGATGAGTTCATAGAAAGGCTAGGCCCAGCCCGGTTTATCACCACTTTGGATCTGACAAAGGGGTACTGGCAGATACCTCTGACCAAAAGTGCCAAGGAGAAAATGGCATTCTCCACTCCAGATAGTCAGTTCCAATATAAAAGGATGCCCTTTGGTCTTCATACTGCCCCCGCCACTTTTCAGAGAGCGATGGACAGGTTGCTCTGCCCACATCAACAATACACCTCTGTGTATCTTGATGACATTGTGATTTTTAGTAGGGACTGGGATTTCCATCTTCCCCAGGTGCAAGCTGTGTTAGACTCAATAAGAGAGAGAGGCTTCACAGTGAACCCTGAGAAGTGTGTCATTGGGATGGAGGAGGCCAAGTACCTGGGGTACATTGTGGGTAGAGATTTGGTAAAACCCCAACTCAGTAAAGTAGAGGCAATAAAAAAATGGCCCCACCCCATTAGTAAGAAGCAGGTAAGAGCATTCCTGGGCCTAGTTGGGTATTACCGGCGGTTTATACCCAACTTTGCCACTCTAGAAGCACCACTGACTGATCTGACGAAAGGTCGGAAGTCATGGTGAGCTGGAACGAGGACGCAGAAATGGCCTTTCTGGAGCCAAAATCTGCTTTATGTCAGCACCCCATACTGGTTGCTCAGGATTTTTCAAGGGAATTTGTGGTTCAAACGGATGCATCAGATGTTGGGCTGGGGGCTGTCTTGTCACAAATTGTGGGTGGTGAGGAGCACCCTGTGCTGTTCCTAAGCAGGAAGTTAACGGCAGCAGAAAAAAGGTATGCTGTGGTCGAGCGACAATATCTGGCCATCAAGTGGGCTCTTGATTCTTTACGATATTACAATTACTATAGGAGGAGAAACAAGGAAACCAATGCCAGGGTAACAAGATGGTTCCTGTCTCTACAGGAATTCTCATTCGTGGTAGAGCACAGACCTGGGAGACTGCCTCAAAATGCTGATGCTCTCTCCTGAGTTCACTGTATGGTCTCCAGTAGTGCCTCCACCTTCTCCGGGTTGAGGCGGGGGGAGGTGCAGGACTCCAGGGATTGGTCCTGGATTGGAGATATATTTCTCCAATTTTTGACTCTGGCTCCACCTAGACATACAGCTGAGGAAGGATTCCGGGATAGTTTGTAACCTCAGGGTTGCATTTCCTTTAGTTGCTCAGGGCCTGGACTCTGAAATGGAAGGGAAAGGTTGGGCGGGCTCTTCCATTCCATCCCAGGGAATGTCTGGGCATAGCCTCAGCTAAAATTCTCACTGACACACAAGAGGTTAACCTCACCTGCAGGTGGGGCTTTATTTTGACTGAGCTCTGGGAAAGGAAGTGGAATTGATTTCCTCAGCAGGTGTGTTACTGAGCTGGGAGACAAGCTGTGTCAGGCTGTGTGCAAAGTTCCTGGCTGGACTTCCCAGAGCTGCAGGGAAGGCAGCCCTGCTAAAGAAAGACCCTGAAGTGTGTCAGTAAGTGGACTGTATCTTTGCAAAGACTTTAAAGTTTGGTTGCTGAAGACAAGCTGGACTATTGTGTGACTTGCAAAGTGAACTGCATAATTTTGGTTTCCTGAATGAAGCTGCATTTTGTTTTTTCTGTTTGACTTTTGGCAGATGCCAGACTCTTGTTTGAAATAAACAAAGCTTTTGTTTTAAACTGTGAAGCTGCCTAAACTGTGAACGTGGTCCCAGATCCCCCTGAATATCACAGTGGCCTCAATTCACGGAGCATTATCAAACGTTTATCAAACACTTTATCAAACGTTTGATAATTTACCTCATGGGTAAAATCTCATTTTGAATTCACTAAGGTGTTATATATTTGTTGAACGTTTTATCGGTAAAACATTCCATAAGTATATAACACCTTAGTGAATTTAAAATGAGATTTTACCCATGAGGTAAATTATCAAACGTTTGATAAAGTGTTTGATAAACGTTTGATAATGCTCCGTGAATTGAGGCCTGTGTGTTAACTCTGATAAGGCATACTATTTGTCTTACTGAATCAAGCCCCATGTGTGTCTGTATGTGTGAACATGCACGTTTTATCACAGAAGCTAATGTAATTGATAGAAAAAATGCGTGCAGAGCTTCACTGCTGTCTGTTTTTATCTTCATGGGGAAAACATTCAAGTATGCACTAGCCAAATGAATAATATTTGGTATCAGTATTATATCGGTAATATCAGTTCTCAGTTTACCTTTCAATGCTCAGAACATATTACACACTGCATCAAATTGGTCTGCATGTCTGTCATCCCAGAAGAAGCTTCTGCTTCTAATAATGCAAAAGAAAGCCTGCAAAAAAGTTTGCTGCAGTCAAGCAGACTAAGGTCATTGATTACTGGAACTCTGTCCCATGGTCTGATAAGAACAAGATAAACTTATTTAGATCAGACTGTACCAAGCGTGTGGTGGCAACCAGGTGAAGAATACACAGACAAGTGCCTTTTGCCTACTGTCAAGCATGGTGGTGGGAGTGTCAACGTTTGGGACTGCATGAGTGCTGCCGAGACTGGGGAGTTAAAGTTCATAGAGGAAACCATGAATGCCAACTGAGATATACTAAAGCAGAATATGATCCCCTCCCTTTGGAAACTGGGCCACAGGGCAGTTTTCCAACATGATAATGACTCCAAACACACCTCAGAGATGACCCCTGCCTTACTTAAGAAACTGTGGTTAAAGGTGCTGGACTGGCCAAGCATGTCTCCAGGCCTTAACCCTATTGAGCATCTGTGGGGCGTCCTCAAATGGAAGGTGAACGGGTGCTTAGTCTTTAACATCCTCCAGCTTCATGATGTTGTCATAGAAGACTGGAAGCTGAAGTGAACTCCATGCCCAAGGGAGTTGAGGCAGTGCTGGAAAATAATAGTGGACACACAAAATATTGACACTTTGGGTGTCATTTTGACATTCTTCACTAAAGGGTGTACTCACTTTTGTTGCCAGCAGTTTAGACACTAATAGTTCTGTGTTGAGTTATTTTGATGGGACAGGCAATTTACACTGTTATACAAGCTGTACACTGACTACTTTACATTGCATTAAAGTGTCATATCTTTAGTGTTGTCCCTTGAAAAATATAATTATTATTATTAAGTATTTATACCACCAATATCTTCCACAGCATTTTACAGAGTATATATAGTCATGTCACTGTCTGTTCTTCAAAGGAGCTCACAATCTAATCCCTACCTGTAATGCTTGGGGTCATACTCTCTGACCACCCAGCACAACAAGGCTAAGAGCTGGATAATGGAAGAGGTTACACAGGCTGCCCAGAGCAACTGCATCTCTGGCCTTTCGATATCGCTACAAATAAAACACAATGGCAGCGCAGTGCGATGTTGCACTGCCTTAGTTCGCACTGTGCTGCCTTAGCGATAGCAAGTATTCAGACAGGTACAAGACAGGACTATAGATTGGAGTGTAACTAGTAGCAACCGCAGCTCACAGTCACGTCCACAGAAGCAGAGAAAGCTGGCTAAAAACAGTCAGCAGCAAGCATCCACCCAGGCAAGACTACAGGATGGAACGTAACGAATAGCAACTGCAGCCTATAGTTACATTCCTAGAAACTAGAGTAGCAGGAATACTACCAGCCACCAATGTGGTGATGGCAGAATCCAAGCTATCTGGATAATGGACTTCACTGATCCATCGCAGATGCAGCGAATGTCCATCAAGCATGGAACTAGGCAATACACAATGATAAGAAAAATAACAGCTCAACTAACGGATAAATATATATTAGCAAGTCTGCATATATATTTATCAAGAACTAGCTAAAGCACAAGTAATAAGGTCGCATAGAACTACAATAACAGAACTATACAGAGTAACAAGGTGCTCAGTAAATCAGCGTACTGACCACTATGACGGGCGGGGTATAAAATGGGAAGCAGACTTTTATGCTGGCATCAGCCAATGGAAGCAGGTATTCAAATCTCCACACAGCTGAATGGTAATCACTCAATCCTGAGCTGGCTTGATCACCATTTGCTAGCTGGCTGTAAATGCAAAGGACCCCCATAAGAAATACATGCAGAATTATGTAACAACATGCATGCAGGAAATCCAGGGCTATCTGGCCGCAGCTCAGCTGCAACAAGCAATTGGTGGAATGATGACAGCATCCTGAGCTGCACAGAACTGCAGAGCGATTGCAAATGTGTCACGATCTGCATCTGCTGGTAACATCATGAACTCTATGGATGGACTTCCTATGTCTCACCAGCAGATGTCACCAATCTCTTCAGGGATTGTGCAGCCTGAACTGCTCTCTGCCCACCAGCAGAGGTCTCTATTTCCAGAAACATTTCTGTTACAGACTGCTAATGAAGGCAGGTCTGGGATCACATGGACATTGTCACCTGACCTCCCAGCACACCATTTAACCAGCTTCAGCAGACCAGTTCAGTGCTAGTTCTTCAAACCTGTTTCCTGGACCTGATCCCCGAGTTCTAGCCTTCCCTGATTCAGTCTTGTTACCTGCCGTGTATGACCTTTTGCTATTTCCTCGACTAATCTTTTGCCTAAGCGATTATATCTCTGTATGATTTCCTGGTTTGACTCTGCTTGTATGACTATCCGTTGCCTGTCGATATCTGCTTTAGCCGCCTTGTTTATGTATATATTGTATATAGTTTGTGTGTATATATATTAACCAGGTTCCAGGGTTTAGTGTGCACACTAGTGATATATGCTTAAGGCTGCCTTGCATATTCACTATATGCAAGGAGCACTTAGTGCATATATATCCCTGACTATTACTAGTCCTGTGTATGGTTTCCTTTTTGCAGTTGCATATCTTCTTATTTTTGCCTGGTTTCCGTGCATGAAGCTAATGTACGTTTGATGCTATGTGCTTAATTTATGTTGCAATAAACCTTGTTATTTTTCCCTATTCCTGGCCTGAGTCTTGGTGTATTTCCACATTAGTGACTAACCTGCAATTCCTATGCACTGCATGTGATGTTTTATGTTACCAGTGCAGAGGTATCGTAACAGAAGAACTAGCCATACACTGTCACTGGGAAATACCAAAACTCCATTGTTGCAATCATGATTGAAATGAATACTAAGCAACTTCTTGAATTCGCTGCTTTAGCGAGAAATAAAAGGAAACTCTGTTATCATATGTTTGCTGATGACTCCTATGATGATTTAAAACAGTTAATTTTACAGGTTCAATCCTACATCAGAGAAAAAATCTTTCCTTATGAGTTAGAGGATTTCTTGTCTGTATTACAGGAATGTTGTTCTGAAGCCCAACCAAGTTCAGTTAATTTTTCCTCCTGCTCTCAGCCGCCAGTACTTGTAAGAGTTAACTTATCAGACCCCATTAAAGATCCAGCTACCTCTTGGAATCAAGCCAGATCCCCACCAGTAATTAAGCAGACTAAGCCAATTAAATTCAATCATAATCCTGCTGCTTCCATTAATACTGAATTTGCATTTGCTTCAGCTATGGAAGTTGACTGGACCATCCAGCATAATAAGTATTATTCCCTGCTTGCAGAGAGAGACAAATATGACTGTTATAAGAAATTGTCAACATATTCCCATGAAGAGTTAATGCAAATAATTATGCATGTTAAATCTTTTATGCAACAGGGCAATATAGCAGAAACTGAGGTGCAATCTTTATTGCAGATTCTGCAAACCCTTGTTACAGTAAGAGATCCTTCTACCACCTGGACTCAAACTAGAACCTTACCAGTTTTTCACAACAAATTCTCCACAATAACATTTTGCAGTTGCATATCTTCTTATTTTTGCCTGGTTTCCGTGCATGAAGCTAATGTACGTTTGATGCTATGTGCTTAATTTATGTTGCAATAAACCTTGTTATTTTTCCCTATTCCTGGCCTGAGTCTTGGTGTATTTCCACATTAGTGACTAACCTGCAATTCCTATGCACTGCATGTGATGTTTTATGTTACCAGTGCATTGGTATCGTAACAAAATGACAATGAGACCCATTGCAAATGCACAACCGAATGCAAGCAGATAAGCCAGAACTGTCCGTTTGCAGCTCCACTGCAATGAACAGAATATGCTACAGGAGGGATCCTTACATTACCATAGTCATGTGTCCATCATAGTCCAGGGCCAATGTTTAGGGGGAAACCAATTAACTTATCTATATGTCTTTGGGATGTGGGAGGAAATCAGAGTGCCTGGAGGAAACCCACACAGATACAGGGAGAACATAGAAACTCTGTGCAGATAGTGCCCTGGCTGGGATTCAAAGGCAAGAGAGTTATCCACTATGCCACTGTGCTGGAAAAATGTTAGAGATGTACTCACTTTTCTGAGATACTGTACATGTACAGTAATATAGATCGGAAGAATGAATAAACAGAATGGAGGGGGTGATAAATGAAATAACTGCTATTAGTAGTGAGGAAGGTTAACATACACAGATCCACTGCAGTGCAGATACAGGGAAAAATCAGCTGGATGCCTGATTGTGTACACCAATAGCAGAATGTGAAGCATGGATGAATTAAGTTAATAATCTTGTGGAATTCCCATTAATGCAGAAACACAGATTCCGCATAGGAATAGCTTCTGCGGAATCTACCCACTCATCCTTACGCCTTATCAAACTAAAGCTCTAGGCGAGTGCTTAGAGGAAGCACATCTCTTTGCAAGCCTGCAGTCCAAATCCAACAAAATGGTTGCCACCACACACATGGGCCCATATTCAATTCACTTTTTCTACCAAGTTTCCACCTAGGTGACATTTTCACGACTTAAAAATATAAAAAAAAAAATACTTAAAATAATTTTGATAGCACTTTATCACCTACTTTTTAATACTTTTTCACATGCAAAGTGATGAAAAGACTGGTTGCTGATATGGCTCAGGGCATTGTGGGATAGTTCACCAAATTCAACACTCAACGTCACTGTTCGGTTTGTTCCTTCCAGAACTAAATACCTGATATTTATGGATAATTTTACTATAAGAAAAATCTACAGTGACCAGATTTTTCCAGGTCCAACCTGGGACGGGGGGAGGGGGGATTATGGGTGTTTGCGGCGCGCATAGCCATGACATTGTATGTGCAGAGCGTAACCGTAACCCCAAAGCAGCAAATATAGCCAACTATGACCATCAAATATTAAATGCAGCAACAGTTACCCCAGACACCAGAAAATAAATGCAATTTGGGCAACATTTCAGCAGAAAACAAACGCAATTTGAGCAACATTTCAGCAGAAAACAAACGCAATTTGGGCAACATTTCAGCAGAAAACAAACGCAATTTGGGCAACATTTCAGCAGAAAACAAACGCAATTTGGGCAACATTTCACCAGAAAACAAATGCAATTTGGGCAACATTTCACCAGAAAATAAATGCAATGTGGGCAACATTTCAGCAGAAAACAAACGCAATTTGGGCAACATTTCACCAAAAAATAAACGCAATGTGGGCAACCGCGGCCAGTTAATGCAATCGTACGGTAGCCAGAGTCCCAAGGCTGGGACGTCCCGCAGCTAAAAGCGGGACGTTTCCCAGGACCTAGCGCAGCCAGGGACAGGGGACCCCGAATCCGGGGACCTGTCCCGGGTAAAGTATGGTCACCGTAGCCAAATCTGAACAGCAACACTAGAGCAATTTGCGCTCATTACAGGTACTGTGAATTCATAGCTGACTGCATATTGAAATAAAAAGACCTGTTAAACACCTTTACTTGTGTGAAATAAATCATGATGACATAGCCCTTTTTACTCATCCTGCCTCTCCCAAGCTGCCAACCCCCAAATACAGAGCAGCGCAGGGAGGGCTTTGATATCCACATGATCTGTTCACTGCATTGGGTCTCCTTCCTCCCAACAATCCTGCTGTATGCTGACATCATCAACTGGGCCATGTCATGTGATCAGGATCCAGAGGATGATGTCAGCTTACAGTCTGTATCCCAGGAGGAAGAGGAGACCCGATGCAGTGAACAGATCAGGTAAATATCAACGTGCTCCCTGTGCTGCTTTGCATTTGGGTACTGGGGGAAGCAGGACGAGTAGAGCAGCCTGCAACATCGCAGCATACAGATCAAAAAATATGTATGCGATTAAAATGTTACATAAAACTAAATTTATGTTGCTTATTTTATAACAAAAATGAAATCACCCTTAAACGCTGGTACCTGGAGTTCTGCTTTAATAATTGATATTCAAATACTAAAATTATAACTGTCGGTTTCCTTTAAAGCAACGCTAATGCTGTATGTGACACAGCAAGGTTGGGCAATTACCTCTAGCTACCACTGGTTTCTGCAGACACCACAGTAAATGTTCTAACAAATTATTACAGCTGTTTTACATCAATGAACAACGTGTTCCTAATATTTTATATTCAAAACAACTCAGGTGGAAGTAACTGGTGAATGTGATAGTTGTGGTGATATTTACAGTTTGACATCATAAATTCAATGATAGAAATAACATGAATTCTGGAGGGAAAACGTGTTTTATTTGACTCCTATTCATCCATGCCTGGGTAAAGGAAGGATTTATGATGGCAAGGACACCAGCTAGGACCGGGGCCTCTAGCACCTTATTAAAATTTTTATATTTTGGAAAGGAAAGAAGGAGGTTCGCAGCTATAGGTGTGTTTATTTACCTCTTCCATAGACATTTCTGTGCACGATCCAAAGAGTGTCACAACTTATAAAACGATTATACACCACCATGCTCTTTACTGGGTTTTTCGTGTTTTTTTACACACTATGCGTTTTCACTTAGGAATTTTTAGAATATTTATAAAAATTTTCATCCAGTTTAAAACTGATCTCTAGGCAAACAGTAAATTATACTGTAGGGCCAACACATATAACGAGATATAAACTCCTTTTCTCTTTGCTGCATATCGCTGCATTTTGCAAAGATAAATTCCCTCCATTTAAAAGGGATTAGAGATGGTCAGGGCCAGTTCTAGCTAAAACTGGGCCCTGGGAAAAAATTATTATGGGTCCCCCCTGACCCAAACCTTCCCCCCCCCCTTTTCCCAATGCAGCATTAGGTGCCCCTTCCTCCCAACCCCAACAAATGAAATGACACAGCAATTAAGATATTAGGTTGTCCTCTGGGGATACAGAGTTGGCTGACTGACGGACCCTGCAGATATTTACCCAAATTAAGAGTTGTCTCCCGGGTGCCCATACAGAGTACTAGCAGTGAAGTGAACTCACCTATCCAGCTGGCACTCTCCCTGCTTCAGTCAATTCAGTCAATGTACCACAATGGACTTTTCCACAATATGGAAATATCTACATGAAATCACCAACCGCAAAAGGAAAGCCCCGCAATCATTAGATAACCTATAGCTTGCTAATGAGCTGAATACATTCAATTGAAGATTTGATGCAACCAACAGTCATCGATGCCTAGACCATTCGCATAATTTGCATCTAAGTACCAACAGACAAACAGAGCACTCCATGCTAATGTCTCTACCCACTGTGATGCCTCAGCACCTATTGTACACAACATGGGATGTCAGCCACAATCTGCTGACTTGTCCTTATATTGGCACTCTCTATCAATATGCAAAGAAGAGTAGAGATGGCTAGAACCTACGATTTTCGGTTCGCAAACCAGGTTCGCGAACTTCCGCAAAAAGTTTGGTTCGCGCGAACTTCCGCGAACCGCAATAGACTTCAATGGGGATGCGAACTTTGAAAACTAGAAACATTTATGCTGGCCACAAAAGTGATGGAAAAGATGTTTCAAGGGGTCTAACACCTGGAGGGGGGCATGGCGGAGTGGGATAGATGCCCAAAAGTCCCGGGGAAAAATCTGTATTGGACGCGAAGCAGCGTTTTAAGGGCAGAAATCACATTGAATGCTAAATTGCAGGCCTAAAGTGCTTTAAAACATCTTGCATGTGTATACATCAATCAGGGAGTGTAATTAGAGTTCTGCTTCACACTGACACACCAAACTCACTGTGTATTGCACCGCAAACATCTGTTTGCGTAGTGACGGACATGCTGGACTGGTGCGCACCATGGCGAGAGTGCAGGCCATGGCGGTTTTCAAGCCCATATGGTCGGGCTGAGGTAGCTGAATGACAGAACAACAGTGACTGATGTCCAGCTGATCGAATTTGGTCTGTCCACAATGAAGCAACGACCTTATTATCTTCTTGTATGTAGGTAGGCGGATCAGTGAATAATGGCGCACAGTGCCTATGCATACAAATGGCGCCGCATTAAAAAAATACGCTTATCGCTATTTATCGTTAGTACTGCATAATAATGGCGCACAGGGAAAAAAGAAGAAAAACGGCACACACTAACGTTATTTATCAATAGTGGCACACACTAATGTTATTTATCAATAGTGCCGTTAATTTGCCAAACAGCAGACGTTATTGCCCACAGTAACGTTCTTTATCAATAGCACCTTACATAAGCCAAACTGCAGAAGTTAATTTAACTGCAAAATGGTGAATGGATTTAATGTAACACTGTCAAGGTTAGGGTTAGGCACCACTGGGGGGGGGGGTCTTAGCGTTGGCACCATCAGGGGGGTCTTAGGGTTAGACACCACCAGGGGGTGGTTAGGGTTAGGCACCACCAGGGGGGTCTTAGGGTTAGGCACCACCAGGGGGGTTTTAGGGTTAGGCACCACCAGGGGGGGTCTTAGGGTTTGGCACCACCAGGGGGGTCTTAGGGTTAGGCACCACCAGGGGGGTCTTAGGGTTAGGCACCACCAGGGGGGTTTTAGGGTTAGGCACCACCAGGGGGTCTTAGGGTTAGGCACCACCAGGGGGGGTGGTTAGGGTTAGGCACCACCAGGGGGTCTTAGGGTTAGGCACCACCAGGGGGGTGGTTAGGGTTAGGCACCACCAGGGGGGTGGTTAGGGTTAGGCACCACCAGGGGTATGGTTAGGGTTAGGCACCACCAGGGGGGGGTCTTAGGGTTAGGCACCACCAGGGGGTGGTTAGGGTTAGGCCCCACTAGGGGGGTGGTTAGGGTTAGGCACCACCAGGGGGGTGGTTAGGATTAGGCACCACCAGGGGGGGTCTTAGGGTTAGGCACCACAGGGGGGGTTTAGGGGTTAGGCATAGGTACAGAGAGGGTTCTGTGTGTTAACACTAAATAACAATAAGGCTTTAACGTTAAATAACAATAAGGCTTTAACGTTAAATAGCGATAAGCGGCAACTCCGTGCGCCATTATTCGCAGGCGCCATTTTCAGATGGATCCGTAGGTAGGCAGGGCCGGATTTGTACTTTCCAGCACCCTAGGCTGGCTGTCACCAACCGCCCCCCCCCCATTCTGTCCAACTCTGACTAGTTTGAACGAGCTCCCCTCTGTTTTGCTGCTTTGCCCCGGTTCAACAAAGAAGCAGTGCATGCTCTGTCCACTCCATGTAATTTTGCACTCCTGCCTGAATGCATAGCAGCCGGTAGCGTTTTGGGCATGCATACTTCAGAAATGATGCTCACATATGAGCAGCACTTGTCAAGTACACATACCCATAACACTCCCTCGGCTCCTGTGCACATCCGTACAGGAGTGCGAAATTACAAGGAGCCCCAGTGGACAGCGCTGCTTCTTTGACCTCTGCGCGACTGGCTGCCGTCAGAGCCACAAATAGTGCAACGGAGAGAAGCCCATTCAAAACAGAGAACAGGTAAGTAGAAGGATCCCAAACTACACACACTGGCATAGATGTAGTGTAATTCTAGGTACACATGATGCAATTTTCTGACAGATTTACTGTCAGATCGATTATTTCCATCATGTCTGATCTGATTTCCGATCATTTTTTCGATCAATTTGCTGTTCACTTCTATGAAAAATCATTCAGAAAATCATGTTGGAAAGAAGATCGGACATGTTGGAAATAGTCGATCTGACAGTAAATCTGTCAGATAATTGCATTGTGTGTACCTAGCATAAGCTCAGGTGTACTTTACACAGTGACAATGTAGCACTTAAGACAGATCTCAAAATCACTCAGCAGGAAGTTTTGTAACAGAATAACACTTTTTATTGGCTAACCAAAAGAATAACAGTGAGCCTTTGGCTAATGAGCCATATTCAGACTTTATGCCTGTATACAAGATGTTAGGGCAAACAGCTATATATACAGTCAGCAGGAGATGCATTGATTGTTTTGTAAATATAAATAAATGTAACACATTTGTCATTCTGTTTAAAAACATTGTGCTTTCACTGATGGCTAACACAGTACAATGCTTGGCGGGCAAAACAAAGTCAGGAAAGAGTTAAACTGTAGCACAAAGAATGTTGCTGTCATTCTCTAGGAGAAAAAAAAACAAGGCATAAACTTTACAGATCAGAGGTCTGACCTACTAGTAATAAAATAACATTAGTCAGGGAGAGGGGAGAACTGCTAATTCCTGTCTGTGAATGCGTGTGGCATGAAAAAAACTAATCCGAACTCAAGAGTTCTGCTACTTGAGCCAATATATTTTTCTTCTTACAGCAGATTGTTTGTCCCTTCTCATCATACAGAGGACAGGTGACAGCAGACGCTGACTGTCATCACACACACTCTGCACAAGTGAGAGAGATGCAGGGATCTCTGGAATTCAGGCAGACCAGAGCAAAGCAGGAGAGGTGATTTACTTTGACATGTGACCTCTTATCTCTCCAAGTCCTTCACCCTGCTGATTCTTAGCACCCTAGGCCATGGCCTTTGTGACCTTCCCAGAAATCCAGCCCTGTAGGTAGGCATATGTAGGTGCCCCAGTATAGGTAGGTAGGCATAGGTAGGTGTCCCCATATAGGTAAGTAGGTGCCCCAGTAGTTAGGTAGGCATAGGTAGGTGCCCCATTAGTTAGCTAGGCATAGGTAGGAGTCCCAGTATAGGTAGGTTGGCATAGGTAGGTGTCCCAGTATAGGTAGATAGGCATTGGTAGGTGCCCCAGTAGTTAGCTAGGCATAGGTAGGTGTCCCAGTATAGGTAGGTAGGCATAGGTAGGTGTCCCAGTATTTAGCTAGGCATAGGTAGGAGTCCCAGTATAGGTAGGTAGGCATAGGTAGGTGTCCCAGTATAGGTAGATAGGTATAGGTAGGTGCCCCAGTAGTTAGCTAGGCATAGGTAGGAGTCCCAGTATAGGTAGGTAGCCATAGGTAGGTGTCCCAGTATAGGTAGGTAGGCATAGATAGGTGCCCCAGTAGTTAGCTAGGCATAGGTAGGAGTCCCAGTATAGGTAGGTAGCCATAGGCAGGTGTCCCAGTATAGGTAGATAGGCATAGGTAGGTGCCCCAGTAGTTAGCTAGGCATAGGTAGAAATCCCAATATAGGTAGGTAGGCATAGGTAGGTGTCCCAGTATAGGTAGATAGGCATATGTAGGTGCCCTAGTATAGGTAGGTAGGCATAGGTAGGTGTCCCCATATAGCTAAGTAGGTGCCCCAGTAGTTAGGTAGGCATAGGTAGGTGTCCCAGTATAGATAGTTAGGCAGGGCCTGGCTGGCACAGTAATAGCAATTACCAAGGTCCAGCTGCAACAGATAGGACTGTATAATGCAGTGTCAGTGGGCAACACACAAAAAAAACACATCAGGAGAACATTAGCTCTCAAAAGAGCTGTTGAGGGGTGCTATTTTAGCAATAACAATCAGCCAGGAGCAAGCTAACAAGCCTACAAGAGCCTAACTAATCTTTACCTATGAGAGTCTGCCAGCAGCTGTCCCTTCACTAATTACTGCAGGTACACGAGTGAGTGTAATAGCCAGTGCTGCCTGCCTTTTATAAGGGGGGGAGTGGCTCCAGGAGAGAGTGTAGCCTAATTGGCTACAATGTGCCTGCTGACTGTGATGTAGAGGGTCAAAGTCGACCCTAATGGTGCATTATGGGGGTGAACCGAACTTCCGCAAAAGTTTGCCTTCGCTGGCAAACGCGAACCACCAAAAGTTTGCCTGGAACCGTTCGCCGGCGAGCCGTTTGGGCCATCTCTAAAGAAGAGGTAAACAAACTTTTCAAAAGACAAAATATTAAGAAAGCACCCAGCCCTTGTGTTCACAGACATATTTAAAACATCTGGAGCTCTCAATGGCTCCCACCTGTTTTAAATGCTCAACTATTGTCCCTAAAAAAACTAAATGTATATGTCTAAATGACTATTTCTCTGTTGCCCTTACATCATTGGTCATGAAAGCATTTGAAAAACTGATAATCTGAAATCTATCACAGATCCCTGATGTAGCCTCGGCGCAACTAGTTGGATTGGCGTGTTCCACATGACAACTGATGCACTTTATATATGTATATGCACACTCTAATTGCACAGCTATTGTATATCACTGCTACACACTATGCACTTTATGTGGTCAGGTTGCTGTTTTATAACTCTATGAGCCATTAATATACCATTTTGTAGTACCATTTTATTATTATATATTTATTGGTAATATATTTTTGTCTATATCACATGTCTACTTGGTTCAGTGTCACACCAGCCACTTACATGTGTGCATACATGTATATAGGCATGTCTGCAATGTTCAGGGTGTGACATCATTTTAAATTGGATCAATCTGACACACATACTTGTGGAGCTTGTTATACTCTTACCTAGGGATTGATGAGCCCGGGTGGCCACACATTGATTTTAATTGTTTTTAACCATGTTGCTTTGGTAAATAAAGATTATTGTTACAATTTACTCAGCGCCATTTTATGTACTTTATTATCTTAAAGGGGAAGTTCCTTTTTTCTTTTCTATGGTGTTATACTTATCATACAGGTCTAGGACCTAACTTTCCCTATAGGACAACTGTAGCAAGAGTGTTATGAAGGCTGCCATATTTAATTTTGTTTTAAGCAATACCAGTTGCCCTGCTATCCTGCTGATTCTCTGCCTTTAATACTTTTAGCCAAAGTCCCTGAACAAGCATGCAGCAGATTAGGGGCTTGATTCACAAAGCGGTGCTAACTGTTAGCACGCCTGTGAAAACCCCCTTAGCACGTCTAAACAAGCTTTTCGCGCATAAAACTTTACGCGCGCAAAACTTTATGCGCATAAAACTTTACGCGCGTACTGCACAGAGCACAGGGCGCTCCGCGCGAAGTGCCCATTAAAGCCTATGGGACTTAGCGCGCGTAAAACTTTGCGCGCATAAAACTTTGCGCGCGCAAAGTTAGCGCGCGATCTGATTGAGAAATCCGGTGCTAACCTACTTAGCACCCTGGTTAGCGCGTCTAAAGTAGTGTTGGGCGAACATCTAGATGTTCGGGTTCGGGCCGAACAGGCCGAACATGGCCGCGATGTTCGGGTGTTCGACCCGAACTCCGAACATAATGGAAGTCAATGGGGACCCGAACTTTTGTGGTTTGTAAAGCCTCCTTACATGCTACATACCCCAAATTTACAGGGTATGTGCACCTTGGGAGTGGGTACAAGAGGAAAAAAAAATTAGCAAAAAGAGCTTATAGTTTTTGAGAAAATCGATTTTAAAGTTTCAAAGGGAAAACTGTCTTTTAAATGCGGGAAATGTCTGTTTTCTTTGCACAGGTAACATGTTTTTTGTCGGCATGCAGTCATAAATGTAATACATATAAGAGGTTCCAGGAAAAGGGACCGGTAACGCTAACCCAGCAGCAGCACACGTGATGGAACAGGAGGAGGCGCAGGAGGAGAAGGCCACGCTTTGTGAGACACAACAACCCCGGTCTTGCATGAGGGCAAGAAGCGTGCGGATAGCATGCTTTGTACCGCCATGCAGTCATAAATGTAATAAAGATAAGAGGTTCCATAAACAAGGACCGGCAACGCTAACCCAGCAGCAGCAGCAGCAGCAGCAGCACACGTGATGGAACAGGAGGAGGCGCAGGAGGAGAAGGCCACGCTTTGTGAGACACAACAACCCAGGCCTTGCATGAGGACAAGAAGCGTGCGGATAGCATGCTTTGTACCGCCATGCAGTCATAAATGTAATAAAGATAAGAGGTTCCATAAACAGGGACCGGCAACGCTAACCCAGCAGCAGCAGCAGCAGCACACGTGATGGAACAGGAGGAGGCGCAGGAGGAGAAGGCCACGCTTTGTGAGACACAACAACCCAGGCCTTGCATGAGGACAAAAAGCGTGCGGATAGCATGCTTTTTACCGCCATGCATGCAGTCATAAATGTAATAAAGATAAGAGGTTCTATAAACAGGGACCGGCAACGCTAACCCAGCAGCAGCAGCACACGTGATGGAACAGGAGGAGGCGCAGGAGGAGAAGGCCTCGCTTTGTGAGACACAACAACCCAGGCCTTGCATGAGGACAAGAAGCGTGCGGATAGCATGCTTTGTACCGCCATGCAGTCATAAATGTAATACAGATGAGAGGTTCAATAAACAGGGACCGGAAATGCTAAACCATCCCAGATGTTCATTGGTCATGTTACTTGGTTGGGGTCCTGGAGTGTTGCGTAGTCGTTTCCAATCCAGGATTGATTCATTTTAATTTGAGTCAGACGGTCTGCATTTTCTGTGGAGAGGCGGATACGCCGATCTGTGACAATGCCTCCGGCAGCACTGAAACAGCGTTCCGACATAACGCTGGCTGCCGGGCAAGCCAGCACCTCTATTGCGTACATTGCCAGTTCGTGCCAGGTGTCTAGCTTCATGCCCGGTTTCAGGTCCAGCGGTGCCAGCCACAAATCTGTCTGTTCCTTTATTCCCCTCCAAATTTCCTCCCCTGTGTTCTGCTTATCCCCAAGGCAGATCAGCTTCAGCAACGCTTGCTGACGCATGCCAACAGCTGTGCTGCACTGCTTCCACGATCCTACTGCTGCTGGTGCTGGGTTAGCGTTTCCGGATGAGGTACAGCTTTGAGATGCGTTGGAGGAGAAGGAGTCAGAGAGGTAGGTGCTGCTGTTGTTATCCAGTGGGAGGGACGGCGGTGCAGCTGTTTGCGGCGTGGGCAACACCCGCGCCGTAGCAGGTGAGGAATCGCTGCCAGGCTCCACAAGGTTCACCCAGTGCGCGGTAAGGGAGATGTATCGACCCTGGCCGAACGCACTCGTCCAGGTGTCAGTGGTGAGGTGAACCTTGCAGGCAACGGCATTCTTCAAGCTTCGGGTTATTTAGCTGACCACGTGCTCATGCAACTCAGGCACTGCAGAGCGCGCAAAGTGGTAGCGGCTGGGAACCACGTAACGTGGGATGGCCACTGACATCATGCCCTTGAAGCTGTTTGTCTCCACCACTCGATATGGCAGCATTTCGCAGGCCAGAACCTTGGCTATGCTGGCTGGCTGTTACTGCCACGGCCCGGGGGTCATTTGCTGGCAATTTCCTCTTGCGCTCAAACATCTCAGAGACAGACAACTCAACCGTAGGGCTGCACACCGAAGGGCTGTTGGTTGTTGTGTTTGATGAACACTGGGAGACCTCAAGAGCACTAGTCCGGAAAGTGACAGTGTCAGCATCGTCTGATGTTTGTGAATGTTGTGAACCACGCAATGGCTGGACTACTGCTGCTGCTGAGGCGGGTCTGGTGGTGAGTCTGGTGAACCCAAGGGAGGCAGTGTTGCTGGTGGTACCCTGTCCTGCCGCGTTTGCCCACAGTGTGGGATGTTTGGATAGAATGTGGCGGCTCATGCTGGTGGTGGAGAGGTTGTTAATACTTTTCCCCCTGCTCAGGCGGGTCTTGCACACCTTGCAAATCGCCATGGTAACATCCTCAGTGCAGTTTTCAAAGAAAGCCCAGACTTTGGAGCACCTGCCTTGCTGGCGATTTCTGTTTGCGCCTCTTTTGCCTCTCACTTGAACCATGCTTGCGGTGCCTGAAATTGCGCGCCGCCTACCTTGTGGCACAAGGCGAACTCGTGCAGCAGTGGGTTCCTCAACAGACTCATCTGTGCTGCTGCTACGACGGCGATGTTCTCGTTCACAAACAAAATCTGGGTCTATGTCCACATTGTCCATACCCTCCTCTTCCATCTCCTCAAACTCGTCATATGTCATTGTGGGGGGCCGCCGCCGTGGAGTAGAGCTCCCCAGAACAACCTCTGCGCAGCTCACTCCAACGTCGTCTGGTTATCTGGCAGTTGTGTGCGTGGTGTCGCTGCCGGTTGTGTCAGCTTTGTGCCCACTGGCTCCTTGTAACTGGCTGAGGACTCGGACCTCGTGCGTGATGTGCTGGTGCTGCTTAACCCACTGCTGGACGCTTGAGAGGTCATCCAAGTAATTATCTGGTCCTGTTCTTTTGGATCTGTGAGGGTTGTTGTCCTGGACAACATGGGCGGTATTGAGTGGGTTTTCTTGGGTGCTCCCCTGTGGCCTGTACGTGAACCGTCAGGGGAAACACCTCTTCCCTTGCCCCTCTCTCTTTCACCGGATTTCTTCCTCATTTCACTTATCCTTAAAGTACACGCTGACTGGCAGCAGTACAGTGGCAGTACAGAAATGCTATACAGTGGTGGGTGAGCGGTGTACCACTTTTGTCAGCAGCGACACAGAGCACAATGCTATACAGTGGCGGGTGAGCGGTGTACTACTGTTCCCAGCAGACACAGAGTGGAAGTAAACACAATGCTATATAGTGTGGCTGAGCCGTGTACACAGAGTGGCATTAAACACAATGCTATATAGTCTGCTATATAGTCACCCCGAACAGGGTGATGTTCTGCAGAACCCGAACAGTGGCAAACACTGTTCGCCCAACACTACTGGGAGGGAACGCAGATTTTAGTACCTAAACACACGATACAACATGTTTTCCGGGGTCAGGCTCTGAGGCACATACAGATGGTCCCGATCATCATCCTCATCATACAACTCTTCTCCTGAGTCTGAACCACCCACCACCTCTGCCACCCCAACATCCCCAGACACAGACCCCTCATCGTCCTCAACATTAACTTGGGATGCTGGCCTGAGCCAGACCTCCTCCTCCACATCAGGCCCCATCATCTCCTCAATGGCAGCCCTCATTAATCGCTCTGGCGCCGGACCGATGGACACAACGTTCTCCTCCGGGGAGGGCTGCTGCTGACCACTGGCTGCTGGGGTGGATGTTATAGCTTGCGTGGGGCGTTGGCTGTTGCTGTTGTTGGGAGTGCTGCTCACAGCGGAGGTCTCTGGGGAACTCATGTTGAGCTCATATAGTGGTTGACGGTGAGTGGAGTATTACTGATCCCAGCAATATACACACTGACTGGCAGAGTACGCAATGCTATATAGTGTGGCTGAGCGGTGTACACAGAGTGGCAGTAAACACAATGCCATATAGTCTGGCTGAGCGAGCGGTGTACTACTGTTCCCAGCAGAATCAGAGTGGCAGTAAACAATGGTATATAGTCTGGCTGAGCAGTGTACACAGAGTGTCAGTAAACAATGGTATATAGTCTGGCTGAGCGGTGTACACAGAGTGTCAGTAAACAATGGTATATAGTCTGGCTGAGCGGTGTACACAGAGTGTCAGTAAACAATGGTATATAGTCTGGCTGAGCGGTGTACACAGAGTGTCAGTAAACAATGGTATATAGTCTGGCTGAGCGGTGTACACAGAGTGTCAGTAAACAATGGTATATAGTCTGGCTGAGCGGTGTACAGAGAGTGTCAGTAAACAATGCAATATAGTCTGGCTGAGAGGTGTACACAGAGTGTCAGTAAACAATGGTATATAGTCTGGCTGAGCGGTGTACACAGAGTGTCAGTAAACAATGGTATATAGTCTGGCTGAGCGGTGTACACAGAGTGTCAGTAAACAATGGTATATAGTCTGGCTGAGCGGTGTACACAGAGTGTCAGTAAACAATGGTATATAGTCTGGCTGAGCGGTGTACAGAGAGTGTCAGTAAACAATGCAATATAGTCTGGCTGAGAGGTGTACACAGAGTGTCAGTAAACAATGGTATATAGTCTGGCTGAGCGGTGTACACAGAGTGGCAGTAAACAATGGTATATAGTCTGGCTGAGCAGTGTACACAGAGTGTCAGTAAACAATGGTATATAGTCTGGCTGAGCGGTGTACACAGAGTGTAGGTAAACAATGGTATATAGTCTGGCTGAGCGGTGTACACAGAGTGTCAGTAAACAATGGTATATAGTCTGGCTGAGCGGTGTACACAGAGTGTCAGTAAACAATGGTATATAGTCTGGCTGAGCGGTGTACACAGAGTGTCAGTAAACAATGGTATATAGTCTGGCTGAGCGGTGTACAGAGAGTGTCAGTAAACAATGCAATATAGTCTGGCTGAGAGGTGTACACAGAGTGTCAGTAAACAATGGTATATAGTCTGGCTGAGCGGTGTACACAGAGTGTCAGTAAACAATGGTATATAGTCTGGCTGAGCGGTGTACACAGAGTGTCAGTAAACAATGGTATATAGTCTGGCTGAGCGGTGTACACAGAGTGTCAGTAAACAATGGTATATAGTCTGGCTGAGCGGTGTACACAGAGTGTCAGTAAACAATGGTATATAGTCTGGCTGAGCGGTGTACACAGAGTGTCAGTAAACAATGGTATATAGTCTGGCTGAGCGGTGTACACAGAGTGTCAGTAAACAATGGTATATAGTCTGGCTGAGCGGTGTACACAGAGTGTCAGTAAACAATGCAATATAGTCTGGCTGAGAGGTGTACACAGAGTGTCAGTAAACAATGGTATATAGTCTGGCTGAGCGGTGTACACAGAGTGTCAGTAAACAATGGTATATAGTCTGGCTGAGCGGTGTACACAGAGTGTCAGTAAACAATGGTATATAGTCTGGCTGAGCGGTGTACACAGAGTGTCAGTAAACAATGGTATATAGTCTGGCTGAGCGGTGTACACAGAGTGTCAGTAAACAACGGTATATAGTCTGGCTGAGCGGTGTACACAGAGTGGCAGTAAACACAATGCTATATATAGCGTGGCTGAGCGAGGTGCACAGTGGCAGTACACACAATGCTATATTAGTCAGGCTAAGCCGTGTACACAGAGTGTCAGAAAACACAATGCTATATATAGCGTGGCTGAGCGAGGTGCACAGTGGCAGTACACACAATGCTATATATAGCGTGGCTGAGCGAGGTGCACAGTGGCAGTACACACAATGCTATATTAGTCAGGCTAGCCTAAGCCGTGTACACAGAGTGTCAGAAAACACAATGCTATATATATAGCGTGGCTGAGCGAGGTGCACAGTGGCAGTACACACAATGCTATATATAGCGTGGCTGAGCGAGGTGCACAGTGGCAGTACACACAATGCTATATATAGCGTGGCTGAGCGAGGTGCACAGTGGCAGTACACACAATGCTATATTAGTCAGGCTAGCCTAAGCCGTGTACACAGAGTGTCAGAAAACACAATGCTATATATATAGCGTGGCTGAGCGAGGTGCACAGTGGCAGTACACACAATGCTATATATAGCGTGGCTGAACGAGGTGCACAGTGGCAGTACACACAATGCTATATATAGCGTGGCTGAGCGAGGTGCACAGTGGCAGTACACACAATGCTATATATAGCGTGGCTGAGCGAGGTGCACAGTGGCAGTACACACAATGCTATATATAGCGTGGCTGAGCGAGGTGCACAGTGGCAGTACACACAATGCTATATATAGCGTGGCTGAGCGAGGTGCACAGTGGCAGTACACACAATGCTATATTAGTCAGGCTAGCCTAAGCCGTGTACACAGAGTGTCAGAAAACACAATGCTATATATATAGCGTGGCTGAGCGAGGTGCACAGTGGCAGTACACACAATGCTATATATAGCGTGGCTGAGCGAGGTGCACAGTGGCAGTACACACAATGCTATATATAGCGTGGCTGAGCGAGGTGCACAGTGGCAGTACACACAATGCTATATTAGTCAGGCTAGCCTAAGCCGTGTACACAGAGTGTCAGAAAACACAATGCTATATATATAGCGTGGCTGAGCGAGGTGCACAGTGGCAGTACACACAATGCTATATATAGCGTGGCTGAACGAGGTGCACAGTGGCAGTACACACAATGCTATATATAGCGTGGCTGAGCGAGGTGCACAGTGGCAGTACACACAATGCTATATATAGCGTGGCTGAGCGAGGTGCACAGTGGCAGTACACACAATGCTATATATAGCGTGGCTGAGCGAGGTGCACAGTGGCAGTACACACAATGCTATATATAGCGTGGCTGAGCGAGGTGCACAGTGGCAGTACACACAATGCTATATTAGTCAGACTAGCCTAAGCCGTGTACACAGAGTGTCAGAAAACACAATGCTATATATATAGCGTGGCTGAGCGAGGTACACAGTGGCAGTAAACAATGCTATATATAGTGTGGCTGAGCGAGCGGTGTACTACTGTTCCCAGCAGCGACACACAATGACTGGGGGGGACCCTGGCTAGCGTGGCTGGAGAGCGAACTACCCTGCCTGCCTACCCAAAGCTAAACCCACAGACAAATGGCGGAGATATGACGTGGTTCGGGTATTTATTTACCCGAACCACGTGACCGTTCGGCCAATCAGAGCGCGTTCGGGCCCGAACCACGTGACCCGTTCGGCCAATCACAGCGCTAGCCGAACGTTCGGGGAACGTTCGGCCATGCGCTCTTAGTTCGGCCATGTGGCCGAACGGTTTGGCCGAACACCGTCAGGTGTTCGGCCGAACTCGAACATCACCCGAACAGGGTGATGTTCTGCAGAACCCGAACAGTGGCGAACACTGTTCACCCAACACTAGTCTAAAGACTTTAGACGTGCTAAGTAGGTTAGCACCGCTTTGTGAATCAAGCCCATGGTGTTTCTGACATTATTGTCAGACAGGGGCATTGCTAGCCCCAAAGATTAGTGGCACATGCCCCGGATCTATTCTGGGGTGCCCCGGATGTAGCCAGGCAGAGTCAGCTGTGGTGCCTCAATGGCGGGCATGCTGGGTGCTGTGGTGCCTCTATGTGGGCATACTGGGTGTGGTTGTGCCCTGCTGGATGCTGTGGTGCCTTTATGGGGACATGCAGGGAGCTGTAGTTTTTCTACAGGGCATGCTGGGAGTTGTGGTTCCTCAATGTGAGGCTCATGGGAACATGGGAGGGGGTCCACTAGACGGTCAGGTAATGCTTTGGGGGAACTGTCAGATAACCTGGCAGCAGGCCAGCCTGCCCTGCAGAAACCTAGACCAGCCAGCACAGAAGCCAGGTAACTCTGCCTAGTTAGGTTTAAGTTACACTGCTTATGATACGATGCATTTTTTCTTTTTTTTTTTTATTAATGGAGAGGGGAGGGTTCATCCAACATTTTGCTGGCCTACTTAGACCTTTTTCAAGTTCATATAAATTTGTCTCCACCCATGACCACACCCACATGTTAGTGCATGGCCACACCCATTTTCCAGCTGGAGTGCCCAAAAGTGCCCCGGATTTCTTAGGATCCTAGCAACGCCAGATCTGACGAAATTAGCTGCATGCTTGTGTCAGGTGTGTGAATCATACATTACTGCAGCCAAATAGATCAGCAGGCGCTGCCAGGCAACTGGTATTGTTTAAAAGGAAATAAATATGGCAGCCTCCATATTCTTCTCACGACAGTTATCCTTTACGGCTTAGGCTTGTTTAATGGGTTGGGGGGGAGGGCGCATAGTGTTTATTTATATTGTGGCAAAACAGAAGAGATCTGTGTGTGTGTATAGGGGGCAGGCAGGAGTTGGAAGGGGGGGTTCATCCAAGGTTTTCGCAGGGGGGGGCCAGTGATTTCTAGTTACGCCCCTGAACAATACCGTCACTATCATCAAGAAAGTGCCGCAGAGGATGTACCACCTAAGGCAGCTGAAAAAGTTTGGCCTACCACAAAAACTAATGGTGCAGTTCTACACTGCGATCATTAAATCCATCATGACGTCATCTATAGCTTCGGCTCTTGCTCGGTACTAGAAACGGTGATACTGCTGCGAATCATCCGATTAGCAGAAAGAATAATTGGCTGTAGTTTACATTCCCTGCAGGATCATTATGCTAGCAGGTGCAGAAAGAGAGCAACCACGATTGGCTCTGACCCCTCTGACCTTTCTCACTCCATCTTCCAACTTATGCCTTCAGGAGTGAGATACCGGTCAGTCACAACTAAAACTTCCAGACACAGGAACAGCTTCTTCCCTCAGGCGGTAGCCATGCCTAATGCAGAACCACGCTAGATTTGCTACAACTTGAAAGCATTACATTAGCATGTTAGTATAAAGAGCTTTATGCCTGATTTTTAACCGGATTGAAATAAAGCAAATAAAAATAGAGCAGCACAGCTCCCGCACTACCATGTGGATAGAGATCTGAGCTTAAAATCACCTTGCATCCTGAAAGCATTATACATAGAACTGAAAATGAACATTCTCCTTGTTAACTACCACTGTCCTTGACTTGCAATATACAGTACATACTGTCTGTCTTTTTATTGTTTTATTTGTGCCTGTTAAGCAACTACCAAGTCAAATTCCTTGTAAGTGCAAACTTATTTGGCCAAATAAATTGAATCTGATTCTGATGACCTTCTGTCTCCATCTCCTCTGGTGCCTCTTCTCCATGACCCGTTGGCATGTTACATGAGTACATACATGCCACCGGGTCATGGAGAAGAAGCGCTGCAGCCTGAAGAATACTCCTATTAACTCTGCGGCCCTGGGCAATTGACCAGTTTTCTCGTATAGAAGCGTCAGCCCTGGAGATGTTCTATGAGATACAAATAACATTGACATTGAAATAATATTGACGCATGCATGAAAAAAGGCCCCAGCTGGATAACAAAATCTTATAACGACAAATATCATTGTCAAACTTGGTTAACGATAAATACTGTTTTAAAAACAGACGGGAAAAAATAACAAAAAGATATTAACGTTAAAAATCGTTACGTAATTCAACAATACAGCTTAACCCAACCCTACTCTCACACAGAACCCTCCCCTGGTGGTGCCTAAAACTAACTACTCCCCTGGAGGCGCCTAACCCTAACCACCCACCCCTGGTGGTGCCTAACCCTAACCACCACCCCTGGTGGTGCCCAACCCTAACCACCCCCCCTGGTGGTGCCTAAAACTAACTACTCCCCTGGTGGCGCCTAACCCTAACCACCCCTCTGGTGGTGCCTAACCCTAACCACCACCCCTGGTGGTGCCTAACCCTAACCACCCCCTCTGGTGTTGCCTAAAACTAACCGCCCCCTGGGTGGTGCCTAACGCTAACCACTACCTCTTCAGAAACACCCTTTTACACATAGAAACGATAATATCTTTGATAACGTAAAATCTGTACATACAAACAAAATAATATGACAAAAACTATAACGTTGCAAGCTGCTAAAATGATAACATATTTCAAAAACTTTAATATTCTAATGTTATTAATGATATTTATTGCGACGCCCTTTTTTCTGCTTTTTTCGCCATATTAACGATAATTGTATTAGAGTCTATGGCGGCGTCCTTTTCGTCCACCCTCAGCCGGCATCCGCCCTCAGTCTTTTTCCTGCTAAGATATTGACACTGATATTGACAGTTTCAGTTCTTTGAATTTCTATCTTAACCTCTGGAAGACCACAGGTTTTTTACAATTCAGCACTCTGCAGCTTTAACAGTTATTTCTCGGGCTGTACAACTTGGCACCGAAATGAATCTTACTGCCTTTTCTTGTCACAAATAGGGCTTTCTTTTGGTGGTCTCTGATTGCTACTGCTATATATATGATATAATAAAAAACAATCCTTTAAAAAATTGTATTTCTATATTCCACCCACCCTAATTAGCCCTAGACAGCAATCCATTCAATACACTAATTACACTATGCATACTAGGCATTGAACTATGGCTGGGATTAGGTTGTGAGCCCATCCGAGGGACAGTTAATTGACAAGGCTGTCACTTGTACAGGAGATTGCAGTGCTGTTTACATTGATTTACCCCCGTTCTTTGAAAAAAAAACGCCTGCCAGCCACGATCACGGTCTGGCAGGCTGGTCAAGGAGCCGCGCTGTGTTGTGTGCAGGGAATGCGTGCCTGAGCAAGCGCTCGTTTCCAGCTTATCTTGCGCATCATGAGATCAGGCGCCCGTGCGTGGTGGAGGAATAAGGAAGCCACCAGTGAGGCTCACCAAATGCTGTCACGAGTAATCACAAGTGATTACTCATGATTCAAATAAAGTTTAATTGGCGCAGGTGTGCGGCGGGGATACAAGGGGTTATTTACCCATACTTCCGCCGTTTGCCCTGCATTCCAAACAGCTTGCACGCGTCCTATTGGTCGCATTGCAAGCCTCACACCGGCGCGCTTCCTCCTTCGGGCTTGAAGGAGGAAGTGGGTCAGTGTGAGGCTTGCAACGCGACCAATAGGATGCGTGCAAGCTCTTTGAAACGCAGGGAGGACGGCAGTATTATAGGTAAATAACCTCTTGTATCCCCGTCGCACACCTGCACCAATTAAACCTTATTTGAATCACGAGTAATCACTCATGATTACTCATGACAGCATCCAGTGAGCAGCACTGGAAGCCACTCTGTGGCTGTCATCCTGCATTAGGCGGTCGCAGAGTGGTTAAAAAGTGAAGTATTGAATCAACGTAAAATTGAATCAAGATGGCGAGCAGACTTCATTTGTTATCTATTTTTTTGTTCTTGTTTAGTTTCAAGCATGAGCCAGTTTCCATGAGTTTGTTTTGAACCTGGACTGGTCAGTGGGAAAAGATACATAGTGTAGCCTTCAAAAAACATTGTTATCGGCTCTGATAGCTCCCCACGCTGGACCTAGAAGACCCGCCTTCACCAATCGCTTTGCACTGCCATCAGCAAATCCAGGCGTGGGTACTGCTGTCATATTAGCAGCCGCCAGGGTTACACAGTGAGAGGGTGTGAGACCAGGAAGTAACAGAAGAAGGGACTCAGAGCATGCTGATGCAGTGTCTGATTGTGCTACACTGCACTGGCTGAAGACAGAGGAGGTGGACTTGCACCCTTGAAGAAGTAATAAGGCTTCCACTGCGCTCTGCACATGGGGGATTCTTCCGCAGGGATTGTGGGGAGGAGCATTTTACATCATGTCTCCTTTCTGTCTATGCAGCATATTGCTCCTCTCTGTCTGGACATAGCGAAGCCTTCAAAAAACATTACTATTGGCTCTTATCCCTCCACTGGTGGGACCTAGAAGTCCAGTTTCCATCAATCCCTATGCACTGCAGGGTGGCAGCAAATCCAGGAGGGGGCATTTCTGTCAAAGTGGGTTGCCGTCAAAGTAGCCACTGGGGTCACACAGTGAGAGGATGCTAGAGCAGGAAGTAACAGAAGATGGGACTCGGACCATGCTGGTGCGGCGTCTGATTGTGCTACACTGTTCTGGCTGAAGATTGAGGTGGAGACGGAGGACTAGCACCGATTGGAAAGGTAATAAGGCTTTCAGTGCTCTCTGCACTGACTCTGCCGTGGGGATTGTGGGTAGGAGCATATGTCACTGTCTCTCCTCTCTGTCCATGCAGCATGTTCCTCCTCTATGTCTGACCACATTTACCCTCAATAACATCAAGCTTGCTAGATAATAAGGCGTCCACTGCACTCTCTACATGGGGGCTCTGTGGGGAGGAGCATGTGCTGTACGTTCAGACCATAAGTTGCACTAGCTTTTTCTCCCCACTTAATGGAGTGAAAAAGTTCATCTTATGGTCCCAAAAATACGGTAGGTAACTGCAAATGAGGTATAGAAGAAAATATTTATTAAATGAAGTATGTCAGCTATCCCTCCCACATGGACTGCCCCCCACCTATCAGAAAGCCAGCACAGCAGTAATTTTGAAGTCTGTTTGGCTTCTGTGCTAGGCAGATAAGGGAGAGTGTGCTGCTGACAGGGAAAGCGTTAGGTAGGCCTGTGTTCTGTGTCAGATTCTTGCTATTACCACATTGCCCTGAACAGCTAAGCCCTTCTTAGGGCTGGTACATTGTTTTTCTTGCTATTGTATTGCTCTTCTGTGTCCAGTGCACAAGTTAGCTGTTGTAGACAGGTCTGCTGGTCCTAGTAGTGCACCAACTATAACCCAATAATCCTTCACCACCAATACTGCCCCCTGTATAAGGCCTTAGTGCAGAATCAGTGTTTTTTTTGGTCTCTTAACGGTCATTGAACTACCTCAGCCTCACCATAGAGGCTAGAAAACTGTGGTCGCTTGCACTCCCATGAACTGTGCACAAGCACGGCGGCCACTACACAAAGATTGCCGCTGAGAGGGCTAACATTTATGTCCTGGAATTATCAACTAGTAAAAACAAAGATATGCTCACCTGACCTAATCACTAAAGGTCTTTGTGGTTGTTTGTGGTGCGTTAAACATGGTTTAGTCTGTCAGTGTGAAGCGGGCATAACCCTTACACTACCTGATGGACGTGTACACACGCTGGATGTTTTAAAGAACTTTATTCCACCAATTTAGGAATGTAATGTGATTTCTGCCCTTTAGAGATTAAAACACAGCTCTGCGTCAACTACGTAATTTTTGGTGGGACTTTTGCCATGGATCCCCCTCCAGCTTGCCATGGTCCAGGTGTTAAGCCCCTTTAAACAACTTTTCCATCATTTATTGGCCAGAAACAGGCCCTATAGGTTTTCAAATTTGCATGCTCATTGAAGTCTATGGCGGTTTGCCAGATTCGCCTGTTCACGAACTTTTGCGGAAATTTGCATTTTTTTTATTTGCGAACTGAATATTTGATGTTCGCTACATCACTACTGACTCATTTTATTGCTTATATTTGCACCTGCTCTAAAATTGCAATGTGCTTCCTATGATGCAGTGCTCAGAACTGTATTCCATATTCCATATGTGGCCTTACAAGAGAGCTAAATATTGGGTAGCATTATGTTAGCATCCCTTGTTTTTATTTCTCTTTTAATGCACCACAAATTTGTATTTGCTTTAGCGGCAGCTGCAGCTGCATGGCATTGAATTCAATTACTGTAGTTAAAGAAAACCTGTAATGAGAAAAACCTCCCCTGGGGGGTACCCACCTCGGGTGGGGGAAGCCTCCGGATCCGATTGAGGCTTCCCCCGTCCTCCTCGGTCCCACAGCGGCGGAGAAAATCCTCCCGGAATGGCGGGGATGTAAATATTTACCTCCCGGGCTCCAGCGCAGGCGCAGTATCGGCTCTCCGCCTCAGAGATAGGCGGAAATAGCCGATCGATGTCGGGCTGCTCTACTGCGCAGGTGCAAGTCTCCTGCACCTGCACAGTAGAGCGGACCCGACAGAGATTGGCTATTTTCGCTTATCTCCGTGCGGAGAGCTGCAACAGTTCCCCCACTGGAGCCAGGAAGGGTAAATAAATCAACGCTTATCAGTGCTTTGAATCAGGATGATACCATTTATTGGCTAACTTAGAGATGGATAAACAGTGAGCTTTCGGCTTATAAAAAGCCTTCGTCGGACTGGTTCCTGACCAGAACTGAAAAACACAGCTGATATACACTGACATACAGAGGAGAAACATTCTTTAGCAAACATAAATGTAATTAGATGCCTCAACTGTTACTGAGGAGGCTTTCCCAGGCATCCTGGCTAAATTGATAAGATCAATATCAACATGAAAAAAGGTGGAGGGGTTTGTCTCTTTGTTAAGAATTCTTTTACAGCTGTCCTCAGCGATGAGATGGAAGAAGATTGCGAAGATGTGGAGTCCGTTTGGGTAAATATTCATGGTGGAAATAAAAGTTGCCAATTGCTTATTGGGGTATGCTACAGACCACCTCATATTAATGAAGCTGCAGAACTGCGATTACTACAGCAGATTGAAAAAGCTGCAAGTAAAAATGAGGTCATAATTATGGGCGACTTCAACTTTCCAGACATTGACTGGGGTATTGAGGCTACCCATTCTGGTAAAAGCAGCAGATTTCTGGCAGCACTACAGGACAATTACTTGACTCAAATGGTAACGGAACCAACTAGGGGGAATGCGTTACTGGATCTGATCATTTCTAATAGACCAGATAATGTATCAAATGTGCAGGTTCAAGAACATTTGGGAAATAGTGATCACAACATGATAACGTTTGATCTGGTGACTGATAGGCCACGGGGCAGCGGGACCACTAAAACTATGAATTTTAGAAAAGCAAAGTTCAATCAAATTAGGCAGGCACTAAGTTTGGTGAACTGGGATAATGTACTACAAGGGGAGGACACTGAAGGGAGATGGCAAGCTTTTAAACTTATTCTCAATCAATATTGTAGTATGTATATCCCATATGGAAACAAAATGTCTAGGAATAAAAAAAGGCCTCTATGGATGAATAGAAAGGTTAGGGATAAAATGAAGAGGAAAAGGAATGCCTATAAGGTCCTAAAACAGGAGGGGACCGAGGCTGCACTAAGCAATTATAAGGAGTGCAATAAAAATTATAGACCTGTAAGCGTAACATCAGTTGTATGCAAACTATTTGAAGGGTTACTAAGAGGTACTATACATGACTTCATAGTAGAAAATAATCTTATTTCTCAGCATCAACATGGGTTTACTAAAGACAGGTCCTGTTTGACTAACATGCTCAGCTTTTATGAGGTAGTGAATGCTAATATGGATATTGGGAATGCTGTAGATGTGATATACTTGGACTTTGCAAAGGCCTTCGACACTGTTCCCCACAGAAGTCTGGTGCAAAAGTTGAGGATGCAAGGACTGGGGAAGAGTTTGTGTGCATGGATAGGGAACTGGCTAATGGACAGAATACAAATAGTTGTGGTCAATGGATCGTACAATGGGAGACTGTTAGCAGTGGGGTCCCACAGGGGTCTGTACTGGGTCCAGTACTCTTCAATTTATTTATTAATGACCTAGTAAATGCAGTAGTGAGCAATGTTGCTATTTTTGCAGACGATAGTTCAATGTTGACAAATGTAAAGTCATGCATTTTGGTCGTACCAATGGTCTAGCACCATACAAAATAAATGGGATAGAGTTGGGGACATCAAACTTGGAGAAGGACTTAGGAGTACTCATCGACAACAAGTTAAATAATCGTACTCAATGCCAAGCCGCTGCAGCTAAAGTAAACAAAATTTTGGGATGCATTAAAAGGGAAATAAAAACTCGAGATGCTAGCATAATATTGTCCCTGTTTAACTCTCTAGTTAGGCCACATCTGGAATATGGAATTCAGTTCTGGGCACCACATTATAAAAAAGATATTGCAGTTTTAGAGCAGGTGCAGAGACGAGCTACAAAATTGATACATGGGATGGAAGGTCTCGCTTACCAAGAAAGGTTAGATAAACTGGGTTTATTTAGTCTAGAGAAAAGAAACCTTAGAGGGGATCTAATTAACATGTATAAATACATCAGAGGGCAATACAATAGCGTGGCGGATGAGCTTTTTGTCCCTAGGTCTTCTCAAAGGACTAGAGGACATGATCTGCGCATGGAGGAAAAATCTTTTAGCCATTTATTTAGGAAAGGGTTCTTTACAGTAAGAGTGATTAAGACGTGGAATGCATTGCCACAGGAAGTCGTTATGGCAAACTCTATACCTGCATTTAAAGGGGGCTTAGATGCTTTCCTTGCTTTGAAAGACATACATGGCTACAATTACTAGGTTATGCCTAATGATGTTGATCCAGGGATTTTATCTGATTGCCATCTGGAGTCAGGAAGGAATTTTTCCCTTTTGGGGCTAATTGGACCATGCCTTGTGGGGTTTTTTTTGCCTTCCTCTGGATCAACAGGGGTATGTGGGGGACGGGCTGGAGTTGTACTTTGTACTGGTTGAACTCGATGGACGTATGTCTTTTTTCAACCAAAATAACTATGTAACTATGACATGAAGCAGACTCTGGTGATGGGGAGACATCGTAAATTCCGAGTTCAAATTGTAACTGGGCTGGTTACATGCACCATTAATTCTAAGCCTAAGAGAATTGTGGCATTTAAAGCCAGCACATGAAAGCAAATAAAATGAATAGTGACAGTGAACACCATCTTACACGGCATATGGCACAAAAATAAATGAAAAGATTAAAAATTAAAAGAATTGTGGCATTTAAAACCCATAGTACCAGCACAAGAAGTTAGAGTCCTTGTTTAAACCATCTTCTACAGTTTTGAACCAATGAACCAATGTATAAACTTTGTTTCTTGTGTTAGTCTTTGTTTCTTGTGTTAGTCTTATGACCAAGATGGCGCCCCAGCAGTCGCCTCGGTCACATGGCTCCTGATCTAGGCTGTTTTTTCTAAGCTTCTAGCTGTACAATATAGTTCAGGATAGCTTTAAAGAACTGCTTCTTGTCTGGCGAAGCAGCCGATGTTTTTAATTTTTAGTTTTAGTCGTGGCAATTAGTTTTTAGTTTAGTTATAGTGTAGCTACTATTGCTTAGCTACTAGTGTAGCAGCCTCTGGCTGGTACTCACCCGATGCCTGCACGTGGTCCCACGACGGCCTTCAGCTCCACCGAACTGTCGACACCGCTCCGGTCCTTGCCTGCTGCTGCCACTACAGACCTCGCAGTCTGCGGACCTCCGTCCCCGCTGCATCCTCAGAAACATCCTGGCTCCTGGTCGCCGCTGCTACACCGGCCCGCTGCTCCCGCTGCCTGCCCGTCTCCAGCACAACACGTGGTCCCACGCCGCATCCTCCGAAACTTCCTGGCTCCTGGTCGCCGCTGCTACACCGGCCTACTGCTCCGGCTGCTCGACCATCTCCAGCACACCACGTGGTCCCACGCCGGTCCTCTGCCTCAGGCCCCCGGATAAGCCGCTGCTCCTCCTGACTCTCCGCATCACTCCACGCCTCGGATCCGCACTGCAAATCTTGGCTGCGCCCACCCAGTCATCTCTTCCTCCTGCGCTGAACCCACGTGGCTGCTCTCCACCAGCTGGGGACTCCGGCGTAGCTCCGCATCAGCAATCCGAGGGGGACTCCGCTCACTAGGCTGCGCCCGCCCAGCCCTCTCTTCCCCCTACGCTGACCCCACGTGGCTGCTCACCACCAGCTGAGGACTCCGGCGCAGCACCTCACCAGCATCTGAGGGGGACTCCGCTCCACTAGGCTCCTCACCTTTGCCTCCCCTTGGATGTTCACTCCAGGACCTGGGGCCCGTGACCAGCCTCCACTTCCTACAGCGGCTGCAGATCTTCCATGGTGAGTCCCATAGCTTGAACTGGACCCCTCCATCTGTCCCTGCTCTGCCAGCTTCATACCATCTTGTCCTTGCTCTGCCCCTGCCTCCATACCATCTGCCTGCACCTTACTACATACTGTGCCATGCTCCATACCATCTGCCTGCTCCTTACTACCTACTGTGCCATTCATGCTGTGCTGTGCGGGGCTGCCTGCCATACCATCCCTCTGTGCTGTCTGTCCCTCTAAACATACCGTGCCTTATACTGAGCTGTGCTGCCTACTCCTCTCCATCTATCCTGGCCATATGCTGTGCTGTACTAACCGTTGCTACCCGCTCCATACTATCTTACTATCTACTCGGGCCACACGCTGCGCTGGACTGTCCACTCAATACCACCTACCTGGGCCATCTACTGTGTTGTGCCACCTGCCCTTTTCCACCCACTGGGCAGCTCCATATCCACCCTTGTGCAACATCCTGTGCTGCCCGCTTCATACCATCCCTTTGAGCCGCAATGCCGTCCACCTGTGCCATACTCTGTGCTGTGCTGCCCGCAAAATACTACCTACTTGTGCCCTACACTACGCTAAATG
The DNA here is from genome assembly GCF_040937935.1 of Hyperolius riggenbachi. Classification (NCBI taxonomy): domain Eukaryota; kingdom Metazoa; phylum Chordata; class Amphibia; order Anura; family Hyperoliidae; genus Hyperolius; species Hyperolius riggenbachi. The sequence goes on from NC_090654.1 coordinate 157,805,808, forward strand.
GGCTCGAAACGGTTACAACATACTGCGACCCTATCCAGAGAGGCCCTCCTTGAATGGGAACCCCCAGACAGCCCCAAGCCACCATGGGGCTCCCCCCTGTGGGATGCTGTCTCCGCCCACATCAAATACCTAGTCTCCAAGTGGGCACCGAACAAACGCCGCCACAGGGGGAGGAGGGCTGGGGCCCTGGTCCGACTCAAAAGGAAAGGACTACGCTCCCCCGTCCCTGCCATCCTACTCGCAAATGTCTGCTCACTTCCCAACAAACTGGATGAGCTACTGCTCCTACTTGGTAGCAAACCCCAGATCAGCAAGAACACCCCTGTTCTCTGCTTCACTGAGACCTGGCTGAGTGATAGCATACCCGACGACTCTCTACACGTACCAGGCTACAACCTCCTAAGAGCAGACCGTGACGTAGCCCTCTCAGGGAAAACGAGAGGTGGGGGCATCTGCTTCTACATCAACACCTCCTGGTGCTCCAACATCACAACCCTCAACGTGACCTGCACCCCAGATGTTGAGTTCCTGGCCATAATCTGCAGGCCTCAATACTCCCCCAGGGAGTTCTCCTCCCTGGTCCTCGTCGGGGTCTACATCCCGCCAGACGCATGCTCCATGACTGCACTGCGAGTCCTCAGTGACCACATCTTGCGGTGGGAGACATCCCACCCTGAGGCTCTGATCATCATCCTGGGTGACTTTAACAAGGCAAAGCTACGACAGGAGTTACCCCGCTACAAGCAGCACATAACCTGCCCTACCAGAAACTGTAACACCCTGGACCACTGCTACACGGTCCACAAGAACGCATACAAGGCCACCCAAGGAGCCCCTCTGGGAAACTCTGACCACAACACAATCCATCTGATCCCCACCTATCGGCGGCTACTGGAGACCTCAAAGCCCTCCGTCAAAACCATCAAAAAATGGACAGCAGAAGCAAAACTGGAACTCCAAGCCTGTTTTGAAACCACTGACTGGACGACCCTGAAGGCACCCTCCCTTGATGAATGGGTCGAGAATGTCACCTCCTACATCAGCTTCTGTGAAGAAGCGTGCATCCCATCCAAGACCTTCAGGATCTTCCCTAATAACAAGCCTTGGTTTAACGATAAGCTCCGCCGACTCCGGAAACGCAAAGAGCAAGCGCACAGGTCTGGCTCCCCTGAGGAATACAGAGAGGCCAGGAATGCCCTGAAAAGAGAACTGCGATCAGCAAAGAAGGCCTACTCCGATAAGCTGGGCCTCTACCTCAAATCAAACAATACACGGGAGGTATGGAAGGGCCTGAGAGCAGCCACGAACTTCAAACCCGCACCTCAACCTGCGACCCCGAGCCTTCGACTGGCGGAGGAACTCAACGAGTTCTACTGCAGGTTCGAGCAACTTCCAAACCTGCACGTAGACCAAACAGCCACGACCAAGGGGTCCCCCCCCTTGGGTGAGCTCAGCGCCCTGGCTCCTGTTGCTGTCCAGGAATTAGAGGTACTCCGGCACCTCCGCAAGCTGAATCCCAGGAAGTCTTCTGGACCGGATGGAGTTTTATCGATCTGCCTGAGAACCTGTGCTGATCCCTGTGCTCACCTCTTTATTTGAGCAGTCACTATCAGATGGTGCAGTCCCCTCCTGTTTAAAGCGGTCCGCAATTGTACCAGTCCCCAAAAAACCCGGCAGCACGGAGCACAACAACTTCCGACCAGTGGCCCTAACTTCCAACATCATGAAGCTCCTTGAGCGGCTGGTCCTTGCCCACCTGAAGAGGTACACGGACTCTCACCTTGACCAGCTTCAATTTGCTTACAGGGCAAACAGATCCGTTGAGGATGCCATCAACGCCTGCCTGGCATACATCACTGTGTACCTAGAAAACCCTGCCTCCTACGCTAGGATCCTGTTCCTGGATTTTAGCTCAGCGTTCAACACGATCTGCCCAGACATCCTGCTCTCCAATCTGGTGCAGCTCGGAGTAGACCCCACCCTTCGAGCATGGATCAAGGACTTCCTGACAAACAGAACGCAACAGGTGAAGCTCGGCACTGCTACTCCAGCACTAGAACCACCAATACAGGGGCTCCACAAGGCTGTGTACTGTCACCACTACTGTTCTCCCTCTATACCAACAATTGCATATCATCCGTGGACTCTGTGAAGGTCATCAAATTTGCAGATGACACCACTATCATTGGCCTAATTGGCAGCACCGGAGAGCATGAGTACCGCAGTGAAGTCGAGAGAATCTGTAACTGGTGCAGAGACAACAACCTAGTACTCAATGCTGCAAAGACTGTTGAACTAGTCGTAGACTTCAGGAGGAACCCCCCCCCCCTCCCACCTGTCCTCATTGGGGGTACCGAAGTCTCGAGGGTGACATCAGTGCGGTTCCTCGGCACGACTCTCACCAACAACCTGAAGTGGGGGCAGAACACCTCCAAAATTCAGAAGAAATCTCAGCAGAGGTTGTTCTTCCTGCGCCAACTGAAGAGATTTGGCATGCCCAGGGAACTACTGACCAGCTTCTATACTGCCACCATAGAATCCATCCTCTGCTCCTCAGTCATTGTCTGGTACGCGGGCGCAACGGCCAGGGATAAACACAAACTGCAGAGAGTCATAGCTGATGCAGAGAGAATCATCGGGTCTCCTCTTCCACCTCTTGATCTTCTCCACTCCGCTAGGATGATGAAGAGGGCCTCTGTGATATCTCGTGATCCCTCCCACCCAGGCAACCGCTACTTCAAGCTCCTCCCACTGGGCCGACGCTACAGGACTATAGCATGCAAAACCACTAGACGGAAGAACACCTTCTTCCCCCAGGCGGTTCGGCTGCTGAACACCAACCTCCCCCTGCCAGGCCCACCTACCGGCATGCACTAGCGCAGGGCCACCACCACCATCATTATTATTATTAATTAACAATTTATTTGGTCTGCTCCTGCACGGCTGACCCAGGACTGTCATGTATACCATTACTGCTGTTCTAAAATTTCTCTGTGTTGTGTGTTTTGTTCTCTGTTACTATGTCTATGTCTATGTCATGTGTACCACAAATAATTCCAAATACAGTCATTGCTGTACTTGGCGAAATAAATATGATTCTGATTCTGATTCTGATGTTTCCCGATTTGAAGCCACCCATTAATACAGTGACGCGAAAATCGCTTAAAGGGACTCCGAGCAGTGCAGAAACTATGGAAAGATGCATATCATTTTAAAGCTCTCTTTCTCCTCTTTCCAATGATAGGTAAACCGCCGCCCTACGCCTTTTAGTTTTCGCTATTTTCGCGATTGAAATTGCCACGGCCGCAATTTCAATCGCAAAAATAAAGAAAACTAAAAGGCGTAGAATGACGATTTAGGTGTCGCCAGAAAGAGGAGAAAGAGAGATTTAAAATGATACCCATCTTTCCATAGTTACATTGTATTACACAGGCCGACTTTTTCTGCTGAATGGAGCTGCTGACACTGGGGAAAGTGTCGTCCTGTGTAATACAAGTAACTATGGAAAGATGGATATCATTTTAAAGCTCTCTTTCTCCTCTTTCTGGCGACACCTAAATCGTTGCTCTACGCCTTTCAGTTTTCTTTATTTTCGCGATTGAAAACGCGGCCACTGCAATTTCAATCGCGAAAATAGCGAAAACTAAAAGGCGTATGGCGGCAGTTTATATATCATTGGAAAGAGGAGAAAGAGAGCTTTAAAATGATATGCATCTTTCCATAGTTTCTGCACTGCTCGGAGTCCCTTTAAACTTTGTCCAGGTAAACAAAAGTGTGTTGGTATTGGGAGATCAGTATATTTTGTAATATCCTTTTTTCTGCTGTTAATAGTGGATCTGTGGTGCATCATGCGATCATGCAGAGGTTGTCTTGTTTCTCCCACATAAATTCCTTTGGGGCATTTTTCACACATGATCAGGTATACCACATTAGATGAGTTGCAGGAAAAGGTGCCTTGTACTTTGTATTCCTGTTGTGTACCTGGTATTAGTATCCTGTCAGTGGAATGGATGTGTTTACAGGTCCCACACCTTTTCCCTCGGCAGGGGAATGTTCCATTCTGTTCTGGCCTATTTAAGACACTCCTCACTATCATCTGCTTAAGATTGGGTGGCTGTCGGAACGCTAGGAGGGGAGGTTCAGGGAATATCTTTTTCAGTCTCTGATCCTTGTGTAGAAAAGGATGAAGTTCTTCTGCAATCTTTCTTAAGATTTCCAGGCGTGGGTTGTAGGTGACTACCAGTGGGACACGGCTCTCTTCCTTGTTCTGCTTGTACTCCAGGAGCTGAGTCCAAGGGATGTTGTTAGCTTTCATGATTTCGGTCTCAGCCATTAGAGGATTGTATCCCTGTTTAATGAAATTCTTCTTCAGGTAACCCAGGTTTTTGTCTTTGTCATCCCTGTCAGAACAGATCCAATTGCATCTTATTGCCTGGCTGTAAATTATGGAATTCTTTATATGTTTGGTGTGGAAATTGTCATACCTAAAGTATGTGGGGCGATCCGTCGGTTTGCGGTACATGGACATTTGTAAGCTGTTCTCTCTGATGTATATGGTGGTGTCAAGAAATTTAATCTCCCTGTGAGAGTAGCTCAGTTTCAGTTTGATTGTGGGATGGAAGGCATTGAAGTTCCTGTGAAATTGGATAAGATCCTCTTCACTTGCAGACCAGATGATCAAGATGTCGTCTATAAAACGGAAGTAGGCCATGGGTATTATATGACAAGTATCCAGGTATTCTTCTTCAATCTTTGCCATGAAGAGATTTGCGTACTGCGGTGCAAACCGTGAGCCCATTGCCACTCCCATTTGCTGTAAATAGAGGTCCTCCCCAAAAGTGAAATAATTGTGGGTGAGAACGAATCTCATCAGTCCAGCAATTGGCTTTATAGGTGTGCCCAAACCTTGAAGATATTTGCGACAGGCCGCAATACCATCATTATGGGGAATGTTGGTGTACAGAGACTCCGCATCCATAGTGGCAAGAATGGTGCCTCCAGGCACTGGGCCGACGGCTGCCAGTTGGTTCAGGAGGTGTGTAGTATCCTGTATGTAGCTGGGTCTTTTACAGACTAGAGGCTTCAAAATGTTTTCCAACCACCCTGAGATATTCTCTGTGAGAGTTCCATTCCCTGAGATTATGGGCCTGCCTGGGTTCCCCTCTTTGTGGACTTTGGGAAGCATGTAAAAGCAGGCGGTTCTCTGCTTTTCCGGGATAAGATTCTGTACATGAAGCCTGGTGTTTACGAGCAAAACTTTCTTTACCATTGTATTGAGTGCCATCCTGTACCTTTTTGTTGGGTCCTCCTGTAATTTGGTATAGTGCATGGTGTTAGACAACTGTCTTTGTGCCTCCTGGATATAGTCATTGGTGTTCATGATGACTATGGCACCCCTTTATCCACTGGTTTAATAATAATGTCCTTATTCTCCTTAAGGGATGTGATAGCTTGTTCCTCTTGCAATGTTATGTTATGAGCCAGTGTTTTTCTTTTATTCAGAACCCTGTCAGAGATTTGGCGTCTAAATTTGTTGATGTATTTGTCCAGGGTAGGATTTTTTCCAGCTATAGGGGTCCATTCGCGTTTTTTTTGTGCATCTGGTGTGTGTTGGCTCATTATCAGTAGTGTTCCAAGATTCCTTGTCATAGTAGTGTTCCTTGAGACATAGCTTCCTGAAGCTCCATATCGCCACAGAGTGAAATCTTGTCTATGGGCTTTGCAGGACAAAATGTCAGGCCTTTGGACAGTACTGCCATTTTAGCTTCAGTGGCCTGATAAGAGGAAAGGTTGATGACACATGTGGGTTGCTCTTTCTCTGCTGCTTCTGTATCCAGGTGTCCATTCTTTATTCTGAGTCTCTGAAGTTTTTTCTTCTTGTTTTTAATTAACCATTTCCGCCGCCCGGACGTGAAGCTCACGTCCGGGCGGCAGCTCTGTAGCGCTCCCGCGCTTGGGCGCGCTCCCGCCCGCGATCGCGGGCGCGCCCCCGCATCCCCGCTGTGCCGCCCGGTAGCCCTGGGATCAGTGAAAGGGAACATGGTTCCCGATCACCGATCCCTTTCCCCCGCAGAAAAACCGAAGCGCTCACCTGTGAGGCTTCAGTTCTTCTGCCCGGAGAGAGTTCCGCATCGCCCTTGTACTTCCGCTTAGCAGGAAGTACAAGGATGGAGAAAAAAAATGAAGGTGGCCATCTTGTGGCCAAATAGCAAAACTACAGCTACACATTTTTAACATTACAATTTACATAGACAACAACATTAAAAATTAACTGTTTATGCCCCACACCAAAATATTCCCCAAATAAAAATTTTAATGGGAAAAAAAAAATTACAATTAAAAAAAAAGAAAAAAAGACATAAATAGTTACCAAAGGGTCTGAACTTTTTAAATATGCATTTGAAGGGGGTATACTACAAACATTTTTTAAATTATAGGCTTGTAAATAGCGATGAACGCAAAACGGAAACAATGCACCTTTATTTCCAAATAAAATATTGTACATACAATGTGATAGAGACAAAATTTAAATGGTATAATAACCGAGACATATGTGCAAATAAAATACATAGGTTTTAATTATGGTAGCGTGGATTATTTTAAAGCTATAAAGGCCGAAAACTGAGAAATAATGAATTTTTTCCATTTTTTTCTTATTAATCCTGTTAAAATGCATTTACGGTAAAGTGGCTCTTAGCAAAATTTACCACCCACAGAAAGCCTAATTAGTGGCGGAAAAAACAAGATATAGATCAATAAATTGTGATAAGTAGTGATAAAGTTATTAGCGAATGAATGGGAGGTGAAAATTGCTCCGATGCATAAGGTGGAAAATCCCCGCGGGCTGAAATGGTTAAGATCCTCTGCAATTTCCTATAAAAGGTCTGTAGCTGTTCCCATGCTCCTGTGGGGTCATCAGTTAAAGTTGATTTCAGACTTTGTATATAATCCTTCACAATCCTCTTCAGGTTATAGCAGATATTTATTAGGTTGTTTCGTACTCTCTCTGAGCTCCTCCTGCAGATTTGTTCTGCAAACCTGCTATTGTATGTATGCAGAGTGGGATTCTGTATCCTCAGTCCTTGTGGTACAAGGTTCTCTTTTTTGCATGTAGTCAATAAAAAGATGTTGCTGTCCAGCTGTGCAAGTACTCACTTCAGTAGGGGGAAGCCTCAGGGTCCCAATGAGGCTTCCCCCTACCGAGGTGAGTACCCCCCAGGGGACTTTTTTTTTGTTACAGGGTACTCCTAAAGGCTTGTACACACGCATGACCAAAGTCATCTGATGTGGCCAATAACGACCACTTCACTGGTCGTCATGCAGGGGTATTGTTAACAGCCTCGTGGTCAGTGGAACTACAACAAACTTTATTTAGACAAAACATCTTTAACCACTTCACAACTGAGGGGTTTTACCCCTGGAGCACCAGAGCAATTTCCACCTTTCAGCACTCCTTCCATTAATTCGTCTATAACTTTATCATTACTTATAGCAATGAAATGAACTATAACTTGTTTTTTTCGCCACCAATTAGGCTTTCTTTAGGTGGGACATTATGCCAAGAATTAATTTATTCTAAATGTGTTTTTTAATCAGAAAATAGGAAAAAATGTGGGGAAAAAATCATTATTTTTCAGTTTTCGGCGATTCTAATTTTTAAATAATGCATGCTACTGTAATTAAAATCCATGAAATGTATTTGCCCATTTGTCCTGGTTATTACACCATTTAAATTATGTACCTATCACAATGTTTGGTGCCAATATTTTATTTGGAAAAAAAGGTGCATTTTTTTCAGTTTTGCGTCTATCCCTAATTACAAGCCCATCCTACCTAATAAAACCTAAGTATCGCTGGGTCCAGCGGTTTGCAGCGTCCCTGTGCCCCTGGTAATTTGTTACTGCGCACGTGCGGCGGGTGTACGCCGGGCTCGCGCAACGGGGGCGCGCCAGCATGCGCAGTGACTGGCAGCGGTGTTGAAGAAAGACCTAGAGCCCGTTTTTAAACGGCTTGGGTCTACTAGTAGTTTATAAAGTAACAGTGTTATACCCTCTTGACATAAATATTTAAAGAGTTCAGTCCCTAAGGTAACTATTTATGTATTTTTTTTTATTGTAATTTTTTTTTTCTTTTTATTACAAAAAAAAAATAAAACAATTGGGGAGTGTGGGAGTTAATGAGTTAGCTTATAATGTAAAAGAATGTATTTATATATGAAAAATGTTTTTGACTGTAGTTTTACTTTTTAGCCACAAGATGGCCACAGTAATTTTTTGTAATTGCGTCCTGTAAGCGTAGGAAGTACGCTTACAGGAAGTTCAGTGAGGCTGGGAAACTTTTTTTTTTTCACAATGATCGCGCAGCTTCTCATAGAAGCAGCCGATCATTGCTGGGGGGCTTAGATCAACGAACGGGAACAGTTTTTCCCGTTCATTGATCTCCGGACGAGCGGGCGGTGGCGTGCACGAGTGCAGGAGCGCGTGCACGAGTGAGCGGGAGCGCGGTCAGTGGCGGTGGCGGCGGGGGGTGCGTGTATCTACGCTCCTAAAGATAAAAGGAGCGTAGATACACGCACCCGTGGTGGTAAAGTGGTTCAACAACCTGAATGCAGTACTTTAGACACATTAGCATACAACTAGAATGCAGTACTTTTATGTTACTGTAGGTTGCAACAGATCACAGTACAGTATACAGGTAGTCCTCGGTTAACGAACGAGATAGGGACTGTCAGCTCGTTCTTAACCTGAATCTGTCCTTAAGTCGGGCCCCCCATTTTAAATGCAGAGTAAGCGCAGTGGAAGGTAGATAGAAGACATCTCACCTGATCCTCTGCGGTAGAAGGTCCCCTCGTGGTGCCTGGAAGCTTCGCAGCCCGTCCTTTCGCTCAGTCCACTGTTCCCGGTTCGGTTTCACATGCGTCGCATAATGACGCAATTAGGAAGCGCCGCCACTAGGGGGCTTTTCCTGATTGCATCACTATGCGACGCATAAGAAGCCGCTGAGGAACAGTGAACGGAGCGAGAGGACGGGCTGCGCAGCTTCTGGGCACCACTATGGGACCTTCTACCGCCGAGGATCAGGTGAGATATCTTCTATCTACCTTCTGCTGAGCTTACTCTGCATTTAAAACGGTGCAGAAGAGGTAGTCCCCGGCGGCGTGACGTCATTGTGACGGGACGGAGCTATGGTCGCGGCGTTTGTATCGGCGGGTCGTTTGTAAGTCGGGCGTTCGTTAACCGGAGACTACCTGTATGTACCTTTATATCCTAACATCTCCCTTCTCTCTTGCAAATTTAAGTAAATGCTAAACATAAGACAGTTTGTGGACTGCTGCATCTAAGAAAAAATAAGTCAGAAGATGTAGTCTGTATATTTTAAAGGTGTTCTGATAACTCATCGAGTGCAGCGAGGGGGTGCAGAATCATCATCTACAGGTGTCCCCAACTCCGATTCATTCAGTAATGTATTGTCAGGTATGTTCACAGCTGGATCATCTCTGTCCCTCGGAGAGGGTTCCTCATTGTCTGTATCACTTCTCTTCTTTGTTGCTCTAAGAAATCTCCTGTTTCTTTGGTACAAATGTCTGCCTGCTTCTACCACAGATAAGCGGGGAGCAACTTGCTGTACACATGTACCTTTCTTCCACAGTCCATCAGCTGAGGAAGGTGCTGGTTGCATGCACACTGATTTGAGCTGTGGGAAGAATAATTTTTTTGTTTTTCTGGACATAAGTCTTTGGACTGGACTACTTTTATTCCCTTCTGTTGTTGTGTTTCTACAATCTAAGATAGCTTTCCAAAAATCTTTGCCATCTCTCTTGGCTTGGATTGGCTGTGGTCAGGGTTGCTCGGATACCTCCAATCAAGATTTGAGTGAATTTGAACCAGGGTATGCAGTGGCGTAGCTAGGGTCTTTGACACCCGGTGCGGATACTTTACCGACACCCCCCTCCCCCCCCAAAAAAAAAAGCAGAGTGCGCAGCGGCAAAAAAATGGGTGTGGACATGACATCACATGGGTGGGGGTAACTGTAATGTAACTGTAACAGTAAGGCAGTGGGCTAATATAGGTAGCCAGAATAGTTGCCCCCAGCATATGTTAGATAGGTAGGTTCCCCCAGTATAGGTTAGTTAGGTAGGTGCCTCCAATATAGGTAGCCAGTATAGTTGCCACCAGTATAGGCTAGCTAGGTAGGTAGGTGCCCCCAATACAGGTTAGATAGGTAGGTGCCCCAGTATAGATTACATAGGTAGCTGCCCCCAGTATAGGTTAGATAGGTAGGTGCCTCCAGTATATGTTAGATAGGTAGCTGCCCCCCAGTATTGGTTAGATTAGGTAGGTGCCCCCCAGCAAAGGTTAGATAGGTAGCTGCCCCCCAGTATAGGTTAGATTAAGTAGGTGCCCCCAGTATAGGTTAGATAGGTAGCTGTCTCCCAGTATAGGTTAGATAGGTAGCTGCCGCCCAGTATAGGTTAGATTAGGTAGCTGCCCCCAGTATAGGTTAGATTAGGTAGGTACCCCCCGGTATAGGTTAGATAGGTAGCTGTCGCCCAGTATAGGTTAGATTAGGTAGGTGCCCCCCAGTATAGGTTAGATAGGTAGCTGCCGCCCCGTATAGATTACATAGGTAGCTGCCTCCCAGTATAGGTTAGATAGGTAGCTGCCCCCCAGTATAGGTTAGATAGGTAGCAGCCCCCCAGTATAGGTTAGATTAGGTAGGCGCCCCCCAGTATAGGTAAGATAGGTAGCTGCCCCCCAGTATAGGTTAGATAGGTAGCAGCCCCACAGTATAGGTAAGATTAGGTAGGCGCCCCCCAGTATAGGTTAGATAGGTAGCTGCCCCCCAGTATAGGTTAGATTAGGTAGGTGCCCCCAGTATAGGTTAGATAGGTAGCTGCCCCCCAGTATAGGTTATATAGGTAGCTGCCCCCCAGTATAGGTTAGATAGGTAGCTGCCCCCCAGGATAGATTAGGTAGGTGCCTCCAGTATAGGTTAGGTAGGTAGCTGCCCCCCAGTATTAGGTAGGTGCCCCCCCCCCTAATGGAGGGGCAGCCGCGGGGAGGGCAGCCCGACCTCTCCCTCCCTTCCTCTCCCCGGGCTGCCCTCCGTGCTCCCCCCTCCAGACTGCAGAGTGAGCGCGCAGGGAAGCGCTATATACATCTACTCACCTACCTGGTTCCAATCGCCGCTCACTAGCCGCCAGTCTCCTCTCTGCATACACGCTGATACACACGCTTCTTCCTGTTTAGCCGGATGCAGCGTGTATATCAGCGTCTATACAGAGAGGAGTCCAGCGGCTAGTAAGCGGCGATTGGAACGCAGGGAGGTGAGTAGCTGTGTATAGCGCTTCCCTGCTGCGCATTACTCTGCATCTGAGGGGGGAGCACGGAGGGCGGCCCGGGGAGAGGAAGGGAGGGAGAGGTCGGGCTGCCCTCCCCGCGGCTGCCCCTCCATTACAGCGCACCCCCTCTAGGGCGGCTGGGGTCACCCAGAGGCGTATCTGGGTAATATGGCGCCTATGGCAAAGACTGAAATGCCCCCACCCACCACCACCACCCCAGGATACAGAGATTCAGAAGCCATGGTGCTCTAGATTTTACAATTAATTAGCCGTGTGCCTCAAGACTAAATAGTCACTTGCTTCCAGATAAACTAGTAAAGTAGTCACATGCTTCCAGATTAAATAATTAATAAGTTCCATGCCTCCAGATAAAATAATCAAATAATTCTATGCCTCCAGATAAAATAATCAAATACTTCCATGCCTCCAGATAAAATAATCAAATACTTCCATGCCTCCAGATAAAATAAGTAGTCATGTGCCGCACAATAAAAATAAAATTGTCACAATCATCCAGATAAAATAGTGAAGTAGTCACACACCTCCAAATAAAATCAATTAAACAGCCAGGTTTCTCACAACAAACAAATTACATAGGCAGGTGCGTCAAGATAAAATGATTAAGTAGCCAAGTTTGCCCTGCATAAACAAATTAACTAGCCATGTTCCCCCGATAAAATAATTAAGTAGCCATGTGCACATATACAGTATTAGTATTAGGTTGCAAGATGTATCCCCATGATATTAGGTAGCCATAGCTGTCCGCTAATTGCTGTCTTGGCGCAGGGTGCTTGCTGAGGGCTGTCGGCAGGGAGCTGGCTGGGGCAGGGAGCTGCCTGGAGTAGGATGCTGGCTGCCTGAGGCATAGTGCAGGCTGGGGTAGGGTGCTGCCTGGGGGCAGACTGCTGCCTAGCGCAGGGTGCTGGCTTGGGCAGGGTGATGGCTGGATTGGGCAGGTTGCTGGTTTGCTGAGGCAGGGTGCTGGGTTGCTGGGGCAGGGTGCTGGCTTGAGCAGGGTGCTGGTTTGCTGGGGCAGGTTGCTGACTGGCTTGGGATGGGTGCTGGTTTGCTGATGCTGGGTTCTAGCTTGCTGGGGCAGGGTGATGGCTGGTTTGGGCAGGGTACAGGCTTGCTGGGGCTGAGTGCTAGATGGCTTGGGCTGGGTGCAGGGTGCAGATTTGCTGGGGAAAAGTGCTGGCGTGCTGGGTGCAGGCTTGCTGGGGGGGGGGGCTGGGTGTAGAGATGAGCGTAATGGAGTAATTACGATTTAGCGAAATTTCGCGTAATTAGTGTAATTATGTTTATGGCCGTAAGTACATAATCGTAATGAAGAAGGATTTCGCGAAATTTCGCGTAAGCGTAATTTTCGCGTAATTTTCGCATTGCAACGGGTATTATGAAATTAATGCGTATGGTCATGCTCCCGAAGCGGAAAAGTTGACGCATGTATCAATGTTAGGTAGCCGCCGACTTTAAGGGTTAATAGCAAAGCCCCCTTAAATGCTAAGAGCCTCAAATTTGGAGAATATATTAAGGAGATCAGCTGGAATAAGAGGAAAAACATTTTTTTCAAAAAGACCTTATAGTTTTTGAGAAAATCGATGTTAAAGTTTCAAAGGAAAAATGTAAACATTTAAAAACCCGCCGACTTTAACGGTTAATAGCAAAGCCTGCTTAAAGTTTAGGAACACCAAATTCCCAGGGTATATTAAGGGGATCAGTGGGAATAAGAGGAAAAAAATTTTTTCAAAAAGACCTTATAGTTTTTGAGAAAATCGATTTTTAAGTTTCAAGGGCGAAAATGTCTTTTAAATGCAGAAAATGTCAGTTTTTTTTGCACAGGTAACAATAGTGTATTATTTTCATAGATTCCCCCAAGTGGGAAGAGTTTTACTTACTTCGTTCTGAGTGTGGGAAATATTTTAAAAAAAACGACGTGGGGTCCCCCCTCCCAGACCTCTTTAACCCCTTGTCCCCCATGCAGGCTGGGATAGCCAGAATGCGGAGCACCGGCCGCGTGGGGCTCCGCACCCTGACTATACCAGCCCGCATGGTCCATGGATTGGGGGGTCTCGGAAGGGGAGGGGCAGCCAAGCTTTCCCCTCCCCCTCCGAGCCCTTGTCCAATCCAAGGACTTTTTATCCAAATCCTTTTAATTTGAAGGAACCCCATTGGTCTGCTAAGGACCAATGGGGCTCCTTGGAGCCAAAATACAAAGATGCTTCTCAGAGCTCTGAGCTATATAGCTCAGAGCTCTGTCGGGTCCGTGCAGCGCAGACGCGTATGCGGCGGCGGCGAGTGACGTCGGGTGCGGCGTAGTTACAATGTAACAAAGTTGTTACATTGTAATAACTTTGTTACATTGTAACTGATAGAACATTTCCGAGGCTATTTCGAGGGATCATTTATTTAAAGGGACAGGTAAGTATTAATGGTTAATTAAGAATATTAAAGGACTTTTTTCGTGGTTATGTTTTTTGTTCAATTAAAATACTTTTTCTAAGTGTTTGTGTGTTTATTTACTTTTAACTCTTAAAGGAAATGGGTAAGGGGTACAAGTACCTCTATACTCATTTCTCCTGGGAGGGGGGGTGGGCATCTGGGGGACCCCTTTTTAAAGGGGACTCCCAGATTCCACCATGAACCTCCCCCCCAGGAAATCGCGGCCTCCACCTCCACCGCCCATCGGAGGTGGAGAAGAGCCCCTTGTCCTTGGATTGGACAAGGGCTCGGAGGGGGAGGGGAAAGCTTGGCTGCCCCTCCCCTTCCGAGACCCCCCAATCCATGGACCATGCGGGCTGGTATAGTCAGGGTGCGGAGCCCCACGCGGCCGGTGCTCCGCATTCTGACTATCCCAGCCTGCATGGGGGACAAGGGGTTAAAGAGGTCTGGGAGGGGGGACCCCACGTCGTTTTTTTTTAAATATTTCCCACACTCAGAACGAAGTAAGTAAAACTCTTCCCACTTGGGGGAATCTATGAAAATAATACACTATTGTTACCTGTGCTAAAAAAACTGACATTTTCTGCATTTAAAAGACATTTTCGCCCTTGAAACTTAAAAATCGATTTTCTCAAAAACTATAAGGTCTTTTTGAAAAAAAAATTTTTCCTCTTATTCCCACTGATCCCCTTAATATACCCTGGGAATTTGGTGTTCCTAAACTTTAAGCAGGCTTTGCTATTAACCGTTAAAGTCGGCGGGTTTTTAAATGTTTACATTTTTCCTTTGAAACTTTAACATCGATTTTCTCAAAAACTATAAGGTCTTTTTGAAAAAAAAAATTTTCCTCTTATTCCTCCTGATCTCCTTAATATATTCTCCAAATTTGAGGCTCTTAGCAATTAAGGGGGCTTTGCTATTAACCCTTAAACTCGGCTGCTTTTTTATATTATACGGAGCGTTACGGTTTAACGCGAAATTACGGTAGCGTTTAATGCGAAATTACGGCATGAACGAAACGCAAAATTACGCATTGAAAATTACGCTTACGGTATTTTCAATTACGATTTTAATGGCAATTACGCTACTGTAATTTCGCATCGTAATCGCAAATTTCGCATGCGTAATTTTAGTAATGCGAAATTACGAAAATTTCAGCTCAACTCTAGCTGGGTGCAGGCTTGCTGGGGGGCTGGGTACAGGCTTGCTGGGGGGCTGGGTGCAGGCTGGCTGGGAGGCGGCTGGGTGCAGGCTGGCTGGGAGGAGGCTGGGTGCAGGCTGGGTGCAGGCTTGCTGGGAGGCTGGGTGCTGACTGGGTGCAGGCTTGCTGGGGGGGGAGGCTGGGTGCAGGCTTGCTGGGGGGCTGGGTGCTGACTGGGTGCGGGCTTGCTGGGGGGGCTGGGTGCTGACTGGGTGCAGGCTTGCTGGGGGGCTGGGTGCTGACTGGGTGCAGGCTTGCTGGGGGGCTGGGTTCAGGCTTGCTGGGGGACTGGGCGCAGGCTTGCTGGGGGGCTGGGTGCGGACTGGGTGCAGGCTTGCTGGGGGGGCTGGGTGCTGACTGGGTGCAGGCTTGCTGGGGGGGGCTGGGTGCAGGCTTGCTGGGGGGCTGGGTGCAGGCTTGCTGAGGGGACTGGGTGCAGGCTTGCTGGGGGGGCCGGGTGCAGGCTGGCTGGGGGGGGCTGGGTGCAGGCTTGCTGGGGGGGGCTGGGTGCTCACTGGGTGCAGGCTTGCTGGGGGGCTGGGTGCAGGCTTACTGGGGGGGTGGGTGCTGACTGGGTGCAGGCTTGCTGGGGGGGGCTGGGTGCAGGCTTGCTGGGGGGGTGCAGGCTTGCTGGGGGGGCTGGGTGCTGACTGGGTGCAGGCTTGCTGGAGGGGCTGGGTGCAGGCTTGCTGGGGGGGCTGGGTGCAGGCTTGCTGGGGGGGCTGGGTGCAGGCTTGCTGGGGGGACTGGGTGCAGGCTTGCTGGGGGGACTGGGTGCAGGCTTGCTGGGAGACTGGGTGCAGGCTTGCTGGGGGGATTGGGTGCAGGTTTGCTGGGGGGGCTGGGTGCAGGCTTGCTGAGGGGGGCTGGGTGCAGGCTAGCTTGAGGGGGCTGGGTGCTGATGCTGACTGGGTGCTGGCTTGCTGGGGGGCTGGGTGCAGGCTTGCTGGAGGGGCTGGGTGCTGACTGGGTGCAGGCTTGCTGGGGGGGGGGCTGGGTGATGACTGGGTGCAGGCTTGCTGGGGGGGGGCTGGGTGCATGCTTGCTGGGGGGGAGGGGCTGGGTGCTGACTGGGTGCAGGCTTTCTGGGGGGGGCTGGGTGCAGGCTTGCTGGGTGCAGAATGGGTGTTATTACAGACCTCAGATCTGCGGCGACCAGTCCTCCGCTGATGAATCCAATCAGTCAGTGCCGCCCCTGCCGCTTGAACATCCACGTTATTTCAGGTAGTATCAGCGCGTAGTGACAGAAGGGACGCACGCTACTCGCGCCCAGAGTACTCCACATGCGGAAGTGACGTCATTAGTCCCTTCCGCAGGAGGAGAACACTGTGCGCGAGTAGCGTGCGTCCTTCTGACACTGCTTATGCGCTGATTCTGCCTGCAATAATGAGGATGTTCAGGCGGCGGGGGCGGCACTGACTGATTGGATTATTGCGGGAGGGGGGCGCAGGCAATGGCGGCAGCGGCTGGTGGCATGGGGGCAGGTATGGCGCCCATAGCACAAGCCATACCTGCACGCACCCCCATAGTTACGCGTCTGGGGTCATCCCACCTGGTGCGGGTCGCACCCCCCGCACCCCTGTCACGACGCTACTGAGGGTACGTGGAAATCGAGTCATAATCACGAATGGCCTTTAAATTGCTTCCAAAACTTATTTTATGGTAAATGATGCATAAAGCATCATGTTTGTTTTTTAAGAAAAAACGCAATTAAATATGTGTGGAGGTATAATGAAAAAAGAAAAAAGTTTTAATGGAAAACATTTGTTTTCTGTATTTCTTTCTTTTTCTTGCTCTTCTTCTTCTTCTTCTCCTGGTTCTTCTTCTTCTTGTTTTTCTCCTGGTTCTTCTTCTTCTTGTTTTTCTCCTGGTTCTTCTTCTTCTTGTTCTTCATCAGGTTCTTCTTAATTTTCTTGTTCTTCTTCACCATCTTCTTCATTTTCTTGTTCTTCTTCACCATCTTCTTCATTTTCTTGTTCTTCTTCCTCTTGTACTCAACCTCATTTTTTTTTCTTTCATTTTTTTTATTTTTCTGCAACAGCATAGCTAAATTGTGGCATAATAGCTAGTCGCGCATGGCAGAAGCGCATAATTCTGTGGACCCTGGTGGTGGGAGGACAGACATCAGGAGGTTAAATGCAGCAGCAGCAGGAGGAGGAGTAACGTGTGGCAGCAGACAATATAATAGGCCATGGCACCTAGCGGTGGTACCACGGCTGTAAATATAACACTGAGCAAACAGCATAAGGTTCCAGACAGCTGTTGTGAAGCCCGCATTGTGTCCAATACACAACTTGGACAGCACAGTTTTCAACTCAGACACCTCATATGTTTTTTTACAACAATAAATAGCTATTGTAGTGGCATAATAGCTAGTGGTGCATGGCAGCAGCGCATAATTCTGTGGACCCTGGCGGTGGGAGCACAGATATCAGGAGGTTAAATGCAGCAGCAGTAGCAGCAGGAGGAGAGGGAGTAATGTGTGGCAGCATACAATATAATAGGCCATGGCACCTAGTGGTGGTACCACGGCTGTAAATATAACACCGAGCAAACAGCATGAGGTTCCAGACAGTGGTTGTGAAGCCCACATTGTGTCCAATACACAATTGGGAAAGCACAGTTTTCATCCCAGACACCTCTAAAAAAAATTAACAACAACAAAATATATAGTTATTGTAGTGGCATAATAGCTAGTGGCGTATGGCAGCAGCGCATAATTCTGTGGACCCTGGTGGTGGGAGAACAGACAACAGGAGGTTAAATGCAGCAGCAAGAAAAGGAGGAGTGACGTGTGGCAGCAGGCAATATAATAGGCCATGGCACCTAGCGGTGGTATCACAGCACCTAAAAAAAACCAGGCCAAATTAGCAGGAGACTGAAGGTTGGTGTGCAAAAAAACATTCCCAGCCACCTCATGTTCCCCTCTCGCCGACAGCAGGGGCCAGAAATGTGCCTTCAATCCAGGCCTGGTTTATTTTCAGGAATGTCAGTCTGTCTACAGACTCTGGGAACAGATGAGAGCCCTTCTTGGTGATCATGCCACCGGCCGCAATGAAGCACCTCTCGGACAGCATGCTGGAAGGGGGGCAAGCCAGGACTTCCAGGGCCTACTGCGCCAGCTCCCACCAGATCTCCAAGTGCTTTACCCAGTACTCCATGGGGTCCACAGGGGCCTCGATGTCAAGCCCGCTGAAGGACCCCATGTAGTCTGCCACCATCCGGGTCAGACACTGGTTCTGACTTTGAGAGGAGGATGCTGCTGCAGGCAGCTACTCTCCCGGGCAGCTCTACCGTCGTGTAGAGTGCCTTAGTCAGAGACAGCAGGTCTCCTGGGCACCTACTTCTGCTGCTGCTGGCTGCAGGCACCCGCTGCTGTGCTGGCTAGACAGGGACAGAGGGAGTGGAAGGCTGGGGGAAGGCTTCCTCCAATCGCCGAACAAGGATCCGCTGCAACTCCCTTGTTCGCTGCTCAGGGTCTCCAGCAGGCAGGAACTGACCCACCTTCCCCTTCAGCCGTGAGTCCAGGATCATGCTGATCTAGATGTCCTCCCGAACACACATCTGGATCACCCTGGGGTCCCTGCGCAGGCACCACAGCCTGTGCGCTGCCATCATGGTCGTTGGCAATGCTGTCCTCCTCCTCTGGCCCCTGAGGCTCTTCTTGCCCTCTCCACCATTGCACCACTGCAGCTGCGCTCTGCAGTTACCCCTCAACAGCCACGTCAGGGACCTCCAACTCCTCCTCCAACACTTCAAAGTCCTCCTGAGAGGTGGACTGCGTAGGTCCCCTCTCCCTCTTCCAGCAGATCAAACAGGGCCCTGTCCAGCAGAAAAACCATGGGCACCCACTCGGAGAGGGATGCCCATTCCTGGTTCACCATGTTGGTTCCCTGCAGGAAGGGAGCCAACACCAAACACACCTGCTGCATCTGCCCCCACTGTACGTTGGTGAGGGCCTGGAGGTTGGTGGTGCTGGAAACATTTGCGTCAACGATGTGTCGGCTGATGGGCCTCCTCTGCTCATCCAGCCACTTCAACCTCGCCAGGATGGAATTCTAGACAGGTTTGCTGAGACACCAGCGGAGCGTCGGAAATGGCGCACAATTTTCCATGCCGTTTTCAACAGATTGTCCATCCCCTGGAAGGTGCACAGGAACTTCTGCACCACCAGGTTCAGGACGTGGGCCAAACATGGGACATGGGTCAAGCTTCCCCTGGTGATGACAGACAGCAGGTTGGCTGCATTGTCGGACACCACCAATCCGACTCTGAGGCCTCTGGGGGTCAGCCACCTCTGCTCCTGCTCCCTGAGGTTGTGTTACGCTCGGTGGTATATTCTCCACAGTCAGCACGTAATGCATAACCTGACGTGAAGATGACACACACACACGCAAGCACAAGGAACCAGGATATCCCCAGTGTAGTGGAGGAGAGGACTGACTCCCGTAGGAGATGTGGCGCACAGAGCAGGCGTAGATCCGAGCAACCACAAACAATACTTAATATACAATGGATATGATATTCCTAGCATATTATAATTACAGCTATCAATGAAACTACAAACGACTGACTAACATATGTATATATCGGCGATGAACCGATATATAACGTAAGCAAGGAACACTAGCTAGGAATTGGAGCAATACAAGGAACAGGACTAGGAAGGATTCACTACTTCTACACAGAAGTGAGCGCAATCCACGCAAGGTAACAGGAACAGGACTGAACTAATTAAGCACGGGTGATCACGATAAGCGCAACCTACCGAAACGTGCTGGAAACCGACTGACTGAACACAGGATATAAACAGTTCGAGTACGTATATATCAGCGACACTGATGTATTAACGTAACACGAATACAAGGAAAATAAAAAACGTGCTAGTATGCGTGTATATCGGCGATGAACCAATATATGATGCAAGACTAGCGAATTAACAAATACTGATAAACAGGAACAGGACTAGAAGGACTCACTGACTCCTATGCAGGAGATCAGTGCAGTCCACATGAATTACACTAGAACTAGGAACACGGTCTGGGGCCAGAGTAACAGCAAGACAGGCTGATGCTGAAACTATGATAGCCCGAGGAGCACTGCAGGAAGCAGCTCTTTATACTGAGGTCATCCAATGGGAGCAGACATGCAGATTCCCACACAGGTGAATGATAAACAGTCACAAGCTGGCAGCAGGGAAAGGCAGACAAAACTATGCAACCTGCATGAAAGGGGTTGCAGCTCCCCTGCAACAGACAATGTTTGACTTCACAAGAGCATCCAAACTGTCATTAACTTCAGAGCGACTGCAGATGGAAT
Organism: Hyperolius riggenbachi; assembly: GCF_040937935.1. Classification (NCBI taxonomy): domain Eukaryota; kingdom Metazoa; phylum Chordata; class Amphibia; order Anura; family Hyperoliidae; genus Hyperolius; species Hyperolius riggenbachi. The sequence continues at coordinate 157,826,111 of NC_090654.1, forward strand.
CAACACTCCGTGTGAGCGCAAGCAAAACTATGTGTAACAAGCGTTGAGGAGGCAGCTGCGAGAAACCTTGCCGCCGCCGCTGCTGCCTCCATTCCGCTGCCCAGTGTGTCTCCCGTGCCTCCGGCGTCTAGCACGCTGAGGACGGGTTTGTCAGCTGCTCATTTGGTCGCATTGTCGCGTGTGCGCGCGCACAGACAGGACCTTTATGCAGGGAGGAGGCGCGTCAGCTGACCGGCTGGTCAGCTGATGTCAGAGGAGACGTCCGCCGCTCCTCATTGGCTGAGAGTAGTGGGCGTGCCTATGGGGTCTCCTCCGCTTCTTAAGCCTCTCGGCTTCGATCGCAACTCGTCTACTGTTGCGAATACTTATACTTCAGACTAGTTCCAGGGTGTTGATGATCCAGGAGCTCACACCCAGATTAGGGACTTGTGTTACCAATCTGTTATCCGTCAGACTAGTTCCAGGGTGTTGATGATCACGGACCTCACACCCAGATTAGGGACTTGTATGATCATTCTGTTATTCTTCAGACTAGTTCCAGGGTGTTGATGATCACGGAGCTCACACCCAGATTAGGGACTTGTGTTATATCTCTGTTATACTTCAGACTAGTTCCAGGGTGTTGATGATCACGGACCTCACACCCAGATTAGGGACTTGTGTTATATCTCTGTTATACTTCAGACTAGTTCCAGAGTGTTGATGATCCAGGAGCTCACACCCAGATTAGGGACTTGTGTTGCCAACCTGTTATACGTCAGACTAGTTCCAGGGTGTTGATGATCACGGACCTCACACCCAGATTAGGGACTTGTATGATCATTCTGTTATTCTTCAGACTAGTTCCAGGGTGTTGATGATCACGGAGCTCATACCGAGACTAGGCATTGTATATTATCTGTTATGACCTTCTGCTTTCCTGACCATTCCTCTGCTTTCTGATTCGGTACCACGCATATCTGATATCATGTTGCCAAACCCTGCCTGTCTTGGATACCGAATCAGCCTTCTGTCTTTGTACCTTATCTCTCTGTCTGTTGCCGACCTGGCTAGTCCGACCTTGAGAACTATCTCCTCTGTTTAGAGATAGTTCACAGATCTGTCAGTGACACCCCACCCTTGGTGTCACTTACACTCTGGTCCTTCCTTCACTCAGCCTGACTCCCCCCCTTTGGGAGCCTCAGGCCGAGGAAGGAGCCTGTCCTTCAGGCAGTATCCCATACTGCCTTGTATCCCCTTTACGGGGACCCTCCTCAAAGTATTACTGTTGCACCAAACACTCATATTACTCAGGTGTCCAGAGGTTAGAGATATATCTGATTATTGGTGATACTGCAGATCATCAATAATCAGGTATATATCTGTATTCTCGGTGATACTGCAGATCACCGGTAATTAGATCCTCTCTGTGTTACACCGATTGTTACACACGGGATACCGGAAAATATAGTGTCAGTTAGGGGAGTCCAATTTGTGTCCAAGTTTTGGAGGGCCTTCTGTCATCATCTCGGTATGAACTTGTCATTTTCCTCCGGCTACCACCCTCAGACCAATGGACAAACTGAAAGGGTTAACCAGTCCCTTGAACAATTCCTGAGGTGTCCCATACCCTGTGTCCAAGAAGATTAATAATGTCACTTATGTCATTTCACTGCCTTCCAGTATGAGAGGTGTAAAGTCATTCCATGTGTCTCTGTTTAAACCGGCTGTGCATGTGGATTCCTCTCCCCCCCCCCCCCATGTGGTGATTGATGGTGAGCCTGAATATGAGATTGAGTAGATTTTGGATTCTCGGTGGGTGCGTAACTCAGTACAGTACCTTGTTCATTGGAAGGGGTATGGTCCTGAGGAGAGGTCTTGGGTGCCGGGTCATCGTATGCATGCTGAAGAACTTAGGAAAAAGTTTCATGAGTTGCACCCTGAGAAGCCATGCAGGTCGTGTTCGGAGTCCACGCCTCAAGGGGGGGGGGTACTGTAACAAGCGTTGAGGAGGCGGCTGTGAGCAACCTTGCCGCCGCCGCTGCTGCCTCCATTCCACTGCCCAGTGTGTCTCCTGTGCCTCCGGCGTCTAGCACGCCGAGGACGGGTTTGTCAGCCGCTCATTTGGTCGCATTGTCGCGTGCGCGCGCACACAGACAGGACCTTTATGCAGGGGGGAGGCACGTCAGCTGACCGGCTGGTCGGCTGACATCAGAGGAGACGTCCGCCGCTCCTCAATGGCTGAGAGTAGTGGGCGTGTCTATGGGGTCTCCTCCGCTTCTTAAGCCTCTCGGCTTCACTCGCAACTCGTCTGCTGTTGCGAATACTTCGTGTTAGCGCTCAGACCTTAGATAGATCCGGTGTGCTTTGATCCGGGAGGAAACCGGGGATTTCACACTAGATAGGAATTATTGTTGTTTATATTACTCTCAATTGATAACCTGTGTATGACTCTGGCTTGCTTCTGACTTCTCTCTCGTTTACTGACTCTGTACTTCTGCCCATCTGATCCTGCTGCCGACTTTGCCTGTTTTACCTTGCCTTCTGATTTTGTACTGTTATTACCTGTCTGTTGCCGACCTTGCCTGTCTGACCTCGCCTCCTCACCAGAGAGCCCTGATCTCTGGTGAGGACTCCTATACTGATAGTGCCCACCAGCTCCTCTGGTGAGGTATAACTAAATCTATCAAGTACTACTGTTGCACCAAGCACTACACATTAGTTACAGTATCTCTCCTGTTGGTTGCTATACTTGCATTATTGGTGATTCTGCAGATCACCACATAATCAGGTATAGTGTCTGGATTATTGGTGATACTGCAGATCACCCAATAACTAGACATCTGTATTTCCTGACACCAATCGTTACAGAAAAGCAGACCAAAAATGTCTATGGAGACACTGTGCAGTCAGGTCGAACTCCTGACAACGGCCGTCAACAATTTGACCACTACGGTAAACACCCAACAGACACAGATTGACCAGCTGTCTGAGACGGTGCGCACACTACGAACAACCATTGCACTAGTGCCATTCCCTGTAGTTATGGAGCCCCAGATACCTCTCCCTAAAAGGTTTTCAGGGCATAGGTTTGATTTCCGGAATTTTAAAAATCGTTGCCTTTCCTATTTTGAGTTATGCCCTGCCTCTTCAGGTTCAGAGAGTCAGAAAGTTACTTTTATTAAGACGTTATTATCTGGAGATTCACAGACATGGGCCTACAGTCTCCCCACTGGCCATGAGGCTTTAAACTCGGTTCAAGAATTTTTTTAAACTATGGCAGTTATATATGATGATCCCGATTTAGCTGTGACCTGCAGAGAGGAAGCTAAAAACTCTCAGACAAGGGCATAATACTGTTGAAACATACGCTGCAGAATTTAGAAGGTGGGCGGTGTCGGCCAGATGGGGACAGTTTGCCTTATTAGATTGTTTTTTATCAGGATTATCTGACGGTGTTGCCGATCTTATGTTGAGTCACCCAGAACCCAAATCTGTGGATGATGCGATCTCATTAGCTGTAAAGATAGATCGTCGAGTTCGCTATCAAAGGCAACCTCGAGGTAGAGCGCCAGTAAGATCCACCCCCATCACATTTTCTGCTCCAACTCCTTCTCTTCCCCAGGATGAGCCGATGCAAATCGGACAATCTAAATTGTCTGAGGTAGAGAAAAATAGGAGACGCACTGAGAGACTCTGCCTATACTGTGCTGAGAAAGGTCATATGGTACAGAGTTGTCCCAAGAAGGCGGAAAACTCTATCGCCTAGGTGTAGCTGGAGGTACTACCCTAGACGAACCTGTGTTACCTCTGAAAGAAAATCGGTTACTGCTCCCGTGTTCTATCACCTGGGAACAGGGCCGTGCAGAGGATTCTCAAGGGGGGGTGCTCAAATTTGAAAAAGGGGCCCTAATCGATAAATCGTGCTAAATTGTGTATGTCATACCCCTTCTCCAGAAAGCACTAGGCAGTCTTAACCCCCCACCACACACACACACACACACACCTTTATAGAAGTATCAGGCAGACTTTGTGTCTTCTTCCAACCAACTTCTTTGGTGCCACCATCCTCAAATCAGCAGTCATAGGTGCGCACTATTAGTGTGGGCACAGTGGAGCCTGATGTAGGCATGGATTCACCTTTCATTACTGGGACCTCTGTCCTTCTAGACCAGCACCCAAGCTTCTTTTCAGGCAAAGAAGCAGTGGTTGCCAATATGCAGTGGTTGCTAAGCATTAGTAGATGCAAAACTGCAGTAAGTGCCAAGGTGCAGTGGGTGCACAGATGCAGTGGGTGGTAAGACGCAAAGGTCCAGTTTGTGCTAATTTGCAGTGGGTGCCGATGTGCCAAAGTAAAGTCCGTGTCAAGCTGCTGTGGGTACCAAGGTCCAGTTTGTATTGTGTGTTTATTTGCAGTGGATGCTATGCTGTATTGGGTGCTGAATGAGTAGCAGAAGGCGATAAACAATAGTGGGTGCCATGTGAGTGCTAATTGGTACAGGGAGCCATGTGAGTGTTGGACATGAGTGAGCAGGGAGTGCCATGTGTGGTCTGGATGTGTGCCATGGGAGAGAACTGAGTCTCATATGGGTTCAGACCAAGGGTGGGTACTGGTTGCTATTTGAGTGCTGGCCATGGATAGGTCCTAGGTGCATATAATGGCTTTGGAACTTTGTGCTGTGTGAGTACTATGCCATGTGGGTTTTGATTATGGGGGTTATAGGGTGTCATGTGGGTCTTAGGTGCAAATACTGAGTGCCAAGTGGGTTCTGGGAGCGAGTACATGGTAACATCTGGGTAATGGGTGCTGGCTAGTGGGGTATTTGTTGTCATGTGAGTGCTAAATGCAGAAGCTGGGTGCCATGTGGGTTCTGGGTGCTGCACAGGGTGTCATGTGCATTCTGGCTGTATGGGTTGGTGTCAAGCATCATGTAGGTGTTGATTGCAGGTACTCAGTCCCTTGTGAGTTCTGGGTGCAAGTACTAGATGTCATATGTGAGTGTTTGGTGTTTGTTCTGGGCACCAAGTGGAGGCTTAGTGCAACTGGAACTACTGCAGATGAAACATGTGGGTGTTGGGTGCAGGTACATTGGTGCGAATACTTGGTGCATTGCCTGCACTAGGTGCTAGCTATGGGTGGGCATTGTGTGTCATGTGGATTCTGAGTGCAGATACATCGGGTGCTAGTACTGGTTTATGTGAGTTCAGATAATGTGCAAGTACTGTGCCAAGTGGGTGTGAGTACTGGGTGCCAGCTATAGGGTGAATGATGCAAGTACTAAGTGCCATATGGAGGTCGGATATAAGTATTAGGTGAAAGTTGCTTGGTGCAAGTACTGGGTGCTTGCTATAATGGGGGTTACTGGTTGAGTGTAATGTGGGTGCTGAATATTGGTGGGATTGCGGTGGGTGCAGGGAGTGGGAGGTCACTGTGGGTACTGCTATGAATGGCATAGTTGCTGCTAGGGGAGGTAGTGGTCAGTGTGGTTGCTGGGGGAGGTAGAGGTCAGTGTGGGTGCTGGGGGAAAGGTAGGTCACTGTGGGTTCTGTGGAAGGAAGAGGTCAGTATGAGTGCTGGAGGAAGGGGAGGTCACTGTGGGTGCTGGGAGAGGTCATTGTAGTTATTGGAGGAGGGAGTAGTTGTGGATGCTGTGTGTTGGGAGAAATCACTATAGGCGCTGCCTTTGGGATGGGAGGTCCCTGTAAGTGCTGCAGGGGACAGGAGGGTAGCCTCTGGGGGAGGGAAAGATCACTGTGGGTGCTGGGGGAAGGATAGGTCAGTGTGGGTGCTGGGGTAGGCAGGATCACTGCTAGATTTGGGGAGGGAGAGGTCACTGTGGGTGCTAGGTGGAGGGAGAGGTCACTGTGGGTGCTGGGGAAGGAGATGTCACTGTGGGTGCTAGGTGGAGGGAGAGGTCACTGTGGGTGCTAGGTGGAGGGAGAGGTCACTGTGGGTGCTAGGTGGAGGGAGAGGTCACTGTGGGTGCTGAGTAAGGGAGAGGTCACTGTGGGTGTTGGGGAAGGAGATGTCACTGTGGGTGCTAGGTGCAGGGAGAGATCACTGTGGGTGCTAGGTGGAGGGAGAGGTCACTGTGGGTGCTGGGGGAGGGAGAGGTCACTGTGGGTGCTAGGTGGAGGGAGAGGTCACTGTGGGTGCTGGGGAAGGAGATGTCACTGTGGGTGCTAGGTGCAGGGAGAGGTCACTGTGGGTGCTAGGTGGAGGGAGAGGTCACTGTGGGTGCTAGGTGGAGGGAGAGGTCACTGTGGGTGCTAGGTGGAGGGAGAGGTCACTGTGGGTGCTGGTGAAGGGAGAGGTCACTGTGGGTGCTAGGTGCAGGGAGAGGTCACTGTGGATGCTAGGTGGAGGGAGAGGTCACTGTGGGTGCTAGGTGGAGGGAGAGGTCACTGTGGGTGCTAGGTGGAGGGAGAGGTCACTGTGGGTGCTAGGTGCAGGGAGAGGTCACTGTAGGTGCTAGGTGGAGGGAGAGGTCACTGTGGGTGCTGTGGGGAGGGAGAGGTCACTGTGGGTGCTAGGTGGAGGGAGAGGTCACTGTGGGTGCTGGGGGAGGGAGAGGTCACTGTGGGTGCTAGGTGCAGGGAGAGGTCACTGTAGGTGCTAGGTGGAGGGAGAGGTCACTGTGGGTGCTGGGGGAGGGAGAGGTCACTGTGGGTGCTAGGTGGAGGGAGAGGTCACTGTGGGTGCTAGGTGGAGGGAGAGGTCACTGTGGGTGCTAGGTGGAGGGAGAGGTCACTGTGGGTGCTAGGTGGAGGGAGAGGTCACTGTGGGTGCTGAGTAAGGGAGAGGTCACTGTGGGTGCTGGGTGCAGGGAGAGGTCACTGTGGGTGCTAGGTGGAGGGAGAGGTCACTGTGGGTGCTGGGGAAGGGAGAGGTCACTGTGGGTGCTGGGGGAGGAAGAGGTCACTGTGGGTGCTGGGGAAGGAGATGTCACTGTGGGTGCTAGGTGCAGGGAGAGGTCACTGTGGGTGCTAGGTGGAGGGAGAGGTCACTGTGGGAGGGAGAGGTCACTGTGGGTGCTGGTGGAGGGAGAGGTCACTGTGGGTTCTAGGTGCAGGGAGAGGTCACTGTGGGTGCTAGGTGGAGGGAGAGGTCACTGTGGGTGCTAGGTGGAGGGAGAGGTCACTGTGGGTGCTAGGTGAAGGGAGAGGTCACTGTGGGTGCTAGGTGCAGGGAGAGGTCACTGTGGGTGCTAGGTGGAGGGAGAGGTCACTGTGGGTGCTAGGTGGAGGGAGAGGTCACTGTGGGTGCTGGGGGAGGGAGAGGTCACTGTGGGTGCTAGGTGGAGGGAGAGGTCACTGTGGGTGCTAGGTGGAGGGAGAGGTCACTGTGGGTGCTAGGTGGAGGGAGAGGTCACTGTGGGTGCTGAGTAAGGGAGAGGTCACTGTGGGTGCTGGGGAAGGAAATGTCACTGTGGGTGCTAGGTGCAGGGAGAGGTCACTGTGGGTGCTAGGTGGAGGGAGAGGTCACTGTGGGTGCTGGGGGAGGGAGAGGTCACTGTGGGTGCTGGGGGAGGGAGAGGTCACTGTGGGTGCTGGGGAAGGAGATGTCACTGTGGGTGCTAGGTGCAGGGAGAGGTCACTGTGGGTGCTAGGTGGAGGGAGAGGTCACTGTGGGAGGGAGAGGTCACTGTGGGTGCTGGTGGAGGGAGAGGTCACTTTGGGTGCTAGGTGCAGGGAGAGGTCACTGTGGGTGCTAGGTGGAGGGAGAGGTCACTGTGGGTGCTAGGTGGAGGGAGAGGTCACTGTGGGTGCTGGGGGAGGGAGAGGTCACTGTGGGTGCTAGGTGGAGGGAGAGGTCACTGTGGGTGCTAGGTGGAGGGAGAGGTCACTGTGGGTGCTAGGTGGAGGGAGAGGTCACTGTGGGTGCTAGGTGGAGGGAGAGGTCACTGTGGGTGCTAGGTGGAGGGAGAGGTCACTGTGGGTGCTGAGTAAGGGAGAGGTCACTGTGGGTGCTGGGGAAGGAGATGTCACTGTGGGTGCTAGGTGCAGGGAGAGGTCACTGTGGGTGCTAGGTGGAGGGAGAGGTCACTGTGGGTGCTGGGGGAGGGAGAGGTCACTGTGGGTGCTGGGGGAGGGAGAGGTCACTGTGGGTGCTGGGGAAGGAGATGTCACTGTGGGTGCTAGGTGCAGGGAGAGGTCACTGTGGGTGCTAGGTGGAGGGAGAGGTCACTGTGGGTGCTAGGTGGAGGGAGAGGTCACTGTGGGTGCTAGGTGGAGGGAGAGGTCACTGTGGGTGCTGGTGGAGGGAGAGGTCACTTTAGGTGCTAGGTGCAGGGAGAGGTCACTGTGGGTGCTAGGTGGAGGGAGAGGTCACTGTGGGTGCTAGGTGGAGGGAGAGGTCACTGTGGGAGGGAGAGGTCACTGTGGGTGCTGGTGGAGGGAGAGGTCACTTTGGGTGCTAGGTGCAGGGAGAGGTCACTGTGGGTGCTAGGTGGAGGGAGAGGTCACTGTGGGTGCTAGGTGGAGGGAGAGGTCACTGTGGGTGCTAGGTGGAGGGAGAGGTCACTGTGGGTGCTGGTGGAGGGAGAGGTCACTTTGGGTGCTAGGTGCAGGGAGAGGTCACTGTGGGTGCTAGGTGGAGGGAGAGGTCACTGTGGGTGCTAGGTGGAGGGAGAGGTCACTGTGGGTGCTAGGTGGAGGGAGAGGTCACTGTGGGTGCTAGGTGCAGGGAGAGGTCACTGTGGGTGCTAGGTGGAGGGAGAGGTCACTGTGGGTGCTAGGTGCAGGGAGAGGTCACTGTGGGTGCTAGGTGGAGGGAGAGGTCACTGTGGGTGCTGGGGAGGGAGAAGTCACTGTGGGTGCTAGGTGGATGGAGAGGTCCCTGTGGGTGAGGGAGAAGTCACTATGGGTGCTTGGGGAGGTAGAGGTCAGTATGGGTCCTAGGTGGAGGGTGAGGTCAGTATGCCACACTAGGATTCCTATCCAAGCCTCTTCACCTGAAAGTGCCTCAGGCGGAGGCGGGGCTTCCCGCGGGTGGGCGGGGCTTACCGCGGTAGGGGGCGGGGCTTATTTTGCGCGATCAGAGGGGCCTTTTTTGCTGATTTTAAAAAGGGGGGGGTGCCTGGGCACCCAGAGCACCCCCCTCTGCACGTGCCTGCCTGGGAAGATCAAGTCTTGTCTACCCAGGCCTTTATAGACTCGGGTTCCGCAGCCAATTTTATTGACTATGATTTTGCTGTTAAGTTTGGTTTTCCCCTTGTTTCCTTGGGTCGTCTAATTTTCGTTACTGCAGTGGATGATTCACCACTGCAGGGGAAACAACCCCTTTCACAGACTCCTGTATTGTTATGTCAGGTGGGGGCACTGCATAAAGAACAGATAGCACGCCGAGGACGGGTTTGTCAGCCGCTCATTTGGTCGCATTGCCGTGTGCGCGCGCACAAAGACAGGACCTTTATGCAGGGAGGAGGCACGTCAGCTGACCGGCTGGTCGGCTGATGTCAGAGAAGACGTCCGCCGCTCCTCATTGGCTGAGAGTAGTGGGCGTGCCTATGGGGTCTCCTCCGCTTCTTAAGCCTCTCAGCTTCACTCGCAACTCGTCTGCTGTTGCGAATACTTCGTGTTAGTGCTCAGACCTTAGATAGATCCGGTGTGCTTTGATCCGGGAGAAAACCGGGGATTTCACACTAGATAGGAATTATTGTTGTTTATATTACTCTCAATTGATAACCTGTGTATGACTCTGGCTTGCTTCTGACTTCTCTCTCGTTTACTGACTCTGTACTTCTGCCCATCTGATCCTGCTGCCGACTTTGCCTGTTTTACCTCCTTCCTCTTGCCTTCTGATTTTGTACTGTTATTACCTGTCTGTTGCCGACCTTGCCTGTCTGACCTCGCCTCCTCACCAGAGAGCCCTGATCTCTGGTGAGGACTCCTGTACTGACAGTGCCCACCAGCTTCTCTGGTGAGGTATAACTAAATCTATCAAGTACTACTGTTGCACCAAGCACTACACATTAGTTATCTCTCCTGTTGGTTGCTATACTTGCATTATTGGTAATTCTGCAGATCACCACATAATCAGGTATAGTGTCTGGATTATTGGTGATACTGCAGATCACCCAATAACTAGACATCTGTATTGGCTGACACCAATTGTTACACTATGCGAGTAAACGCACGCAAGGAAATCAAAAACTGCTTGTCTACAGTAAAACTGCAGCCAACAGTACATGCTGCAGAAGTGATCATAACAGGTTGAGAAAAATGTTGGCTGCCATCAACTTTGTCTTCCCAAGGCTGACCATCTCCAGCAGCGCTTGGCAGTGGTGGGTCTTCACGCTGCTGCTGAGGCGGGGACTCTTGGTGGCGGGTGTGCTAGAGGAGGGACCTGGATCAGAGGAGCCTGCTGCATCTCCCCTGACCCCGCGGGGTGGCACCACCCACTGGGCTGTGCCCGATGATGGACTTGCTGCGGCTGCTTCCTCGACCCAGTGAGCTATGAAGGACAGGTAGTGGTCTGTTCCGAAATGGCTGCTCCAGGAGTCCATGGTGACATGGACCTACTCGATCACGCTGTGAGCGGGCCACATTCGCCAACACGAATTAGTGCAGTGCTGGGATTGCCGTGTGGGAGAAGTAATGGTGGCTGGGGATTCACCACTCTGGGATCCCATACTGCAGGAGCGCTCTCATGTCACTCCCCTTATGCACAAAGGAGTATGGCAGAAGCTGGGAGCACATGGTCCGGGCAAGCAACCCGTTCAGCGTCTGGATGCGCCTGTGGCCGGGAGGCAGAGTCTTGGTCACACCGGGAATTGACTCACTGAGCAGGGTCTGGCAGCGTTTGCTTGCATGGGAAGATGAAGAGGCAACTGTGGAGGGAGCAGAGGAGGCTTCTGAGGACTGGCTGCCTGAACCAGCCTCAATCAAGGCGGGAGTGACAGAGTGCGCAGGGGGAGCAGTGAGTTTCCCCCGCTCCTGCTGCTGATGCTGCTGCAGGCTGTGCAGTGGGTCTCTTGCTCTGACCACTGCCAGCGCCACTCTGCTTCAGCCTCTCAAACTCCTGATAGTCATGATAATGCCTGGTCTGCAAGTGGGTCTGCAGGCTCGAGGTACCCATCTTGGCTGGATCACGACCTCTGCTCAGGCTGGCCCTGAAACTGTTGCAACACTACATGCTGAAACTTTTTGGAGCAGACTTACTTCCTTCCTCCAAAAGACACACATACATCCCCATAAAATCATTCAACAGCAACTGCATGCACAGTCTTTGTGGTACACAGTCTCTGTGACACAATTGGTTAGTGCGTTTGGCTGTTAACTGCAAGGTTGGTGGTTCAAGCCCACCCAGGCATGGCCTTGCCTTTTGTGTTCAACAGTTGTCCAAAAGAGAACCCCAGATAGCCATGTAGATTCATCTCTCTCTCTCTCTCTAGTAGGGATGGTAACCGCTTTCCGCAAAATTGTATTTTCTGCAATTTTAGGCGGAAATTGGTCATTCCGTTTGGTCGGAACGGAATTGCTTTTTCAATCTGGCGGGATTCCGAAATTGCCTGTGAAATTCTGCCAGTATACGTTGATGGATTTAAGCTGAAAATTCAGTTCAATGGCATAAAATCCTAGAGAGAGAGAGAGCTCATTTTTCTCTTGGATATATCACAATGGTACATGCTAGGCTGGCTTCAGCATGTAGCATTGTAGTGTGTTGTGTTGGTGGCATAATGGTTAGGATAGCAGCCTACAGAGCGGTAGGCCTGGGTTCAAATCCTGGGCCTGGCCAATATATGTGAGTTGGCTTTTAAAATCCTACAAATCCCGAAGCAAGACAATTTTTCTCTTGGATATATCACAATGGTACATGCTAGGCTGGCTTCAGCATGCAATGTTGGTGGTGATGTAGTGGTGAAGAGAGCTACCTACCAAGCACTAGACCTGGGTTCAATTCCCAGCCAAGGTATGTAAGCTGGCTCCTCCAGGAGGAGTGAGGAGAGAGAGGAGTCTACTTAGTAGAAAGACTTCTTATTAGGCAAGTTAGGGGGGAAAAAATTTCAATTCCGTAAACTTCTGCGGAAATCCGTTTTGTTCCGCGGAATTCCGAAAAAACGGCTATAGCAATTCCGTTCCGTCGTTTCGGAACCAGAATCACCAAATTCTGTCCGGAATCGCGGAATTTAAAATCCCGCGGAATGCAGCGACCATCCCTAATGATGTTGAGATCAGGACTCTGTGGGGGCCATACCACCACTTCCAGGATTCCTTCTTCTTTATACTGAAGATAGTTCTTAATGATTTTGGCTCAGGCTGTATGTTTGGGCTCATTGTCCTGCTGCAGAATAAATTTAGGGACAATTATATGCCTCCCTGATGGTACTGCATGATGGATAAGTGTCTGCCTGTATTTCTCAGCATTAAGAACACCATTAATCCTGACCAGATCTCCAACTCCTTTTGCAGAAATACAATCCCAGGTTCAAGGTATCTCCACCAAGCTTCACTGTTGCCTGCAGATGCTCATTATTGTACCGCTCTCAAGCACTTCAACGCACAAACTACCTTCTGCTACAGCCAAATATTTCAGATTTTGACTCATCAGTGCTGAGTACCTGCTGCCATTTTTCTGCACCCTAGTTCCTATTTTTTCATGCATGGCCTTGTTTCCACGTGAGAGGAATGGCTTTTTGACTGCAACTCTTCCATGAAGACCACTTCTGGCCAGAATTTTCCAGTAGATGGTTGTACCTGGATGCCACTTGTTTCTGACACTTTGGAGCTAATGCCACTGCTGGACATCTTCTGATTTTGAAGGGTAATGAGCTTGATGTGTCTTTGATCTGCTGCACAAAGTTTCCTTGGCCGACCATTGCATCTACGATCCTCAATGTTGCCCATTTCTTTGTTCTTCTTCAATGCTTCTTCAAAGGAGCTTGAACAGCACATCTTGAAATCCCAGTCTGCTTTGAAATCTTTGTCTGGGAGAGACCTTTCTGATGCAGTATAACTACCTTGTGTGCGCTCTTGCAATGACATGAAACTGTCTTCCACAACCTCACCTTGGTAGCAGAATTTGGCTGTCCCTCACCCAGTTTTAAGCCTCCTACACAGCTGTTTTTATTTCAGTTATTGACTGTGTTTCAACCTACATATGACATTGATAATCATTAGCACTTTTTGGTATTATTGGTTTGTCATACACCTTGTCCTACAAAATCCCTGATTTTGCATGTACAGATAAAAGTTGATGCTGGTTTGAAGGCAAAAGGTAGCTTCACCAAAAGTTGGTTTGATTCTTTGTTTACAGATTTTTTCACACCTGCCTAAAAATTTTGCACAGGTTATATATATATATATATATATATATATATATATATATATATATATATATATAAGAGAGAGAGAGAGAGAGAGAGAGAGAGAGAGAATGCCATTCTTAGCACCACAGCAAGGCACACTATGGACCTGAGACTGTTTACGCACTACGTGGAATCTGTTATTTTTATCTCTTTGGAAATGGGAGGCTATGAGCTGCAGCTTTGCAATTCTTACTTCTACGCTACTGTTATTGTTCATGTGACTTCTTTACATTTCTTCTGAAATAGCTATGAAATAACCATTGCCTTAAAGAAAACCTGAACTGAAAATTAAAAGACAAAATAAGCATACACAAGTCATACTTACCTTCCATGTAGTCTACTCCTCAGTGTCTTTCTCCTGTCCCGCGTCCTATTTGTTCACTGTGATCAAGGGAATTTTCCGTCCTCCATTTTGAAAATGGTCATTACCCATAACAGCTTCCTGGTCAGGACTGTAACTGTAACTGTAAACTGTAACATCACCCACTTGAGCCATAGGGAAACATGGACATTACCTGGTACATCAGTTTTCCTCTCAGCTATAACTGACAGCAACTGATATTTTACTGACAGCAACTGATATATTTCAGATCTGACAAAATATTGTCAGAACTGGAAGGGATTATTGTCAGAAGAAAATGGTGAGCTTCTGAGAGGAACTGATGGCAAGGTAACTATGCAGTGTTCATTTGAAGTTACCTCATGTGTTTATTTTAAATATTTTTACTCAGTACAGGTTCTCTTTAAAGCAGAATTCCAGGATTGGTTACAGATTTCTTGATAACTCTTCCGGCATGACGCACAGGAGCAGGACACATAATGCAATAGTCTTCTGCACATGGAAGAAGAATTGGTTTCACATGTAAGCAGCAATAAGGTGATACACGTACACACTGTACATGGAAGACAGAGTTTGTTACATTTGGAATTGAAAGAGTTTCTTTTAGCATGGTCTCCTCCAGCACAAAACAGTTAGCCTAGAGGTGCAAAAGTAGAAGCTCAACCCTTCATTCTATCGCCTCCAGGATCTGCTGACCAGAATATACAGGTGTAGAACCCCAAACAATCTGATATGGGTAAGACAGGGTGACATTTCAGCTTTTAATCCAAGCTGCTTCTCATTAACAAACACAAGCCATTCCCTGATGTTTTCCATGTTGGCATACTTGTGGGTAAAGTCCCACCTCGCTTTGCCCTGGAAGGACATCCTAAGATGTTAACCTCCTTGGCGGTAACCCCGTGTGTGACACGGGGTAAGCCGCCGGAGGGTGCCGCTCAGGCCCTGCTGGGCCGATTTTCATAATTTTTGCTTTGCTGGACGCAGCTAGCACTTTGCTAGCTGCGCCAGCACTCTGATCGCCGCCGGCCCCTGCCCGATCGCCGCTATCTGCTGCGGCGCGGGCCCCCCCCCCCCCTCCAGACCCCAGCGCTGCCTGGCCAATCAGTGCCAGGCAGCGCCGAGGGGTGGCCCGGGACTCCCAATGACGTCCCGAAGTCAGTGACGTCGGTGACGTCATCCCGCCCCGTCGCCATGGCGACGGGGGAAGCCCTCCAGGAAATCCCGTTCTATGAACGGGATTTCCTGATCGGAGATCGCCGAAGGCGATCGAAGCGGGCGGGGGGATGCCGCTCAGCAGCGGCTATCATGTAGCGAGCCCTCGGCTCGCTACATGATAAAAAAAAAAAAATTTTTTAAAAAACTGCTGCGCTCCCTCCTGGCGGTATTTTTCATACCGCCAAGGAGGTTAAGTAGCCTAGGTTAGCCCCATACTATCATTCTTTTTGATGTTCTCACCTCCAGCAGGATCCTTTGGTGTTCCCTCACCTTCTGTAATGATCTCCTCTGTGAGATCTGTTTGTCTTCAGACACTACTGCAGCCAGACTATGCTGGCTGCTGTTTGCAGAGATTTTCTGACATTCACAATGAATGAATTGTCCATTTGCATTTTATTCGCATTCCATTGTGGTGTGGTCTGCTATTCTGAATTCAAGTGCTATGCTGTTTGCATGGGGATGCATGAACTTATGAGACGCAGGCTAAGTGAATGCAGATGGCTGCTTTGTCCTTTTGCATGCTTCTCTCTGATTGGTGTGTTAATCCATAAAAGTCACTTCCTGAGTCTGCCTCCCCGCCCGACATTTTGCTAGTCTTTGGACTGCAAGTCCTGGGTCAGACTTTAGTTAGATCCTAGTGCATTGAACCCAGCAGGACCCCGGCCTATTTGCACATAGCTAGAGTTATATTTGTATATTATCATGTATATTGTAATTGACATTTTGCTTGTTTCTGACTATTCTCACTCACCAGTGGGCCCTTGCCACTGGTGAGGTTATTTCTTATTAGTATATTGTAAATACTTTGTGATAGCTCTCAGACCGTAGTCAGTTCCGTGTGTGGATGGACCCGGGAGGAAACCGGGGAGTTCACACTTAGCTAGTTTTGTTATTTTTGTTGGTTTTGTGATATATATTGGTTCATTGCCAATTTATACACATACTGGCGCTTCTTTGTTATTTTCATTATTGTATTAGTGTGTTCAACTCCAGTTTGTTTGAATACTCTGCCACCAGTGGGCTCCTCCCACTGGGGCTTACCGCCTTGGTGGCATTCGCCACTTTACTGTGCACTAAACACGTGTATTTCTCACAAGAAATAAAGTATACTGACTTGTTATATCCTGTACTTTTTGTATTGCTCATTGCTGCTTCCGCATTGGGCAATTTCTGTCTGGCATCTGTGGATGCTCTGAGAATGAATGTCTGTTTCCTCGAAGTCTGCTATCAGTTTGACAGACATTCATCTGATCTGTGGTAGATCTGTTCCTGTTCTGTTATTATATTTCTCATCGCTGCATTCGCTTTGTGCAATTTCCATCTGTCATCTGTGGATAGCTCATGGAATTTGTCTTGCTGTGCTCCACAGCTCCACCTGCTGGCTGGATTTGTTCCTCCCCAGGTGTATTCCATTACTGGGCTCCTCTGTCTGAGTGTTTGTGGGAGATCTCCTCTGTGTCAGCGTACACATTGTGCGCTGACCGTGGAGATCGTTCCCGCAATCGTTACATTTTCGCTCTGTGGATACCAGCAGGTCAGGCTTCCCAGCTGTAGTCTGTATCTCAGGCAGCTAAATGCTCCTATGAGCCTTCCTAGTGACTATGGTATTGTAAGTTTGATTCTTAGACTTGGCTGCCTGTAACCCTGCATTTCCTTAATGAGAATGAGGAGACATGGATTCCAGACATCCTAAGGTTGCAGGCATCTGACCAAGCATAATAAGATATTCCAATACATTTTAAGTTTGAAACTCTTCATCTATGTCTAGGAAAATTTTAATTTATCCATGGTATAGTATATACCACGGATGCTCATTCGGATTCCACAGAATTGAAATTAACGCATTTCCGATCAGAAATCCACATTTGCGATCGGAATTTGGAAATTCAAAAACTGAAATTGGAGTTCCACGGAAATCCAATTTACCGCAATTTTAGCCCAAACACAGAACTCGGAAGCATTGGACCAATCGGTGAATGGAGAATTTTTCAGCAAAAATCTGATTACCACAGTAATTTTAAACCAATCACGAAATTCAGTTTTTTTGATTTTCTGATTCCTAAATTTTTTTTTTGTCATTTACTTATCATGTCATACTCTGATCTTACTTATGTCATACACCTTGGAAATTGGAAGATCGGAAAAATGGAAAATTGGAAAAATGGAAATGGGCAAAACGGTAATTGGCATTCATGGAAATCTGAATTTCCACGGTATCGGAAATGTGCATTTACAACCATCCCTGGTATATACAGAGGAAATTAACTAAAGTCCAGTTAGATATTCTTCTTATTCCAGAAGATGTTGCTCCATTAATCCAAGTGTCTTTCTCATTTCAGTAAGTCACTTGGAATTCTTATTTTCCTTTATACAGGTTTGTGTATGGGTGTTTTACAATCTAAAATATGCCACAGCAACAACTACAGCAACAATGTCGTTCTCTAAAAGATTGTATGGTGCAAATCTAGCTAATTACAGTGTCAATCTGTAACACTTGTTGACATCTCGCAACTTGACATTAATAAAATAATTGACATTTCAGGAAATGGTTTCCATTATTCTTTTGCCAGCATAAATGATCATCATGCCAAGCTCGCTGTACTTTTAACAAGGTTATTTTCAGGTGAACTTAGCTAATATTTTGAATACGTGCTCTGTTCCTGTGTAGACCCAATAAAATGAATTTCCTATGTTATTTTTATATTCCTGAACAAAAAAAAAGCATGTACTGCAGTTTTAAAGGGGTTATCCACTTTCAATGAACTAATTTATGTGGTTGTACTCAGAGACTTAGTTAAGAATAAATGGTTGCCTTAGCAGATTCTGTGAAGGACAAGACAAATACATTAATGTATATTGTGCTTTTCTCCTGGTGCACTCAATGCACTTGAGCTGTAGCCACCAGGTGCTAGCTTACTAAACAGGGAAACTTTTGCCTTTCTGTCATACTTTTGCCTGCTTGATAATGTATCAACAGGGCCGGGACAAGGTCTATCACCAACAGAGGCTGAGCTGCCCAAGTGCGCCCCCCCCCCCTTTCATCGGCCACATCTCAGTTATTGTTCCTCTTTACAGGCTGGTGTATATAGTGAGCTGCTCCACAGGACTGCATTTAGCACGCATACAGTAATCATCACAGTACTGGAGATCACTTGAAGTCTTTTTTTGCTATGGGTTTTAGGTAGCCAGGTATAGGTGCCCCATGGTTAGGTAGCCAGGTACAGGTATAGGGGCCCCCCAGTATCACTCCAGGTATAGGTTCCCCCAATATAGGAAGCCAGGTATAAGTGCCCCCAGATTTCATTCAGATACTTGATATTCTCCTACATCTTCAAAACATACTGGTACAAAAACATACAAGTCAACTGGTTTCCCCCAAACAATCCTATAGTAAAAATATTAGTATATGACTATGGCATGGATTAGATTGTGAGCTCCTCTGAGGACAGTCAGTGACACGACTATGTACTCTGTACAGTGCTGCAGAAGATGTCAGTGCTATATAAATACATAATAATAATAATAATAAGTTAGGACATTACACTATGACTTTGGCAGGGATTAGATTGTGAGCTCCTCTGAGGACAGTCAGTGACACGACTATGTACTCTGTACAGTGCTGCAGAAGATGTCAGTGCTATATAAATACATAATAATAATAATAATAAGTTAGGACATTACACTATGACTTTGGCAGGGATTAGATAGTGAGCTCCTCTGAGGACAGTCAGTGACATGACTATGTAGTCTGTAATGTGCTGCAGAAGATGTCAGTGCTATATAAATACATAATAGTAATATTGTAGGGTATTAGACTAGGAGTATGGTAGGATTAGATTGTGAGAGCCTCTGAGGACAGTCGGTGACATGACCATGTACCCTGTAAAGTGCTGCAGAAGATGTCAATGCTATATAAATACATAATATTAATATGGTAGGACATTAGACTATAAGTATGGTAGGATTAGATAGTGAGCTCATCAGAGGACAGTCAGTGACACGACTATGTACTTTGTAAAGTGGTGCGAGTGATGGATGCGACAAAACCCCTGGTGCTGTTCCCTTAAATGTATAAATGTGCCCCCATGTGTACATTTATACATTACCTGTCCTGTGTCGTTTACCACACGGTTCCCATCTGTCTTCAGCTTCTTCCTGTTCCATTTGTGGCTCACATGCCACCAGCATATAGTGTGTGACGCATGTGTGATGTCACGTGTGCTAAATGCCAGCGGTGTGTGAAGTGCAAATGGAGGAGCAGAAGACGTATGGGCACAGCACTGTGGGCAACACAGGACAGGTTCTGTATAAATACACACTGGGGGCACATTTATACACTAGGGGGTGGCGGCGGATGCAGCAGAAGCAGGGAACTCGTCTGATTCCCAAGAGATGTCATTTTAAAATCGATGGTGAATCGGTCTGAGGTGTGTGGGCACCTGACAGATCTCTCTTTAATCAGATTGGATAAGAGAGAGATTTGTCTCTTAGTGAAATCTGCTCATCATCGCTAGATGTATGGCTGCCTTTACTCTAGTATGGCAGCATTAGGACACTGCAGTGTCATTTCTGTAAGTTCAGGTCCTTTTCAGTACTAGTAGGAGTGAAGGGGGGTAGGGAGAAGCACAGAAGCCTTTACAGCCTACAGTCTCCCTTACTTCCAGAGTACAGGTTCAGGATGGAGGAAGGGCGCAGGGCTTCTCTCTCACATACACACACAGCACAAATACCTTTCTCTTTCCCCTTTAGAATTCCATTCTCCATCAGCCAGCCATGCATGACTGAGCTGCTTCCTGGGGGAGCAGCTGGATGACATCACTGACAGAAGTCAGCAAAGAAGAGATAAAAAAACAAACAAGGAACTGTCTACCAATCTTACTGTCTAAACTATCTATGACTCCTTATTAGGTGCACTCTTTCAGAACAACTGTGCAAAGAACTTTTTATCTCCACTCCCTTAGCTGTGTCTCGCAGGACAGTGGGACAGGACAGTTTTCCTTAACTGTCTGAGGATTGGAATGTCTTTGAAAGTGCCCCATTCTGACCTGATGACCTGCCGCTCAGAGGCTCCCGCCTCTCCGGCCTCTGTGTTGTCCCGGCCCTGTGTATCAATGAGACATGATTAAGTTCCAGCTATTTGCTAGAATTTTTTCTCTGACCAGCTCAGTAGGGTAGGTTGACATGGGCACTAAACTGCATTTTTGGCAAAATGATAGCGATGCTAAAAGAGATCAAGCGCCCATTCCATTCACATATATGGAAATGGCTTTTAAATAACTGTTATGGCTTTTTGCACCGTTCTCATATGCACTTCGCTCTATCCAATCTTCTCATTTCGGATACGTTCGACACTTCTGTGTCCCCCATGGTGGTCAAAAAAAGACGCAAGGATTGAACGCATGGAACCAATGCTAAGAGCAGCTTCTCTGCTTGTTTGCAGAAAAGCTTCTAGTATCTGCAGAACAAGCCACTGCCTGAAGCTCATGTGAACTGGACCTGGGGTCTCCCTCTTCAAAATTAAAAAAGAAAAATGTCCCCCTTTCCTCCCACCACCAAAAATAAAAGCCTAAATGCTGTAATTACTTATCTGCCTAGTACTAGTATTTACATTATGTTGTGCTTCCGACGGAAGACTGGGTACCTGAGTCAATATGAAGTGCAAACTGTTTTTGAGCAGTGTGTTAAAATTATCATCCCACATCACATGTGACTATACACCTGGTTCACTTAAAATACTGCATTGCTGTCACATTAAAATAATCACCTCACGCATAAAATCTTAAAAAAAATGGGTTAGGATTATTTTTGTAAATGTATTACTAGGAAGTTCTTCCTGTTTTTGACAAGTTCTTTACGCAGCAAAATGCATCAATTACTTATTTTGGGCTTGATATATATATCAATGCCATTAACAGTGTAAGAATGGCTGCTGTTTACATTTCCCAGTGAAATTTGTATTTGTCTCCGCCTACGTTTTGGTTATGGGAATAAAAAGTATCCTATATGTTATTCCAGGTAATGTACTATGTGTGTGCCAAATTTCATTCAAATCCGTTCAGCCATTTTTGCGTGATCGAGTAACAAACATCCAAGCATCCAAACATCCGAACTTTCCCATTTATATCATTAGTAGGATATATATATCTATATACTGTATCTATATATATGTATATATATATATATATATATATATATATATATATATATATATATATATATATATATATATTCGGATGTATGTATGCATGTGTCTGTGTGTGTATGTATGTATGTGCCGCGATCACGTCTTCCCTGCACACCTGGGCGAACAGCAAATCAGATTTCACCCATTCATGCCAATGGAAAAAATGGAAAAGGCTGCCATTCTCACAGTAATCAAGCCAGAGTCTCCACACTTGGCACAGTTGGTCACTTGGTGACCGGGGGTTACAAATCCAGGAAAAGTGGGAGGAGCATAAAGCAGCCAATCAAATATCAGCCATGCATTTTAAATGGGAAAATCTAGACTGCAGCCATTCTTACACTGTTAATCACAGGGTTTTCAAACGTTGCACACTTGGTCACTGGGTGACTGGGATTAAGATTCAGGAAAGTGGGTGAAGCCTACAACAGCCAATCAAAATCCACATATTGATTTTCAAGGGGAATATTTAAACTGCTGCCATTCTTATACTGTTGATGGCAGAGGCTTAAAACTTGCTACAGTCAGTCATTGGGTGACTGGGGTCCAAATTCACTAAAGGGGCAGGGCCACAAACAGCCAATCAGATTTTCTTGGTGGATAAACTGCTTCCATTCACACATTTTTGATGCCAGGAACCTGAAAGCTCACAAACTTGGTCATTGAGTGACTGTGTGTGAAGGTTACAAAAAGTGGGCGGAGCCAAAAACAAATTTCCCTGGGAAAATATAAACTGCAGCCATTCTTACACTGTTAATGGCAGGGTTCTCAAACTTTGCACAGTTGGTCACCGGGTGACTGGAATTAATATTCAGGAAAATGGGTGGAGCCTACAACAGCCAATCAAAATTCACCTGTTGATTATCTAGGGGAATATTTAAATTGCTGCCATTCTTACACTGTCAGTAGCAGATGCCTCAAACCTGGTACAGTTGGTCACTGGGTGACTGGAGTTCAAATTCAGAAAGGGGGCAGAGCCACAAACAGCCAATCAGATTTGTTTAATTTTAATGGGAATATACAAATTATTGATACCAAGCACCCCAAAGCTCATAAACTTGGTAATTGAGTGACTGTATGTCAAGGTTAGAAAAAGTGGGCGTACCAAACTACATTTTTTACATGGGAAAATATAAACTGCAACCATTCTTACACTATTAATGGCAGGGTTCCCAAACTTGACTCAATTAGTCACTGTATCACTGGGATTAATATTCAGGAAAGTGGGTGGAGCCTACAACAGCCAATCAAAATTCACTTATTGATTTTAAAGGGGAATATTAACATTGCTGCCCTTCTTACACTCTTAATAGCAGAGGCCTCAAATCTGGTACAGTCTGTCACTGGGAGACTGGGGTTTAAATTCTGAAAAGGGGGCGGGCCACAAACAGCCAATCAGATTTGATTAATTGCAATGGGAAAATGCAACGTATTGATGCCAAGGACCCCAAAGCTCATAAACTTGGTCATTGAGTGACTGTATGTCAAGGTTAGAAATAGAGGGAGAAGCCAAAAGCAACTAACTTTTTACATGGGAAAATATAAACTGCAGCCATTCTTACTGTTAATGGCAGGGTTCTTAAACTTGACACAGTTAGTCACTGGGTGACTGTGATTAGTATTCAGAAAAGTGGGTGGAGCCTACAACAGCCAATCAAAATTCACCTATTGATTTTCAAGGGTATTATGGAAACTGCTGGCATTCATACACTGTTAATGGCAGAGGCCTCAAACCTGCTACAGTCGGTCACTAAGTGACTGGGGTTCAAATTCACTAGGGGCAGAGCCACAAACAGCCAATCAGATTTCTTTGCTAGATAAACTGCTTCCATTCACACAATTTTGATGCCAAGAACCCAAAAGCTCAAAATCCGGTCATAGAGTGACTGTGCGTCAAGGTTACAAAGAGTGGGTGGAGTCAAAAACAGATTTCCCTGGGAAAATGTAAACTGCAGCCCTTCTTCACTGTTAATGGCAGGGTTCTCAAACTTTGCACAGTTGGTTACTGGGTGACTGGGATTGATATTCAGAAAAGTGGGTGGAGCCTAAAAAACTCAATCAAAATTCACCAGTTGGATTTCAAGGGGAATATTTAAATTGCTGCCATTCTTGCACTGTTAATTGCACAAGCCTCAAACCTGGTACAGTTGGTCATTGGGTCACTGGGGTTCAAATTCAGAAAAAAAAGTGGGCAGAGCCACAAACCGACACTTAGATTTGTTTCATTTCACTGGGAAAATACAAACTATTGATGCCAAGGACCCCAAAGCTCACAAGCTTGGTTACTGAATGACTGTGTGTCAAGGTTACAAAAAGTGGGCAGAGCCGAAAAACAAATTTCACTGGGAAAATATAAACTGTAGGTATTCTTACACTGTTAATGGCAGGGTTCTCAAACTTTGCCCAGATGGTCACTGGGTGACTGAGATTAATATTCAGGAAAGTGGGTGGAGCCTATAATAGGCAATTAAAATTCACCTGTTGATTTTCAAAGGGATTATTTAAAGAGATACTGTAGGGGGGTCGGGGGAAAATGAGCTGAACTTACCCGGGGCTTCTAATGGTCCCCCGCAGACATCCTGTGTTGGCGCAGCCACTCACCGATGCTCCGGCCCCGCCTCCAGTTCACTTCTGGAATTTCTGACTTTAAAGTCAGAAAACCACTGCGCCTGCACGCCCGTGTCTTCGCTCCCGCTGATGTCACCAGGAGTGTACTGCGCAGACACAGACCATACTGGGCCTGCGCTGTGCGCTCTTGATGACATCAGCGGGATCGAGGACACGGCAACGCAGGCGCAGTGGTTTTCAGACTTTAAAGTCTGAAATTCCAGAATTGAACCGGAGGCGGGGCCGGAGCATCGGTGAGTGGCTGCGCCAACACAGGATGTCTGCGGGGGACCGTTAGAAGCCCCGGGTAAGTTCAACTCATTTTCCCCTCACCCCCCTACAGTATCACTTTAAATTGCTGCAATTTTTACACTGTTAATAGCAGATGCCTCAAACCTGCTACAGTTGGTCATTGGGTGACTGGGGTTCAAATGCTAAAGAGGGGCAGAGCCACAAACAGCTAATCCGATTTGTTTTATTTCTATGGTAATATACAAATTATTGATGCCAAGGACCCCAAAGCTCACAAACTTGGTCATTTGTGTTTGTGTGTTAGGGTTAGAAAAAGTGGGCAGAGCAAACACCAGCCAAATACAAATACATACCCGGGCTATGCCGGGTCATCAGCTAGTATATACTGTATTTATCTTGGATTGCAACTTGGTTTAAGAGTGCTTTGCAAGTCAAGCAAAACATATTATTAAATGATGACTTGATAAGCAAGCAACGTCTTGGGACAGAAGCAAAAAAACAAAAAAAGGATACGCACATCGAGTCATCACAACTGACCCAATGGTTCTTCTACCTTTGATGCTGCAAATTAATCTATACTTTACCTAAGTGTAGGGACTGTATGCTGTCACATTTACACACACACACACACGCACGCACGCACGCACGCACGCACACACACACACACACACACACACACACACACACACACACACACTGTAATGCCTGCTTTCTTTCAGTCACTATACCCCAATCTATTGCCGTAGCTCTAAAATCGGCCCACTTCTTCACCTATAGACAAGCCTGACTTCTGTTACCCCCGTGTCTTAATGTGCAAGATATAATAGCGGCTGAGCCTGAGAAAGCCAGAGTACCACCAGAGCGAACAAGACTATGCAACTGGGTGAAATTAGGTAGTAGATCAGAATGCTTTTGTGGAGGAAGTTACATTGATCACACCAGGAGCTATGAAAAAGGGAGCAAGATTGCTCAGAGCGACCGCAGCTCTGAGTTTCTGATAACAGCCACAAATAAACAAGACACAATGGCTACTCAGTGCGACCGCAGCACTGAGCATCTGTTGTCCACCACACTGAGTAACAAGGACAGACAACAGACAGATGGACAAAAAGCTTGCTAATCTAATTGCTGCCCCAGCGATAGCAAACATCCACACTGATGTGGATAAGACAAACAACTAGGAGCGTAACTAATAGCAACCGCTGCTACAGTCACGTTCACAGGAACAGGACCAGCAGGAATACTACCAGTCACCAATGTGGGATGGCAGAATCCAAGCTATCAGAATCGGTAGGACTTCACTGTACCCCCACGGGTACAGTGAATGTCCAAGCAAGAAAGACAAGGTTAAAAAATGCAATACACAATTCACATGACGGACCCAGCAACCAGTTAAGGCAGAGCTGAATGCTATGATGGGCAAGATCTGAAAGCAGGAGCAGGCTTTTCTATGGATATCAGCCAATGAGAGCAGGCATGCAAATGCCCACACAGCTGAATGGTAATCACTCAATCCTGAGCTAGTCTGGTTGAAGACTAAAGGCTGACAGTTGATGGAAAGAACTCTCATTACAAATGCATGCAATATTATGCAGCAACATGCATGTATGGAATGCAGAGCTGTCTGGCTGCAGTTCAACTGCAGTAAGCCATAGGTGGAATCATGACAGCATCCTGAGCTACTCTGAACTGCAGAGTGATTGCAGATGACAATAAGACTTATTGCAAATGCAATCACAACTAAGCAACCGAATGCAAGCAGAGAAATCAGAAGTGCCCGGTTGCAGTTCCACTGCAACCTACAGGACATGCTACAGGAGAGATCCTGACACACACACTACCAATGTAGTGATGTAGTAGCATGTGAACATAAAATCTATGACGAATAAACACTATTGTTCTTGTCTCTTTTAAAGCATTGTGACTAAGCATTTCCAGTTGTATTTCTAAATACTTTATTATTTTGAATCTTGAGTTGTTGAAATCAATACATGAATAATATTCAGTTATAAATAATGAGCCCCCAAAAGCTTTCTTAGAAGGCAAAGTTAGTTTTAAACAGCAATAGCTGAGTGTCAAAAACATTGTTATGGGTCACTATACGCACAGCAGCTGCCCACTATTATATGTCTAACAAAAGGCTCAAAGTACAGATGATAAATGAGATGCATATACCAGTAATTCTGTATTGATGCAAAATATTAATGCAGCTTAAAAATGGACCAATCAAATTATCTCTTGATAGACAAGGAATGGTCTGTTTTCAAGCTGCAATTTTTTTTTTTTTTGCATAATCTTGCATCAATGTGGGATTATTTGCATCTCATTGACCATCTCTAGTTATGAGAGACATAACATGTAAATTGAGGTAAAAAGCAGGTCCATATCCTGGTACAGCATTCACTAATCTGTAGTATGTGTTTGACACAAAACCTTTTATATGTAACTATGTATGCTTGGAATGTAGGGAAAAAGATATAGTGATGATTACTTATGACAGGAAAAGGATACCACTAAGTGACTTTAAGATGATGATGATGATAATAAGAATTTCCTTCCATTAATTATTTTTTTTAAACAATACCCCTCCTTCCCCAACTACTCTCACAGGGAACCCCCAATATTTTCTTCTATACTCTTCATTCTTGTGGTCACACGACCCTACCATCTATCTGGAGCTAAAGCCACTGTAGCTTGTAGCAGTGCTACCCTGACTCCATCCCCCTCCCACATAACTCCCCAATCAACATCCTGAGACTGTTTTGTAGTCTCCCCGCAGCCATATCATCCTCTGCCTTTAATTAAAAAAAAAATAGAGAGGGAGGTTTCTGAATTACCCCCCCCTCCGAAAAAAAAAGTATGCTGGCATGTAGTACTCGTAATGAGAAGTGGTCAATTATGCCCTACTGTGGGATTTTATGTGGGCAGAAATATTAAAAGCATCCAACCAATTGGCAGTATGTCGGTAATGGAAGAATTGCTGGACCTCTTGAGGACCGCAGTGTTAAACCCCCCTAAAGACCAGGCCATGTTTTGAGAAATTGGCCACTACTAAGGCCAAGCTGCAGGGCCACACAACACAGCAAACAAGTGATTCCCCCCCCCCTCCTTTTCTCCCCACCAACAGAGCTCTCTGTTGGTGGGGTCTGATCGCTCCCCAGGGGTTTGTTTGGTTTTTTAGAAATATTTATTTCTTTATTTTAATAATATTTTTTACTATTTTTTTTTATTTTATAATCCCCCTCCCTCCCTCCTTCCGCCAGCCAATCAGCCTATGACAGCAGATCACTTCCATAGCAACAGAGGGGCAGATCCCAGCGCTGTACCAAGTAAAAAGACGACAGTCTTCCGAGCAGCGATCACCGCTGGGAGACTGAAGGTGGAGTGGAGCTCCGCCTACCAAGCAGGAGATGCGCGCAGCCTGCGCTTGATCTCCTTTCAGTAGTCGACCCCCATTACTGTGACGCGGTCTTTAGGTAGTTAAGTGACGTTCTTTATACTAAATGAACCCTGAAACTTAGTGTTTTATTTGTTATTTTAGTGAATAAAATAAAACTAATAATAAGAATATTATACTGGCTGTATGAGGTTAGTATCAGGGTTACATTGGAACAACGTTTAAAGGTGAGCACCTGACCTGACCAAAAAATGTAGCTCTTTGTATATGTGAATACATGCAAGGAAGAAAGCAAATCTTTTATATTATTTTACATTTAAACTATACATTAAGCAGAAAAAGAAAAGATCAGTTAGTAATTAAAACTCTTGTTCAGGCTCCTTAATGCACATTGGATAGACTATTTCAAGTCTACAAAATATAAAGACTTACGCATAGTACATAAACCTTTTTTTCACTACATGTAGACCAGTAAGCTTAACATCACTTGTATGCAGACTATTTGAGGGGTTACTAAGAGATACTATACATGACTTCATAGTAGAAAATAATCTTAATTCTCAGCATCAGCATGGGTTTACTAAAGACAGGTCCTCTTTGACTAACATGCTCAGCTTTTATGAGGTAGTGAACGCTAATGTGGATATTGGGAATACTGTAGATGTGATATACTTTGCTAAGGCCTTCGACATTGTTCCCCACAAAAGTCTGGAGCAAAAGTTGAGGATGCAAGGACTGGGGAAGAGTCTGTGTGCATGGATAGGGAACTGGCTAATGGATAGAAAACAAAGAGTTGTTGTCAATGGATCATACTCAAAATGGGTGACTGTTAGCAGTGGGGTCCCACAGTGGTCTGTACTGTGTCCAGTGCTCTTCAATTTATTTATTAATGACCTAGTAGATGCAGTAGAAAGCAATGTTGCTATTTTTGCAGATGATACAAAATTGTGCAGAATCATCAACTCTCAGGAAGATAGTGACATATTGCAAGAGGATATGGATAGGGTGGCTATATGGGCACATAAATGGCAGATGAAATTCAATGTTGAAAAATGTAAAGTCATGCATTGTGGTCATGCCAATGGTCTAGCACCATACAAAATAAATGGAATACAGCTGGGGACATCAAACTTGGAGAAGGACTTAGGAGTATTCAGAACTACTGTGCCTGCGCAGTACTCTCCAGACCACATGGACATGACCTGGAGCGGGTCTTGCGCAGGTGCAGAAGATCCTGATCTGGCGAGGTCGCCATCGCAAATGGAGGGGTCCCAGGCCACCGGCTGGAAGTGGAGCTGAGGTGAGGGACATATCAGCTGCTAGGAGTAGATGACATTGTTTAGGGGAGCTCAGACATTTCCTTCAAGGCTCTCACCTCCTAATGTATTTGACTATGTAATCCTTGACAGGGTCACAAACCATTCTGCTGTTATGCTTGAGGAGCAGTCCATTGTGTGACATTACAGGTTACTTCCAGCAGAGTTCAATTCACCAATTAATGAGTTACAACCTACTGTCCAACCGCACTCTGCTGAGTTCCTTCCTTGTTCAGTAAGACTACCCTGAGACTGACTACATAGCAGGTCAAAACTCTGTAAATCAGACTCTCGTGAGTTCAGTTTCAGCTTCAGTGTGGCAATTTGTGTTTTGTTTGTATTGCACTTTCTGTTTCATTTCAATAAATACCATACCTCCCAACTTTGTCATATCAGAAAGAGGGACACTTAAGCCACACCCCTGCCAAAACCATAATCACGCCCCAATACGCCCCTAGTCACGCATAATGTAATGATTTTTTAGGAAAAATAGGATTGTATTATAAGTCAAACCACGCTGGCCCTTTCTACCCTGATTCATCTTCCTTCCTATTAACATTTGCAGATAAGAATTATATCAATTTAAAGAGGAGCTGTTAGGTATAAGGTCTCAGAGAAAATAAACACATATATCAGTAGCTAAAGATTGGCTGTACTTACATTACATATGCATTTCACTGTCCACGTTTGTACTTCACAGAATTTTTATATAGTATATGCAGAGATTGATGCTCCTGACAGCTCATGGCAGGTTCCATGTTTTTCTGTCTTCTATGAAGCCAATTGTGTTGTCATGTCCTGCCTGCTTCCTGATCACAGAAAAGCTCGTACTGAATAACACAGTGTGCAGTGAATATTAATTAGCCATGTGGCTAGGAACAATAGCTGACTCCTGCAGTGTACTCTGCCCGGAGATTTATCAGTGCTACGCGCTGGACTGATTACAAGCTGCTGTAACGTCTCATTAGCAGCCGAGGGGAGGGCCCCAGAATGCTTTGCAGTATAGTATGCGGCTTGCGTCCTGCTTGGGTCTAACAGCTTTGCTGATAAGCACACATCAAAGGTAAGAGAGATTTTTATCTTCACTAATGCCTTTTTGGCTTCCTTCTAAACTGTTTAACACAGGAGAATAGAGGTTTAAATTAGCTTCTGCAGCCTGACAGTTACTCTTTAAAGGATGGAGAAAAAGTTTAGAGTCAATTAAACACATTTTTTTCAGCAGAAAACTATATATATACATGGATTTGCACATCATTCCTGAAAGGGGGATTGTTCGGAGCTATGGGGAAGCAAAAACAAGTGTATGGGTATCTATTTTAATGTAAGTTTTGGGATTAAAATGTAATTGAAAACGCATTTATAAGTAGATGATCCCAGGAAGCAGAGGTCCCAAGCAAGTAATTATGTCAGAGAAAGTAGTAAATGACATGCAGGAGGCAGAGATTTCCATCAAGTCAGTGATTAGCACCAAGCTGACTATTTGTGAGGGGCACATTCCATCCCCATCAGATAAACATAGCAGCCTGTGTGCTTATCTTGTGCGGGGGCAAGGAGAGGTGAGAAAACAGGAGACTGGAGAGCCCCATAAAACTTTGCTCACCTTCCAGTAACATGGCCTCTGCCAGCAAGCCTCACTGCCTTTTGAGAAGCAACATTGCAAGCAGGTTTTTTTTTTTTTTTTTGAACTTGTGTAAGGCTGGAGCACATCAAAGTGAACAAGAGAGCTCAAATCCAAATATCACGCAAGGCAGTACAAATAGAGAAAAATGAATAGTGCATCAGTTTGTCAATCTTACCTGCACCCAGCAATGTCCCCTCCCTGCATCCTCATTAGTTCCAGCTGGCTGCTCTCTGCCTTCTCTCTGCATGTATAACCTTGTTCTATGTGTATAACCCTATGTATGTCATCCTTGTATCATTGTATATATTTATTGTTCAGCGCTGCGTAATATGTTGGCGCTTTATAAATACAATAAATAATAATAATAATGCCCTGTCTGTGTAATCACGGGACATGCAGAGGACAGGAAGTAGTGTGTAGCTGGCTGGAACTGATGAGGATCGACGGAGAAGACATCGCTGGGTGCAGGTGAGATTCCTGAACCCACACCAACACTGCTGCACTCTGCAAAAGGGAGAGAGGAGACCCAGGAGGGGGGCCAAAGGGGGGAGATGAAGTCGGGTCGCCCTCTGCCACATCCCTGACTAATTGGCTGATGCAGAAGATCACAGCCCGGGACAGCAGTGGGGGTTAAGCAGGATGTGGGACCACGCCCCCAACTCGTGACTGTCCCTCCGAAATCGGGACACTTGTGAGGCCTGAAATACTGATTGCATCTCAAATCTTAGTTTTCACTACCGTATGTACACTGCCAGCGCATCAATAGCACAAAGGACCCTGTTTTTAAGAACCATGGGATATATTATTTTTCACCTTTGTTTACTGTATATTGTATGTTCCCTTTGTTGCCTTGCTAGGCAATACATGCAGGTTGGTACATAGAACCTACAGTACAATGTGAGTGGGTATCACTTTTTTGCACCTAAAACGGACTATCTTGCTGCAGTTTGAAGCTAATGCTTATAACCTATTGTTAAAAAAGAACTATTAGAATTTGTTTTTCTAAAAAGAAGCAGACACTAGAGAAAAAAACAAAGGATTTATAAAAAGAAATTGTAACAGTATAACAAGCTGTCAGGTAATGGAAGGGACTGTAGGTCTGGAAAGCCTCTTTAAATCTCTTCTTTGCCAACACTAGTTTTTCTAATCCCACGAGTCAGTAAGTAATAACTGATAATTTGTGAATTACATACCCTCCTACCAGTCAGCTCCTGATTGTTGAAGCTTTCGGCAGCCTGTTGCACACAGCTCTTAATGCAAACCATCATCTGCCAGATATGTCATTGGTAATTAACCCAGAACCCCTAATGCTTTGAGGACTTAATATCTATCTATGAAAGCCTCTGTTCTTGAAGCAGTTGAAATTAGCAGCTCATAGCACAGGGAATGGTCAAATTATAGATAAAAAAAGTTACTTTACTAAATACTTACAGATGAAAGCCAGACACAGCTCTGACACAATGCTCCCAGGAGATCCCAATCTGGAGGGCACAAATCATTTTACAAGCAATACGTTGACATAGATTCTGCTACATTGAAACCTTTCTTGTTTTGTAGTTAGTTTACTTTTTATTTGGAATAGTTAGCACTTTACTGATGTTTTCATTGTTTTAATTACTATGTTAAAACATTGTTCTACAGATGTTCTACAGATAAATGGTTTGCACTTGGTGCAGCTGCACTATTCCCCCTGCAAAGCTGTGTGGATTTACAAATAACAAAACACAGCTCTTTCAGAGGTTCCTAAGATCACAAGTAGCATACACACAAACAGAAAGTATATGTGAACTCTTATTGGTAGGTTGAGCTTACAACCCACAGCTTTTGCTTTCAAAAAAGTTCCTGGGTTCAGTATACAGTACTTTATTTTAATCTTGTTGCCACCTCTGTTTCACTATCTTTTCCCATTGTTTATTGTCCATCCCTGTTGGTGGGGTGTTACCTCGAGCTTCTAGCCTTCTACAGAGAGCGACTTCTTTACCCAAGCGGTGTCGGGTTTATTTTCCCCACCTGCCTATAAGGTGGTTGCCTTTGAGGTGACACATGCTTGTGAGTATCTTTCAATTATATGACTTTTGATTTATTTCAAACATACTACACTATAGTAGACTTTCCCCTTTGTGTTTTTCAAACACAACCTGCCTGCCTGTTTAAAAATTTTAGCTCCTGTCATCTTGGCAGAACCACGTTAATTCAAATACATTGGTAGGTTATCTTGCAACAAATGATTGTTTTAGGCCCACTGCAGAATTTCTAAACCCATCCATAACTCTCCAACCTTTGAAATCTTTATGCACTCCCTCACTTTTTTCGACAAGTATACACTCTAACTTAGGCCATTCCCCCTCCAACCTCTTGCCAAGTTATACTTCTTAATAGGTAACCTAAAAACACACTGCCTCTATATATGCATATTGTATACTATCCCACCTCTTGTGCCACCCTCCTCCCCCATTCCTTTAGATTGTAAGCTCGCAAGGACAAGGCTCTTTAACCCTTTTGTGTCTTGGAAATTGTTATTCATTTTGTGTCTTGGAATTAGTTATGCATTTTATCCATCATCTTACATTTACCCTCTACCAATTCTGTATTTTGTACCAGAGTCTGTATTTGGTGTATACCATTGTCTGAATTATTTTGTACCCCATGTGTGTTTATTACTTTTGTATAGTACCATGGAATATGTTGGAACTTTATAAATCAATAATAATAATAATAATTTAGAAAATCTGTGTTTAGACTTTTCACCTGCTATACTGTGTTTACGTTGACCAAATTAGACCAAATCCACATCTGTATCGGATTGCTGGGGTCGCAAATAGGAAAGATTTTACAAATAGCTTAAATTAAGATCCACATATAGCTTAAAGAGACTCCTGAACAAAAATTGCATCCTGTTTTTTATCATCCTACAAGTTCAAAAAGCTATTCTAATGTGTTCTGGCTTACTGCAGCACTTTCTGCTATCACAGTCTCTGTAATAAATCAACTTATCTCTCTCTTGTCAGACTTGTCAGCCTGTGTCTGGAAGGCTGCCAAGTTCTTCTGTGTTGTGGTTCTGCTATGAACTCCCCCTTCCAGGCCCCTCTATGCACACTGCCTGTGTATTATTTAGATTAGGGCAGATTCTCTCTTATCTTTTACAAGCTGGATGAATCCTCCTCTGAGCTGGCTGGGCTTTCACATACTGAAGAATTACAAACAAGGGCAAAGCTGTTTGCAGGAAGAAACAAGCAGCCTGAAACGTCAGTGCATGAGAGATGCAGGGGGAAAGAAACACACAAATGATCTCTTGAGATTCAAAAGGAAGGCTGTATACAGCCTGCTTGTGTATGGATGTATTTTCTATGTGTGGACATACTGTACATCAACCTACTTCCTGTTTTGGTGGCCATTTTGTTTGTTTATAAACAAACTTTTTAAAACTGTTTTTAACCACTTTTAATGCGACGAGGAGCGGCGAAATTGTGTCAGAGGGTAATAGGAGATGTCCCCTAACGCACTGGTATGTTTACTTTTGTGCGATTTTAACAATACAGATTCTCTTTAAAGCCTGTTAGTAAAGCTAAACAGTGAATTCGTACTCACACAATTTTTATATTTAATTAAGCCATTCCATTACAAAAATCAAGTAATGTTTCCCTCCAGGAAGCATGGATTTGGCAGCAGAGCGGTTGTCCTCGGCTAAACAGCTTCCCCACCCACTTACTGCTGAAAGACTTGACAGGTAATTCATATACATGGCTACATGATGTAATAATTACTCAGCATACACATTTTATATTTAAATATCATGGTTTCAACTTCAGAAACACAGTTTATATCTATATATGGCTTTGTATTTGTATGTAATAGGGATGGGCAAAAACAC